>NC_067399.1:118102943-118438568 GCF_016432865.1 Antechinus flavipes | reverse complement strand
GCTATATAGCTTTTTTAATGTCATTGTTCTTGCCATAATCTAAATCCAGTTTTTCTCCTAGGAATGCAGTTCCAGTTATTTTAAAGAATCAGGATGTGAAAGTCTATATTTGATCACTACTCACAAACTTAAACACAGGGAATAAAGCCTTTGTTCTTTAGTAGGCATGGGCCAACCCCGGAACTGGCAGAGAGAAGTGGACTGTTTCTGAAGGGATAGAATAAAAAGTGCTGTGGCGATTTTTGACAGTTCACAACTTTATAAATACTCTCACTTGGTAAAATGGGACGTGAACAATGAAGAGAAATGAGAGAGCCATGATATCCCAGTAGAGCTATGATGGAGGATACTGGTACTATTATCTTAGGCATGCTTTCTTTACAGAACAATTCATCCTTCTGTAGCATCTCACTTTTAGAGAATTCTACCTGATGTGACTGATACAAAATTACCCTCACCCTCAAAAGCCCTCTTCATAATTTGAGATATAAGCCTGGACTAGGAGGAGAATACTATGGGGAAATGGATGTATGGCATCTAGTCTAAGCCTGGATGATATCCCCCAGCTTCAAAATGGAGACTTGAATTGGAAGTGTCAAAAACCACAGCAGATCATTGAACATTCCCAATGATAAATACGTATGATATATAAGATATGATAGATGTTGGCAGGGTAAACAATAAGCTTTTAAGAATTAGCATATGTTTCACATTTTTCCTCATTCAGACTGGCCAGAGTTATCCTTATTCTTGATAAAGGATTCTGGGAATAGAGAATGTGATTAGAATGGCCATTTAATCATAAAAAAGGAAACACTTCAATATGTAAGTAATAAAAAGAAACAACAGAAAAGACAAGCAATATGGACTTTTTAATACCCTCTCATTTTCATCTGTCAGACTCCATGTGTTTCATTTGTTGTAGCTATCCATATTTTATATTTTCCTCCTCAGGAAAGGGAAAAAGATAATTCTGATACATTCAAAAGCAGAGAATGTTCCCTGACTGCTAACAAGAAGGGTTTCTGATTGAAGTCACAGGCTTAGTGAGCATGGAAGAAATGTCACCCACAATCTTCCTTTGTGCCACTCAGACCCTTTCATCAGTAAGAACCCCATTTCATCAGTGATATTTATGTTGGTGCTAGAACTTTGGTCCAGCAATTTTTAAAAGGGAAGAGAGAGAAAAAATGGAGAGGGGCAGGTATTCATGGGAAAGCAGAACATTTCTATTTTCTTCCTGTTAAAGTTCTCTACAATTCTCTGTTGGCTACTGCCTATAATAGTGAGTAATGGACAGTGCACTTTTGGATTAGCAGAGCTACATTCAATACCTTTTTGAGCAGTGATTGTAATCTGTTGGGGGAAAAATATCAATTTAAAGGTCAAGTGCTTTCATAAAAAAGGTGATTATTCAGTATTTCATACTTAGAACCAAAGCTTAGAGGGATTCATTGTGTCAGTTTCTTTTGTATGGTGCATATATGCAGAGAAATGGATCGCTTAATTATATAATTATCTGTCTTCAGGGAGGATATCTGAACATGAATAGAAGCCGTCAAGATAGGTACATTGCTTTCTTGTGAGCCTTAATCGATGTCTATGGCTATTACAGGTTACAAGTTGACTTTTAAAATAAATATCTAAAATATAAATTACCTTTACAATGCAAAGCAGGCATTTGGGTAGTAAAGGATCTCCTTAAGCTGACAAATGGACTGTGATTACATGAGTGGAACCCCAGGCTAACACTGTTTCTTTTTTCCTTCATCTAATTTTTAATCATCAGTCAGATTAAAGGAGAAAAAAAAATCCAGTTTCCTAATTAACCAGGAGGAGAAAGGGCAGACAGTTTACCTTAGTGAATGTGACAACTCGGAGTCGAATAATAGCATTTAAAAAAAAGTCCTCTTTATTCTGAACCTCTACAGAAAAGAGGCAAATCCCAGAAGGATTTTGGGTCTTGTCACATTGTTTGTAGAATTCAAGTATGTGTGGCCAAACCCCATTAATTCTGTGTGTGCCTATGTGTACCTCTTGTCCTTTTGGGTACCTTTATGAAGAGATTCACTGTGCAAAAAAAGTTAAAAATGTACCACTGGGATAAACTAAAAATAGATGGAAAATCTACAAGCAGCAGCAATGCCATTCTAGCAGCAGACAGTAAAGAAAGCCATGCATTGTTTTTCTCCTGAAGATATCTCTAGTAATGGTTCAGTCCTTCCCCTTTCCAAGTCAGTTTCAAATTGTTCTTTAATAAATGACAGCTGTATCTTTTGATTTCTGGGTGGGATTTAGATTTTGCTCTGTGCTTTTGACATGGACTCATAGAGTGGATGTTGTAGGTATATAAAAAGAGAAACAAATTACTGGAAAACTTTGATAAAGTTACCATATGTTTCTTGACCAAGGAGTTCTGGTTGAATGGGCTATATTGGCCACAGATGTACTTTTCCTGCTTCTAAAAGGAATCTAATTACTTCAAACATCATGTCTAAGGTCATCATTTGATATGCAACCTCTATTCTCCTTGACTGACACCAAATAATCTTTTTTTTTCCCCATAAAATTGTTTCATCGAGTCCAAAAAGCATTTATTAAATACCTATTATTTGTGAGTGTAAAAAATTGGGGATGAAAAGATAAAACAAAAGAAAAATACCTGCCTTTAAAGGATTTATATTCTCTTGGGTGAATGTCACATATAAATATTTTTGATAATTTGGAGAGGATGGAGAGTACACTAAAAAAAGAGCTTCCTTTTTGGGGGGTGATAAGGTGGCACATGAGCTGGTCCTTAAAGAAACTTTGGGATTTTAAGGAGCAAGGGGAGAAGGGAATGTATGGAAGTAGGAAGAAGAGGAATAGTTTATAAAAAGCTACAAAGGTTGGAGATACTGAAATTAGGGGACAGTGAGCAAGAAAAAAAATTCATCCTTAACTTGCTACAGAAAAAGATAATGTAGCTAATGAGGAGGCCAGTACAGCAAACCCACAAATGGAAAATGTTTTATTTATTTTTTTAATGATCCCAAGAGGGAGACTAGAGCAATTAGGCTAATTCATTCCCAAAGATTGCCAAGAAAATTCTGTGCTTTGTTTTCAAGTCTTGCTATTGCCTTGATGACATCATGGCAGGTGAAGAATCCACCTTTGGAAACAATAGCCATTTGCTCCTCTTGAGTTCTGTTGCCTGGTTTCAAAGGTTTTTTGCCTTGTTCTGATCTGTATGGCTGCAACACATGGTAAATCTTTAACTTCAAGTGTCCTTCTGTGGTGACCAACTAAAATATTAGCAAAATAAATGTTTTATGGGGAAATGTTGGCAGGAGCCCCGGCAGAAACAGGTGGTATTGGGTTATTTCAATATAATGTAATGATGCAGCCAGGTTTCCATCTGGACAGCATGTGGTTGTGTCTACTTAGAGAGTATCAAAAAGTGTGAGTATGCACCAGGGATGCTGGTGGTGTATAAATGCGCAGCTAGATGGCTACTTTACAAAATAATAGTCTGGGTTTCAGGTCCTTTGGGTTAAATATTTTTACTGTCAAAATCTGAGTTTCTTCATAAAATATTAAAGATGAAGCAAACCTCTGACATGCAATAGTGAGCTGTGTAATTATAAGGCAGTTCCTGGAAGCAAAGGAGTGCTCACATTAGAGCAAGGCGTTTATTATAAAAGAGTTCATTACCCTTGGAAGCAAAGACATATTTTAGTGGGAGCCTGTGAATGGAGAGGCTTTTAGCAAGGCTTACTGTACTGTGAAAAAGAGCCCATCCTTATTGGTAAGACTACAATTAGGGAATAGGAGAGGAAGAGATTAGTTGAAAGTAGAAGGGCCTGGTGGTGATCCAGGTTATAGTGACATAGCCTTAATTTATCACTAGGGAAGATTGGTGCTCAAACTTCTCATTCTCCTCACTCCCCACCCTTCCCACACTCCCAATGCATTTAGAGCATAAATAAAGAGGAATTGGGGTTTTACTCAACTTCCCTCCCTACTCATTTAGCCCCATAATAAATGGTGGCTCAATAACCCCATATATGTATTCCAGAAAGAGGTATCTCATTATGTGTAAGTGTAAAGTTAGACTCTTTTTCAGAGGCAGAGAGACCTCTCTCTCTCTTACCATCTCAAATCTATCTCAACAAATAAGACTGGACAAATGCTGCTCTTTGGGACAGAGTAGTTCAGTGCTGAATATGAGCAGAAACAGTTGTTCCAATGTTTCATGTTCGTGACTCTATATGAGGGTTTTCTTGGCAGGTATTTGAGTGGCATGTCATTTCCTTCTCTAGCTCATTTTATAGATGAACAAACTGAGGCAAACAGGGTTAATTGACTTATCCAGGGTCACAAATCTAGTAAGTACCTGAGGCCAGACTCAGGTCCTCCTGACTCCAGTGCAAGCACTCTATTCACTGTGCCACCTAGGTCACAGAAAGAATAATTTTGTAGAACAAACTGTCATTTAATTAAAGGATGGAAAGTATTTACTAGGTGAACTGTTTGATATGTAAAATGAAGAGGAAAAGAACTCTGATCTTTTTGGTCAGCCCAAGTACTGATTATTACATATTCTAGCACAGCATAATCACTGTGAGAACAAAGTCCAGGAGATAAAGTCAAGGAGATGTAGTAGATAATATTCCTAGAATCAGGAAGATGAGTGAAGTCAGGAACAACAAGACAGGTGATGTAAGTGATAAGAGTATTGGATTTGGAGTCAGGAAAATGAGTTCAAATCCTGTCTCAAAAATATACTGGTAAACTATTTAATCTCTTTCAGTCTCAGTTTTCCTCATCTCTAACATGGGGATAATAATAGCACCTTTATCACATGGTTGTTGTGAAGGTCAAATGAGATAAAATTCTTTGCAAATCTTAAAATTCTGTTATCAGTCTTAGCTATTATTATCATTATTAAGTTGGAGGATACAAAACAGAAGAATTTATAAACCAAAATCTGCTGATATAAGTATATGAGGTATCCTGAATCTTTGTACCAAAAGGTTAGATTTTGGGTTAACTCAGGATTTGTCAGAGTACTTACTTTCAAGCAATAATTTGCTCTGATGTTAAATCTAATGTAAAATCTGGGTTGATATTTAACATTTAGAAAGACCCTGGGGTGATCAGATTCTATTAAATTAAAAGCAAAACTGTCCCTTAACATGTTAGAGCATCTCACACTTTATCCTCCTTTCCCAACTTTGATTACCACTGAACTATAAGCTCTGACTTGATCTCTAAGTATAGCAACATTCCTTCTCTCTCAAGGAAAAAAAAATATGTTGAACTATAAAGTGAAGCAGCTCTCTCCAAACTCATGACCTCCTGAGCCAAGAGAAAAAAGTGGAGCTCAAGCCAAGGTTTTACAGATGGAAGAAAGCAATGAAGACGAAATGCATATGGATGCTGACTCTCTTCTGCTGGCCTTTTGTTTGTAATGAGGAGCCAGAGGTAAGGGGGAGGCCCAGAGCTTGGAGAGCCTGTGTTGAACCTCTGGCTTTTCAGGCAATTAGCACAGGGCTCTAGGCCATGATTCTTTCCCTTGCTAAGCCCCTATGGAAAGATTTTCCACAGGGAAGCCCACCTGGAGATAATGTCTCTTTCTCATGAACCTTTAGATGATGATGTGAGATGAGGGCCTGCCAGGTGAAAGTCTATTTTGATATTTGGATACAATCTTGTAGATACTCTGAGGAGAATCAGAATCCATCTATCCCTGCCTATCTTATGTAATTAATGTCCATGTCCTCCCATACATCCTCTACAGGAAACCGTCTAATATGTGAAGGCTTTCCTATACCTCTTCTCATTGTGTTATTGATGAATTCCACAAGCTATATGGCTCATATTTATATTGGCTATGTGTCTGGTGAGGAAAATTAAGGGTGGGGAAATAGGAATCATTCCCTTGGAATCAAGAGAACCCTTCTGAAAGATTGAGCAATATGATTTTGGGAAAGTGAAGTTGCTATTCCATCTTGAGGAATCATTCTGACACAAAGTATTCTTTGAAAGCATTCAGAGTTTTAATCCAGTGACCTATCTTATTTCCTTCAATTAATTATGTTAATTCTGGCATTACCACCACCACTGGCAACATCACATATTATTTTTTTTTTAATTTCAATTAGTAAGTATTTTTTTCTCTGTTTTTAATCACTCTTTTTGAAAAAGAAAATTCTTGTAACAGATATATATGTGTGTGTGTGTGTGTGTGTGTGTGTGTGTGTGTATGTGTATGTGTATATATATATATATATGTAAAATCACGTGAAATAAATTCCCACAGAGGCCATGTCCAAAAATGGATGTCACATATTCTACATCAAATCTATCACCTCTTTGTAAGGAGGTGGGCAGCATGTTTCATTATCAGCCTCTGAAATCTTGGTTGGTTGTTGCATTAATAAGAGTTCTTATGTTTTTCACAATTGTATATATTGTTATCCTAGTTTTATTCTCTTCCCTCTGCATCAGTTCACACAAGTCTTCCCAGCTTTCTCAGACATTATTCTATTCTTCCAGATTTTATCACTTCCAAATACTATGATTTGTTTTATCTATTTTCCAATTGATGAGCAACCCCTTAAAATGCAGTTCTTTGCTTCTCCAAAAGACCTACTAAGATATTATTGTATGAATAGATTCTTTTTATCTTCCTTTGATTTCTCTGGGGTAAGGGTTTAAAAATAATATTACTGGGTTAAAGGATATATACAATTTAATGATTTTTTTTTGGGGGGGGACATATTTCTAAATTGCTTTCCAGAATACCTAGACCAATTTACCATTGTACCTATAGTGCATTAATAAAAATTTCCTGAAGCTTTTCCAGCAAATGTTATTCTCTTTGACAATCCAATGGATGTGAGATGGAATCTCAGAGAGTTGCTTTAATTTGAAATTCTCTAATTCTTTACATTTTGGAGCATTTTTTTCATATATCTATTGATAACACAATATATTATTTATGAAGCACTTATCTTCATGCAGTCATGTTGCATTATAACTTATGTCCTCCTCACAAACTCTTTTCTCTCTCTCAGATTAATAGAGTCCTAATCTCCCTTCCAAGTCCAGCTTAATTGAATCTACTTCTGGGAGGCCTGAATTTCCTTTGCCCTCAAGATCTGTTACTTATTATAATTTCTCTTTTGATTCAAGTGTTTTACCTCCCTAATTTGCTTGCATATGAATACTGGATTTAGATCTTACTTCCAGAAAAATACTCCTTGAATTCACACTTACGAAGCATTTTTGAGTGCCCACTACTCTCACAAGGCCATTTGTTAGCTGCCAAGGATGCTCAGTGAATCATCCATGGACTCTGTCTTATTGGAGTTTACAATCTAGAAAATTAGGTAATGTACAGAAATAAATGCAAGAGTATATTATAAGAGCATGAAAGAGATTTTAAAAATACTTCAAAATATTTCTAAAGGAGGGAAATGCTACAATTAGTTGGGAAAATCAGGAAAGGCTTGCCGATGGTAGTGGCCCTTAAGCTGAATTTTATGCTTTAATGCCTGTATCTCTCTCTGTCGATCCTCTGTTTTGATGGCATATTTTCTTCAATTTGCTGAGACCTCCTTGAATTTAGTCCTAGGTCTCTCAAGTATGAACAATATCATCAAACTATATGTGAGCTTCAGACTTAGTAAAAATCTGTAGAATTATAAGTTTTTTAGCTAGGGGCTAAAATCAATAGAGAGAATACCTACATTAGCAAGATCATAGATTCATTGAAGTATGTATTATGTGCCACTAGCCTCAGAAATGCATCATAATTGATAACAACCTGATGAATATCACCCTCTAGCCAGAGTCATCTAGTCAAGAAGTAGATACTACAGTAAACATCATTGTCAAAGAATATAGAACATTGTATCTGTGGCTTCTCTTTGTTTCAGTTGCCTACTTTCTGAAATGGTCAGGGGAACAATATGCCTGGATCTTTGGTCTGCTTTTGGCCCAATATTTAAGTCATTTGTTGGCATTGGACAAGAAGACAGCCTTGTCTAGTCTGCCCTTCCTATCAGAAAGGAAGGAAGATTCTGGGATTCTTACTTATGGAGTCAAAAGCTGAAGCTATCCCATCAGCCCCACTGTCTTACATGAGGAAAACTTCAAATCCTTTTTTGAAGATCAAGAGCAGGTAGAAGATATGATAATCCAGTCACCCATTGAGAATAAACTTTAAGGGAAAAGGAATAAGGTGAGCATACTACTTTGACTTCACCTCCATCACATGGAGAGGCAATTCTTTTCAGTAGTTGATATTAATTAACAATCATACATAGCTCTAAGCTCTTTTTTGTATATTTTAGATGAATTTTTATACTGTACTAGAACTATGAAATAGTCTAGAAATTTACAACATATTAAACCAAATGGAACCTTGTCCATTGGTTTCTGTCTAGTTTCGTTCTGGCCCCACTATATACTGGGGACTGCAAGGGTCCTATATCACCACTCAGATAGATGCAAAGTACCATAGTCTGCCTCATTCTAGCTTTCAGTCTCACCTTATATTAGAATTCTGTTCTCCAAATACTCCTCTGGAGGCAGTGGAGAAGAAAGTATTTTAAAAACCCTGAAATATAGGGTCATTATTATTATCTTTTACCCCAGTATTGTACCTATCCACTATTGAAAACTACAGGATGCAGTTATTGAGCAGGTACCAACCTTCACTTCCTTCAATATATTAAGTTTGAGCTAGTATCCAGAATGCCTATGTAAAACCCTCTTGTCCTGGTTTAAAAAAATCTAGGCATTTACTTCTAGATAAATCAAAGCTTTGTAATCCCAAATCCACTGCCTTCATTTCAAAGAGCTTTGGCTCAGTTTGGATATATTGGGAGGCAGGAGAAGCTGGAGAATTGGAGAGAGTCCAAACCAGTTCATCAACCCTTAATGTTTTCAAGAAAGTTTTATTTTGCTATAGTGTCTAGCAAAGAGTTTAAGGCTGCCCTGGCATTGGATGAAAACCAGTTCTATTTGGAGCTAGTGACTTCATAAGCTTTTGTAGCATGGACTCAATTAAGCCAGGAACCTCAAGAAAGGTGTGCCTTTCAAGGTGACCTGGTTATTTAATGGAAAGACCAGAGTTGTGGAATTAAATCTACTCTTTGGAAGAGACATCCTGTATTTTGAAGCTCCTAGGAAAACATAGTGGTTTATTTATAGAGTTGTTGGATTTCCCCCCCACCCTGGAAAAGGCCCCCCCTTTCTCATCCTGTCTTTTTCACATGGATTTAGAGCAAAGTTTTACTAGGGTCCTTTGTGGATTGTGAAATTAGCTTCTTGAAGAATCCCCTGAGAATTGTGCATTATATTCCTCTGTGTGGTGCCTATCACCTTTCCAATTTGACAATCATTAATTCTCTTATAAATAGGACCTTTCTCTCATGTCACTTTTATAGCATCTTGTATGATGTTGATAAGGTACAGGTGTGTCCTGTCTATAAACTAGGACCAGAGCTGAAAATGAGTCCCAGAGGGATTAACTGACTTGCTTCAGAGACCATGAGGGTTAAGGAAAAATTGGGAATTAGGTTCAAGGCTTCTTGCCTTCCAAATCAGCTATCTGTGCTAATGACATCAAGAGCAGAAATTCCACCTGAGAATTTTCATTTGTATCACTGTCACATTAGGGAAAAGGAAATATGAATTATTTACTCAAGCAGCATTTATTAAATACCTACTATGTGTCAAATATTATACTAAGGATCTGAGGATAAAAAGACAACATTCTGTTGGGGGAGATGGATGTATACAAAAGCAAGTGTGTATAAAATATATGACATAAATGCAAGATTAATTTTTGGGGGGTAGAGCTAAGAAGGGCATTAGCGTCTGGGAGTCATCTGTAAAGACATTGTATAGAAGGTGCACTCCAGAAGAGTTAGGAAGGAAATAGAAGATTCTGTAAAGCAGAGATGAAGAGAGTAAGTTACAGCCATGGATTCAGGCAAGATAGGGGGTGATATCACATGTGAAGAACAACCAGATGACCACTTTGATTGGACCAGAGAATGAAGAGAGGGGAATAATGTTTAATAAAGTTGGAAAAGTCTTTTGAACCAAGTGATGGACTTTAAAAAGAAAATAGAAGCTTATCTTTGATCCTGAAGGCAATGGGAAGCTATTGGAGTTTATTGAGTTAGGGAGGAGGATGGGGGAAATATAGACCTGAGCTTATATTTAATCCTCACCCAGTACCCCTAGAATAGAATGACTTTGAGAAGCAGAAGATAGTATAACAAGAAAAGAAGCAGGATTAGATTGAGAAGACTCCTGTTTGAGTGCTGGCTTCCACATTTATCACTTTTATGACTGTCATTTAATATCTCTGAGCCTCAGTTTCATAATATGAAAAATGGGTTAGCAACTTTTGGTCTAACTGCATTGGGGGATATGGTAAGGGGAGCATATTGCACACATTAAAGTGCAAATGGGAGGAGTTATTTTTATTACTATGCTACTCTTTGCAGTATTTTGAGGACCTGTAACATAATGGGAAGAGTTATTTTTATTACTATGCGAATCTTTACAGTATTTTGAGAACCTGTAACATAAAGATCTCTGTGATTTGTCCTACTGTCAGAGTAAGAGGGGATTAGTGACTTTCTCTTACCTTGAACCATAATAAAAGACAACACTTTAAAGGGAGAGGAATCAGGTCTTCCCTATCAGATGTCAATGTATGAATCAGGAATATGAGCCTCAGAGTTTGCTCTTTTTTTTTATTATCATAACACCAAAAGGCAAGAAGAAATGAGCAGAAAGAACTGACTCTGATCTTTTGAATATCTCCTTTCTATATCCATTGTTTGATTATGCAACCAACTAAAAAAGCTTCATTCCTCTGTGTGATCAGCAGACGGTTATAGTGTATTCACTCATGTTCCAAAGCCCATAGGAATGTTACATCAATTAAAAACAATTAAAAAGTAAAGATGGAGCTCACTGGCCAGTACCTCATAACATCTATCATTTACTCTGTTTCTTCCTAGTTCATGCTAAAGGAGGGCAGTTCACTGTTAGAATTGGATGAAGGATAGTTGTAGCCTGGGATTCTAGGTCACAGAAGATAAAGAGAATCTAAAAACCAAGATATCCAAAGCCTGCTCCAAGCCTCCTATCCCAAATACTCAGGTTGTTGCGTTGGATCATTAAGGAATACCCTTTGCCTCCTTAACTGCCACCATAGAGGGCTTAAAGGCATAATAAAAACAATCAGTGTGTTCTCATATTTTCCCCCTATGCAAGGAGATGAAGTCATGGCATATGGTCAGATTGCCAGTTCTGTTAATAATAAAGCTCAGATAATTAAGCACTGATTTATTCATCTACGTAAGTGAAACAAATTGCTTTAACTGCTTTTGCTCAAGACCATCTACTCAGATGGATTATGTATATAGGAAGTTCAAAATAAAAATTATTAGTGCTCAAATTTCACTGCCGTGGAGGTTTATGGTAGCTACAATTAGAAACCTAACAGAATGTGTCCTGTATTCTCTTTGATGGAAAGACCAGATATTAATCTGGGGAAAAGGCTAATTCTCAACACAGCTGCTCCCCTTGCTCTAAGGTTCCAGTTTTAGGTTTAAAAAAAAACAACAACCTGGAAACATGTTTTAAAAATTGATCATAGCTTATAATAGCAATAATCACCTTGAAATTGGTTGTTACTACAGTTAATGAACAGAGTATTAGAGCATGAGCCTCCCTCTGAGTCCCTCAGGCCTTTGACTAACAAGCTGGTTGTTAACTGCTGTTTTTTTTTTTTTTAATCTCTTTAGGGGATTGTTTCACAAAGATGAAGGGGGTGGTGGGCTACTTTGATCTGGAGGCCTCCTGATCTTACCCAGTTTCTCCTCTGATACTTTCACTGGGTTTTGCACCTTTATCCCCAGGGAAACCCAAATGCTTCATGACCTCTTGGGTCAATGGGCTCCCTGTTTTCAGATCAACCAGTTGATGCTGAAAGATGATGAAATTTGGTGCTCTCTCTTCTAGGCAGCTGGGGATAGGGGGAGGGCTTGACGTTTTACACTCTGATTTTACAAGCCCTCACCTTCTGTCTTGGAGCCAAGTGGCTACTCAGCAGGTCTGCTTTAGATCACAGCAGGTCTTCTCCTTCTCTACTCAAAGGAATCTCTGTATAATAACCACCCTTTCCCAGAAATCATGTTTTCTCTTTGCCTGAAGTGTGGAAGGCCCTTCTTGTAGAGGGAAAAGGAGAAAAGAGGCTTGTACTCTCAGGTGAGTGGGGAATATGTTTATATCAGTGCTGAGATGCTGTAGAGATCCTACCAGGCCTAGAAATTCCTTACTGTGACTTCAGGCTGTCAAGCCAGCAGGTGTACACTTTTAGTACAAACCTGATTATTCCTAAATTATCTTAATATTAGCAGTAAACCACGTGCACTTTCTTTAAATGCATTGGCAAACTTTCCTATTAAACATTGAAGAAAAATGTTCTATATTTGTGAACTACCTGATTTCATAAGATTACTAACCAAACCTTTCTAAATAAGGAAGATTTAGTTCCATGCACTGTGTCAGGCTTAATGTGCTAGTATATCATTTCTTTTCTCTGTTTTCTTTACTAACCGTCTGTGGCAGCATTCTCTGAAAGCTTAATGAAACCTGAAAAACAGAAGGACCGTGTTTTATTGATATGCTACTACTCTGAAGCAGATAGAGCTACTTTGTTAAAGAGGTAGCTTTTGAGATGAGAACAACCTGGAGCTTGAGTGAATGACATCATAAGTTAGAAAGGCAATTGAGAGCTGGAGGAAAGGGTTGAGGCCATAGTCAGAGACTTGGAGATAAACCCAGGAATAAGAAATGACACACTGGACTAAGCATGAGTATTGGGGATTAAGGAACTATTAGAAGCCATCTGGGACCAATTCACTTCCTCTGTCAGTCCCAGAAAGTTACTAAGGATGTGAATCAGGAACAATGGGAAGGCTGGAGTGGGGCTGGAGGAGGGGGTGGGGTAGGAAGTTACTAATGGGAAAGCAAGAACATATTTTCTCTATTGCTATTATTTAAAAACTTAACTTTTCTTTCCATTTCCTTTATGGTTTTGCTAGGAGATGTCATGAGAATTGGAACCGGAAGGGACCCTACAGGTCATCTGATCAAGTTTCTTATTTTATAGTTTAGGGAACTGAGGTCCAGAGACACCCAAGCTCCAAAAAATTAAACAAGTTTAGAGTGTCAAAGGAAATCAGTAACTACCAAGTCCAACCCCTACCTGAAAAGAATTTTTTGCTACCTAACCCAATAAATGGTCATCTAGTCTTAGCAGAAGATTTCCAATGAAGGAAATTCAATTTTCCATGGAAATCCCTTCCAATCTTACTTAGTTCTAATTATTAAGAAGTTTATTTTTTTCCTTATATGGAGAGCCGCCTCTTTTCCACTTTCACCTCTTACTCCCAGTTTAGTTTTCATGTGTGAGAAAAAGTCCAATCTTCTTCCAAATGACAATCCTTCAGATACTTCAAAGCAGCCCATATATCCTCTCTGTTTTTTTCCCTCCAGTTCCTCCATTTAATCCACCATACAAATGCAGATTCCATGAATATTAAAGCTGGTCCTTTTACTTTTTCTTCAAGAACAAATATTTCAGAACTCCATAAGTATTACAATGGTACTTAATTTTTTTTATTACAGCTGAAAATATCTGCCAAGTCTTTTTTTTTTAAATTTTGTTCTTTAAAACAGACCTGTAATTTTATTGATCTGGGAAGTACTCATTGAAGCGCTGTGTAGATCAGCATCTGCTCTGTCACTTATGGTCTATGAGTTTTCTGTTTAAATCTAGTGACCTGACAAAAACCACAAAAATCATATATCAGGACTTGAACCCATGTCTTTCTGATTCCATGTTGATTCTCTCTTGCCCAATAAAACATTTTAATTAATTTATATTTTTAGTAAAAGATGATTTTGTTTTTAATTTTTATTTTTAATCAAATGGCATTAAAATATATGGCCAAACATTCCCAGAATTTTAGATCTGGAGTGGCTTTGGAGACCATTCAATTGAGCATGCCCTTTCCCATATCGACCCCATCTCGCATCTCTCAGTTTTCACCAGTCATTGGACATCTGTCAGCTAGATGCTGACCTCTCCTCATTCCCAGCTTTGCAGAGATAACCCAGAACCCTACTCCAGTTTGAACCCTGCACCTACTTTGAAGAATTCAAATTAATCTAAAATGTTGATAATCTTACCACTTCTTTTATTTCATTCTATTTTCCCATTCCCCCAACTACCTATTTCTCAATGCTGTCAGGTTTCGCTGGTTTTCTTGATGTCACTGTCAGTTCTCACAGGTTATAAATGTTAATAATGGAAGCAGAAATAGGATGGAAATTGCAAAAATGCACCCCAAGTATTTTCTATAATCTAGGATAATGGGGTTTAGATTAACAGGGGACTTTAGGAATCGTGTAGAACAAGCTTGCCATTTTATAGATGAGAAAACTGAGACCCAAAGAGGTTAAGACTTCATGGCCAATAAGTAGTCAAATTGGGATTTGAACCCAGGCCTTCTGATTTCAGATCTGGGTTTTTTCTACCATATTTCATTTCCTATATGTTGATAGGAAGCTTGATATGTTGTTGATTCTTCCATTCTTGGTTTCTTGATGCCATTTCCTCTCTTAGAGTCACTCTATGGATGCTTCTCTTTGGAAGACCTGTAGTGGTTACCTGGTTCCTTGCTTTACATTGGCTGAGTTTTATAAGCTTACCCTTGATGACTTGACATTGGACTCAACTTTTTTTGTTGTTGAGTTATTTTACAGTCATTTTTGATACTTCATAACCCCATTTGGGGTTTTCTTGGTAAAGATATTGGAGAGATTTGCCATTTCCTTCTCCAGCTCAACTTACAGATGAGAAAACTGAGGCAAAGAGGGTAAAGTGAGTTACCTGGAATCACAGAATAATTGTCTGTAGCCAGGTTTGAAGTTAGAAAATCTGAGTCTTCATGATTCCAAGCTCAGTGATTTAGTCACTGTGCTATTTTCATGCTTTAAATGAAAAAGTCTGAACATAAGTAATAGGTAACATCTGTAAAACTCATCTCCATGGAGGAGTAGGTTGAAGCTATCTTCATCTATCTCATTAATTTCTGACTTTTAGATTCTAGTTCCTGAACTTAAAATTAGGTCAAGGGTATGTAGTCATCCTATGCTTTTCTGTGTCTCCAGGCTATGTTCTTAGCAACCCAACTTTGATGACAAAGATATTTAAGGAATAGAAGAAATTACTGTAACAGTCATAAAGTCATGTTAGATTCCTAAAACTCACCTACTCATGAAATGTTTATTGAACATCTACCATTTGCCCTAATATAGTGACGTAAAATAGAATTGGTGACCACTAATCCATACATAAGCTGTATATTGACATAGTTTTAAAATACAATGTCATTCATGTTTTATTCCATTTTTATTTATTTTCTTAAGTATTTCCTAATTATATTTCAATTCCATTTGGAAGCCACTTTGGCTATGAATATAGACAGATAGACACACACACACACACACAGACACACACTGAAAGAATGGCAAACAGTTTGGCAACAAGAACTGGAAAACATGCTTTTAGAAAAGTATTTGAAGGAACTCTGGATGTTTATCCTTGAGAAGGGAAGACTATATTTGAAGTACTTTTCTTGACTTTCATCTTGTTCCTGAGGGAACTATCATCTTTCCAGTCAGGCTAATGTTGCTGACATCCTGGCCTCTTCATTCCCTCTTATATCATATGTTCAATCTGTTCATTGCAAAGTTGTAATATTTATTGTATATGCCCCTTTCTCTTCTCTTTCAATGCCCCTGGTACAGGCCCTCATTACCTCATGCCTGACGTATTTTAACAGCTACTGGTTTATTACCTTGCCACAAGTCTTTCCACACTTTTATCTACCATCTACTCAGTGGTCAAAGAGATCTTTCTAAAGCACAGACTGACCAAGTTTCCTTCTCCCCTGTACTCAATAAACTCCAATGATTCCTCATTACTTCCAGGATCAAATGTAAAATCTGGCTTTTGAAGCACTTTATAACATGGCCTCATCCTACCTTTCCAGTCTTATACCATACTCATCCCCACATACTTTGGTCTATGATGCTGATCTCTTGATTCTTTGAACAGGATGCTCCATCTCCTGACTCTGGGTATTTTCACTGGTTGTACCCCAATGCCTGAAATGCTTTCCCTCTTCATTTCTGCCACTTGGCTTCTTTAAGTCCCATTTAAAATGCCACCTTCTAAAATAAGCCTTCTTCTAACCCCCTTAATACTAGGGCCTAAGGAGATGATTAATTTGCTGCCATTTTAGGGGTTCAGGTAGAATTTGGATTGTGGTCATCACAATTAAAATTGTCAGTTATATTATAGAGGGGATTCTTGTTTGGCTATAGATTGAAATAGATGGCCCTTTATGTACTTTTAGTCCTTTTAGGCTTCAATCTTTGAAATTCTGTGGTTTATTTTATTCTTATGACAAACTTAGAGAGAGCTGATCTACTTCCCCTTGTTTTACAGATGCAGAATCTGAGGCTTAGAAAGTTAAATTAACATGCTTACCATCATACAGTGAGTCAGTGGAACTATGAACAAGATCCTTTGATTGTTTTTTTTTTTTTAATTTGAAAATGAGTTTTTATTGATGTCTTCTGTTTCTTATATAGTTACACCCAATATCCTCCCTGTCACTCCAAGAGAGTCATCTCTGATGACTGTTAGTATTTTTTAAATAGGAAAAACAAACCCCAACACAACTGATCAACACATTGAAAAAATCTGAACATATATGCAAAGTGTACTTACCTCCTACACCTCCTACACCTCTCCACCTTCCACCTCTATGGAGGAGTGTGTTGGGGTTGGGATTGTCTTCTTCAGTCTTCTGACTTCTAAGTTCTAGCCCCTTGAACTTAAAATTGAGTCAAAGGGCATGTAGTCACCATATGTCTTTGTGTCTCTCCAAGGTTCTTGTCCTGCCCAAAGGAAGATAGAAGAATCTGTGTCCTATATATCAATCACCCAACCTGGTTGGTTGAGAAGTGGGAATTAGAATTTTCCAAACTGGTGGCCCTTTGTTATCAATACAATATAATGGCCCATTCTTGGTCATCTAATGGAAGGAGGATCTGCTGACTCTTGCAAATGAAAATTTGCTGTAGTGTCATGTTTTAAAGTCTTAACTAATGATCCCTAAGGAAAACTGTTCCTAACCTCATTAAGTAATTAAACAATTCCAGAAAGTTATTCGTGCTGGAAAAATATTGCTGAAGTAACCCTGATGTTTTGATCAAGGAACATTTTCTCATTCACCATAAAGACTCTAAAGCTGGAGTTGATGTTATATCATGGTAGCTCAAGTGATATTTCTTGACCCTGCAGCTGACAGCTACTTTCATTCTTTGCTAATTGGTTGGGCATTCACAGTTAAGAAGATATTCTTTAAGACCATCTGTAGGCCTTATGAGAAAAAAAATTCTAAATCATTAATAATAAGGGGAATACAAATGAAAATAACTCGTTTCATCACACAGTCATCAATTTGGTAAAGATGATTAAAATTTGAAATGTGTTAGGTCTGTGGGGAGACAGGCACATCAAAGTACTGTTGTTGGAACCTATAAATTATCTCAATATTTCTGCAAAATAATTAGGATTTACTTCAGAAAAGTGACGTCATGTACTTTGACTCAATTTTCCTACTACTAGACTGCATATATATCCAGGGATACACTGGCTTTTTGGGGGGATGTACACATAGCATATTTTCAACTTTAATCAGCATTATTATTTTACATCACTTTCTTAAAAGTAGACAAAAAACAATCAAACTATGATTTGCTGATTTTTCAGATATAAATGATCATATTGAAAATTTAACAATAATTCTTGCCAGTCATTTGAGCTTGCTCTCATAAAACCACACCCAAGGTCATCAAGGACAGAAAGGTTTTTACATATACCAATGCAGAGGTTCTTCTTTGAAGCATGCAATTCCTGGATACCATGGGGAAGACTGAGGTGAACCTACTTTCAGATATGTATGATTTATGGGCTTGCAATCTTAATTGACTGCTGAGCTGATAAAGTTGATTACTTAAGGGTTTTCAGTGAATGACAAATTCTCTAATTGACTATTGAGCTATAATTCAATGGATTTACATAGAAGGTAACCTATTTCTCTTCCTCTTCCCCTTCATCTGTCTCCCTCCCTTTTCCCTGTTCTCCTTCTCCCCCTGTTTCCTTCTCTGTTTGTGCCCCTATTGCAGCTCATCTCATTTCTTCCCCTGGCCAACAAATACAGAGCTGCTTTTGCTTGTTGTAGTTTACTTTGGATCACATTAGTATTAGTATTTCACCATATAAATATCTAGGTAACCTTGTGAATTTTGAAAGGTCTAGAAGTCTACTTCTAGGTGGTAGTAGTACTATCTATGAGCATAGCAACAGCAGGGAAGTAGCAGCAGGAGCAATGGAATCATGTTTCCCTCCCCTAACTTAAAACGGTCCTTGTGCAATGAGGGGGTAGTTAGAGATTCTCCTCTTTGTACATCTGTGAATAGATGTTCAGAAATAAATTAGAGAATGCTTTATCAATCTTTCATTTCACACCCTTGGGCAAACATCACCTTTTTTGGCTCTGAGGTTAATTAGAAACACTATTTCTCATTGCAGACCTCTAAATCAAGTATGATCTGAAATGGGTACACTCAAAATTTTTATGTAGTCTCCAAGAATGGCAACAAAATTTGCTCCAAGGGGAAGGAAACTTGCTACACTAAAAAAAAGGTAATAGTAAGATTTGTGGCAGCAAAAATGCAAAGCAAAATGGATACACATTGCCTGGATAAACAAATTATGTGAATGTGATGAAATGATGAATATAAGGAATTCAGATGATGATAGGACAATTTGTGTGAATTGATGCAGAGTGGAGAAAGAATAAATACACAGTACTATAATGCAATATGAAAGAAAATAATGCACAAAGGACAGATGAATTCAGATGAAAAACAATGATTAATATTACTTGCAAAGGACAGATGAAATTCACCTCTTTCAGTAATCCACGTTGGAGGAGAAATCTGTGGTTTTATGAATGTCAAATTTTTTTCAAACATGTGGATTGCTTTCCTTAAACATTTTTCTTTTAAGAAAGAAGTATTGAAATTGTTGGGGGAGGATTCTGGGAAAATGGTGAAGTAGATTGGTAAATTTCAAACTCTACTGATTTCCCCCATAAATAGAACAAATTTGCACCTCGGGACAAATATAGACTAGTGAAAAATCAAGAAGACTTGGGACAGAACCGAAGTCCTCCTGATATAACTCCATAAAATCTGAAGAAAGACCCCAAGATTAATTTGTCTAAAGTGCAAATAACTCTGGGCTAGCTCCACAGAAACATCAAGTAGGGGCTCCTCGGATTAACTGGATGTGGTTGGATTCTCAGCAGGAACCATGAGGCTTTTACCTCCTGACTATTTGCCAGGGTCAGCTGAGCTGCTAAAACTCAGCCCTGGGTGAGAAGCAAACAGCACCAGGAAAGCGCAAAAACTGTTGGGCATGGGTGCTGCTAGCTATGGGCATTTTCAGGAGAGTGGAGCTCTTGGTTTGGGGTTCCTGTCAGAGTGGGGAACTAAAGGGAAGCTTGAGGCACCAGTCCCTAACTCCATAATTAGAGATGCTTACTGTAATACATCTTATTAAAAAAAAATAAACTGGCAAAGAAGAAAGAACCCCACCATTGAAACATATTATAGGAACAGGAGAGATCAGGGTTCATCTTCAGAGTAGAACACTTTAGTAAAAAAAAAAGCTTCTATTCCAAATGATGAGGAGGGACCCCAAACTCTCTTTCTGAAAGTCCTTCAAGGAAAAAGTCTCCTTGAATCCTGGCCTCTGTAAAAGACCCCGCCCAAGGGAAACAGGATAAAGAGCTTCATTCTGTTATTCTGGGAGAAGGGTACTCCCCACATTGATAATACTCACTACTGATTAAGCTTCCCATTGAGGTGGAGATTAGTCCAAAGACACTCATTCCATTCCAACATTCCCTATTCTGATTCCAGCTCAAACTGCACCCAGCCCCCATCAAAAGTAACCCCCAGCTTGTAGCCAGGGCTCCAATTATAAAATGAGCCAACTTGGGGCTCAGTCTTTGCAGAGGACCTAATATGCCATGCCAAGGAAACTCTCTCTCTCTCTCTGGCATAAGCTGCAACCCTCTGCCCACTGAAATGATATTCTCTTTCACCGTTACCCCTCTTTTATCTCTTTATCACCTATTTCCCTAACAAGACTTTATAACTCTCTGTCATGATTTCTCTGCTAGAAACTTTACTTCTCTGTCAAGACCATGCCACCAAGGAATTCAGTCTTTCTATTCATGCATAGCAAAAGCTGACTTCCCAATACCAATAATAAACTTCTTTTAACAATCTAGCTTTTCCAGTTTGTAAATTCCTTTATGAAGGACCTTTATGTATTATCAGAAGGGGATTCCCACAACTTCCTACCCTGTGCTGAATCCTAGGGGAATCTAGGTGAGCCAAACCTCTTCATTTGGTTCTCTGAACCCCGAACCTGCCACTAACCTTATCATTTGGCTCCCTGACCTCCAGGAACCACTAACTTCATTACAAAGAGTAATGTGAAATGGTTCCCTGCCCAGAAAGAATTTATAGAAAAACTCAAAAAAGAATTCAAAAATCAAAAGAGAGACATTTGGAAAAAAACTAAGAAAAAAAATAAAACCTTCTAAGAAAAACAAGATTATGAAAAAAAAAGTTAATGAATTAGAAAAGGATTTACAGAGTGTCAAAGATGAAAACAATTCTTTAAAAATTAGAATTGGGCAAGGGGAAGCCAAATGAAGCTATAAGAAACCAAGAAATAACAAAACCAGATTATTAAAAATGAGAAAATAGAACAGAATATGTAACACAAGAAAAATGATGGATCTGGAGAACAAATCAAAAAAAGAAAATGTAAGAATAATTGGACTGCCAGAAAGTTGCGACCAAAAAGAGAACTTTGACATAATAATGCTAGAAAGAACACTAGAAAATTGTCCTGGAGTGCTAGAATCTGAGGGGAAAGTAGAAATAGAAAAAAACCACTGATCAACACCTCGATGAGAAACACACAGGAATATTATTGCCAAATTTGGAAACACCTAGATCAAAGAGAAAAAATTTCAAGAAACAAGAAAAAAACAGTTCAAATATGCTGGAGCTACAATTAGAATTGTACAAGACTTAGCAGCAGCTACAATAAAAGACTACAGGTTCTGGAATCATATATACAGACAAGCAAAAGAACTAGACCTGAGGCCAAAAATAACATATCCATCAAAATTATCTACAGTTTTAAATGAAAACATGGATATTCAATGAACTTCCAGGTTTCCAGGACTTTCTATCAAGCAAATATGAACTTAAGAGAAAATTCAACATATAAGAGAAAGATGAAATTCATCATGGACAAACTGTTTTTTTTTTTTTTTACATGGGAAATGTATACTTTATGTTTAAGATTTACAGCAACAATAGGTTAGCTCAAAAGAAAGAAGAACTAACAGAAGCATTAGAGGGGAAGGAGGATTGGTGGTTCTGAACACCTATTCACATGAGGAATTAGTTTAATAGTCAACACTGCATATATACCATGAAGGGTATAGCACACTCCAAAATTTATAAAGAAATGAGGGGAGGGATGGGTGGATGGAAAAGCAAAGGGTGAGGGAAAAAGACAAGGGAGGCATCCCTGGTTATGGGGAGGTTAAGTAATAACAAGGCAAGTTATGGAGCAGAATTTGAGAGTCAGCAGGTATAGGAAAGACATGTGTGACTGGTGTGTGTGTGTGTGTGTGTGTGTGTGTGTGTGTGTGTGTGTGTGTATGTAGAAGAAATTATATTCAGGAGTGTCAGTCTTTACTGCCTTGTAAATTATTCTTTTGTTCTTGATTGTGTGCCTTTTTTTACATTATTCTTTTTTTTCTACTTTCATTCCCCACCCCACTCCTAAGCAGGCTGCACTTAAGAAAGACTATATTTATATGTAGATAAACATACATAGACACACATATATCTCTTTTTCATCCCCCCACCACTCCCAAGCTAGTTAGGAAAATATATATTTATGTATACATATGTAGATATATTCGTATATACACACATTCGCGCATGTGCGCATGCACACACACACACACACACACACACACACTCACACACACTTTTTCTGAAATTGGTATTTGTTGTTATATATCTTAAATGCTCCCTGATGTTCTTCTGAGCATATGACAAAGTTTTCTTTTGTTTTGTATTGCTTTTCTGTTTTTCTTTTCTCTTCTGTTTCTTCAAAATAAAATACTTTTTAAAAAAGAAAGTATTCTTTCTTTTATTATTTTAAAAAGAAAGATAATCTAAAATTATAAAGAAATTGCTTTAAAATCCAACATAGAAATTTCAGAGAAACAAAATATTCTAAATTTTAAAAAAGGGCTGTATTTTTACATTCTATGTGAGAGGTAGAGGGGTTTTGCTCTTTGCCCTACTTGGGGAAGCTGCCCTTGCCTGAGATTCTTAGTTTTTCAATTGTCTTTCTTTCTTGCATGAGGACCCCCTGCCCTGAAGCCTGCTGGATTAAATTGGCAGGCCCTAAAATGGCAACCAACATGATTTATCAGGGAACTTGACTTGAAAGCACTTAAGTGCTAAAAATACACAGAGCCTTCATTTCAACATTATCCGGGTAGCAAGATAGTGTGAGTAAAGAAAGGGTTATTCATTATGGGGTTGAATCGACTTGAAGGGAAGAGGTGACATCTGCATTCTGAGTAACTCTAGGAATGTACAGGTGTTATTCTAATAGGAATTCTTATTGATTTGCCTCTGATAACCAAGTATAAGGGAACTCTGAGTGAGAATAACTTTTTCAGGCTGCTTTACCTCTTTCAAGAATATGATAGTAGTCTCCCCAAATAGCTGTGCTGCTCTGCCCCATTCCATTCTCTCTTTCCCTCTTCATTCTAGTTGATTGAATTGTCCAGGAATGAGCCTGGGTAGATTTGTACCTTGTTGGTTCAGAGTTCGGAAAAAAAAAGAGAATTGGCTCTATGTGACAGAAAAAGGAACTGAACTTGGATTCAAGGGTTCAATCCTGAGATAACCTTGACATTTGGAGAGCCAGGATCTGTATGAGTGGTTGATGGACTACTGTCCAGGAGAGCCACAAGCAAGATTGAGGGCTGTGAATAATAGCACTAGGCAGAAAGCACTTTGGAGAATAGGAATTATCTACAAGACACTTTATAAATGGTTACAACCCATAACATTAGTAATGGGTTTACATAATTTTTTTTTCTGTTTATCTCTATAGAAATACTTTGCCTTTTGGTTTTCATTGCGATTGCTGTATATAACCTTTAGCTTTGGAGAACACCAGAAAATAATTCATTACATCAGGAAATTGAATCCTCATTTGGATTGGGATCACATGGATACTTAATGAGAAATCTAAGCTCAGGGTTCAGGATTCTATGGTATCTTATATTTGATATACTGGGTTCTAGTCTCACCCCCAACTCTATGGTTAACTAGATGGGTGACCCATAAGCTTTTGAGTTCAAGATTATACATTTCTATTGGAAGTCAGAATCACTTTAGAATGGACTCTCCTGAGGTCTCTTCTGAGATAGAAAACACAAAGTTACTGTTCTTGGAGGGGGGAATCCATATAAACACATTCAGGGTCAAAGTAATAAATCAAAATAGTATAATAATAACAATAACACTTCACATGCATCTATTAAGCTTTACAAAGTGCTTTGGTTATATTATCTCATTTGATTCTTCTAACAACTCTGTGAGAGGCACACCACAGGTATAATTATCTCCATTTTACAGATAAGGAAACTGATGTTTAGAGAGATTAAGTAATTTACCCATTGCTACAAGAACCAAAGTACCAAAAGCACTTTGTGCATACAAATTCATATTTTATTTCTCCACAGATCCCTTCATGATATTTTAGGAGAATGTCAGTATTTCTAGATATATTAAATCAAGATGGTATAGGTAGAGAGATGACATATATTGGGAAAATTACCTCTTTAGGTCTTTATTTTTAAATCTTTGAAATGAAGTTATTTGATTTGGGGGGATGCTGTTAAATGTTTAACAATCAGCACTCTGGAGAAAAAGTATATGTTTCACGCTTTTATCTGCATTAATCTTTTCTCTATCAAAAAAAACAATAAATCAGTCCCTGATTTTTATCACTGGCTTTTCATATGTAAATGCTCATATTAAAAATTAAATGGTTTGAGAGCAGCTATGTGGTACAGTGGATAGAGTACCAGTCCTGAAGTCAGGAGGACCTGAATTCAAATGTGACTTCAGACATTTAACACTTCCTAGCTGTGTGACTCTGGGCAAGTCACTTAACCCAGATTGCCTCAGCAAAAAATAATAATAATAATAATTTAAATGGTTTGTTTTCAATAGATGATTTAAACTAGCTCCAGCCAGCTTGGACTAGATGCCCAAATTCTTAAACTGTGTATCATGATTCAACAAGAGGTCTTGTAACTGAATACAAAGATTGCAAAATTATGATTTATTATCAATAATTTTTTAATTTGTAGACCTATTTTATATTAGACATATACACCCAGGCTTACATAAAAATTTTCTTGGGTGACAAGGATCATGAATGAAAAATGTTTAAGAAGTTCTGAATGGAAGAATCACAGGATCACAGGTGCTAGAAAGTATTCAAAGAAGTAGAAAGTAGTCAAAATTTGAACTCAGATCTTCCAATTCTTCATTGGCTATTCTTTCCATTATGAAAGATTCCTTTTCTACAAAAGAATTGTAAAGTGAAAAATCTTACAGATTATCTCAGATGCCAACATGACAATAGAATAGATGTCAGCATGCAATAGGTATATTGCTTCTTTTTGTCTTCCTTTGCAAATATAAAGTCAAAGACCAAATTATAGCTCATGCAGCTGAGAAAATTCCCAAAACATCTCATGAGATTTCAAGGAATATGACCTTGCCTGCATTGGAGAAATGAAAGGAATAGCTCATGTGATACTGATACTTTTTTTTTTTTTTGTATTTTTATCAGTTAAGCTTTCAAATCTTTTCTTTGAAAAAATGAATTTACTATACAACCAAGAGAGACCAGATTCTTATTTTTCCATCATGAAGGCAGATGTGCATTTGGAAGATGTCAATTCTAGGGAACCTATTCAGCCTCAGAAGGAGATGAATGGGAAGTAATCAGGGACTTTTGATTCTGTCTTTTGATGATGGCTCTTCATAATAGAAGAGGTGTTTTCCAGTTTCAATGTGTTATAGAGCCAGCAGTTACACTCTGTTGGAATATTTATTTTCCTTAAATCCCTCATGTATCTGCCAATAGTGAATTAACCTGTCATTAGCTTTAGAGATGTGCTTTGATCCAAATGTGGTCAGTACCCTGGCAGAGAGATATCTGAATGATCAATGCAGATTTTCTAAGCTTGTAAAGGCAGTGCTATATCATAGAAAGAGCACTTTCCTGGCATCTAGAAATTGGGTTCAACTGCCTGATCTTCCATTTAGAAGTGTGACCTTCATTTCATCTGTAAAATTAAGAGTTTTGATTAAATATTGGAATTGAAATTCCTTTACACCATTATGATTTTCTATCTATAATTTTCAAGAGAGATTATTATTTAGCTTTTTTGTTGTTGATGCTGTTATTGCTTTCATTCCTCTATGATTCCTGTATAGGTCTCTGGTTTCCAAAAATAATTATTCTTTAGCATTTACAATCCAGAAACATTGATTCTCTGTCCTATACTGTCTATAATTCAGCAGCTATTCCTCCATTATAATGTGAGCTCCTTGAGAACAATGACTATCTTTTGCTTTTCTTTTCACCCTCAGCACTTAACATTATGCCTAAATATAGGAAATGCTTTGTTAATGCCCATTGATTGACTAATTCTAGCTATCATCTGAGAAATAACTATCTAACTCTGGATTTTTCTTTCTTTCTTTTTTTTAATCCTGAAAGCTTAATTTTTTTGTGGATAAAGCTGTATACTTAAAATAGATCATCATATATCAGAAGTGGAAAATTAGAAAGGAATTAATTCAACCCTCTTATCTTAGTGGTGAGTAAAGTAAAGCTGAGAAAAGTGAAGTAATTTATTCATTATCAACTAGCTAGTGAAATGGAATACCCAGCCTTGGGCTCTCTCTACTCACTACACATTGCTAGTATCTTAAATGTAAATCAGTGAGCAAGACTCTGGTGATTTCATATAAATATTTTTGATTATTGAGATGACCATGATGTCAAAATGTTAAAAAAAATTACATTATTGAACTGATTTGAACATGAGGCTCTTAGAAGTATCATTAGTAAAATCAAGCCACACCTTGAGCAACATACATTCAGATCCCTCTGGATCTCATAAATTGCATTCTAAATGGTGGTGAGGTTACCCCAAAGTATATTCCATACATCTCTTGATGTCAATTAGGGAGGGACTCTTCAATGGATCTCATGTCTGTCAATAATTTATTCCTATTTTAGCTGACTGGTGGTAGCCTAGTCTTAACTTTGACCAAAGTTACATGGGATGTGGATTAAGAGCCTGAGAAACAATGCAAGACTTTGTTGAAACAAAAACTTTCCAGACTGGAAGGAACTTTGAGATCATTTGTGCCCTGCTTCTGGTCAAGACTAATATAAATCCATGTTAGAATAATTATCATCTTTTCAGTATCAAGACAAGTTTTAAGAGAAAGATCCCAAACTTCCCTAGATTTTTATATCCTTTTGAGGTATGGAAAATACATATGGGTTCAGTTCAAGACAAGAACGGATGTCTTTTTTTTCCTGTGGAAGTTGAAGGCCCCTTTGAATTTGTAGTGGGCCCCTTAAAATAAAAATCTTTCTTTTCTAGTTCTTTCCTCCTGGCCCACATGGCATTAACCTGTAAGGGTATAAAGAAAGCTTTGAAGTGAAGTGAGTGTGAGAGAATTCACATTTATCTTCTGTCAGTTCAGTTGCTAAGTGAAAGATGGGTGTTCATGATGTCAAAGGAGATTGCAACTTTCCTCCTCTGGTCATACCCCCCTCCCTGACATCTTTCATTTCTCCAAAGAACTAGAAAAAAGCTTATAAAAGAAAAGAAAAACATGAAGCATAAATTACTTTCATTTAATGTGTGTATATATTGTAAGTATGTATATATGTTCAATATGATTATAAAGAGGAAATGAGGTGTGATCTACAAACTGAAATACTTATATATAATGTACATATACATGTTACATGTGTATGTGTGTGTAAATGTGTAAATATATTTATGTTTATATACACACTAGATATGTGTGTTCTGTGTATAATTTCATAAATTTAGAGCCAGTAGGGACCTTTGAAATATACTGATTTTATTGCCTAATTTTTTGGTGCCTAATGTAAGAAGAACTCTAAGACTAGAAGGTGATTACATACAAGAGTATTTATGTTTGGAACCAATATTTTCTTCAAGAGGAACTCCCTACCTTTAATCATTAGTTGTTTAGTTGTTTTCAGTTATGTCTGACTCTTTATGACACCATTTAGAATTTCCTTGCCAAAGATCCTGGAGTGGTTTGTCATTTCCTTTTGTAATTTATTTTACATGTGAAGAAATTGAGACAAACAGGGTTAATTGATTTGCCCATTATCACATGGCCAGTAAGTACCTGAGGATGGATTTGAACTCAAAAAGTAGAGTTTTCCCAATTCTAGGCCTGGCATTCTATCTAGTGTGTCACCTGGGTACCTTGATGAAATAATGGAAGTAGTTCCAAAACTTTTTTAAAAAAGATCTTAGAAATTATATCATCAAATTTCTTGCTTTTATAGATAAGGGAATGGAGACCTTTCTGGGTTAAGTGTTTTGTCCAGTAAGTATTAGAGGTAGGATGCAAACTCAGGTTGATTGCTTCTGTCCAAAATGGAAATGGGCTTCCTTGAGAAGTGGTAGATTCTTTTCCTTTGAGATCTTCTAGCAAAAGCTGTGTCACTTCTATGGTTTTATAAAGGCATAAAATATGAAATACATTGTTACATTGTTGAGTATGCCATTTAGATATAGGTTGGAATAAAATCATGTTTTTTTGTGTGTCATGAATCCTTTGATAGTCTGGTGAAATCTAAAGATCGCTTCTCAGAATATTTATTTTCTGGTCAGGACTATCATTAATCCAGGTAAGAGCAATGAGTGCCTTCTCTATCCTGGGACCTATTATGAGGGAAAGAGTTTAAACCTTCTTTAGAGCTACTAGGGACCACTGATACAAACTGGTGAGAGATCCTGGGCAAATTGCTCAATAATCTTTTTTATGTATTTTAGATCAATAAAATAAAGTGTGTAGGATTGCAAAGGAAATCAATTACATTGAAATCTAGTTATAAAATAATTTTAGAATGAGTTCATGGACCCTTGACAATGGCTGAGCTTTTTTCCAATTCTCAGATTGGTATTTGTATTTTCTGATTCTTTTTTGCTTTATTTCAAATCCAACATTCTCTTCACTATGTTATTAGCCTGTTAATGCATCATTCTTTTGGGTATACTTAAAAATACTTTAAAAAATCAAACAATGGATTATTAAAATAAAAATTAGCTATAGAATTAAAAGACTAAATAGACTGACAATATATTGCATTGCTAATTATTCTTAGCTCACCATGTTCATTAGTTTGTCTTCAACATATATACCCCTTTTTATATAGCCAGACCTGTGCTTTTTTTCAGATTAGTTACTGTGACTTTTTTTTATTGAAGTTTTGAGATTTCTGCTAGTACAAGAATAACTTCACAGAAATAATTACATTATTGTGATTTAGTCAGTCTAGAAAGCAAGATCAATCTTGAAGTGGTTCACTGTTCTATTTATGGATTCCAAAGGATTGGAAATTGTGGATGTTCCAAAAGAATTGTTAATAAAATTAATTCCAATCAATTCAGGTGTAGATAGATGAACTATGACATTGAATATAATGTATATTACTGTGTTATAAAATGATGGATATGAAGAATGCAAAGAAGTATAAAAAGATTTCTTTGAAATGATGTGAAATGAAATTAGCAGAAACAGGAAAACTTATACAATGACCACTACCAAATGGGAAAAACAAAACAAAAAAAACCCCACTTCCCCTCCAAAAAAGACTACAAAGTTATAATAACCTCACTCTTCCCTGAAGAAAAAAAAATATAAAATGAACCTTCCTCCTTTCTTTGCTGACATGGGCTACAATGGGTATAGACCATTGCATATACTATCAGACTTGATTAGTTTTGCTGAATTGTATCTTTTTCTTTTTTCTTCTTTGTTACAAAGAATGGCTCTTTGGGCAGAGGAAAGAGGAGAATCACATTTGGAAATAAAAGTGATGCAAAAACAAGAAATCAATATTTTTTTAAAAAGGATATAATGGCTATCTATGCATTGTGATTTCAGAGACACTGGGAAAAGTCTCCTTTTAGGGCAAATTGCCTCTTTCTAACCTGACTTGATAAAGTGAATATTTGTCTCCTTTTCAAATGCATTATTATTGGAAAATTTCAGATAGATATTCAAATAAAATGAGAAAAAAATCTACTAGTGTCAGTTTTGAGATTTTTTTTCTCAGACTGTCTAAGAGTTGTTGCTATGGTTAGTCCCCTACTTTTTTTGTTGTTTTGATTTATAGAGTTTTTTTTCCTCCTGCATTTCAGTCTCTCTAAAAAGTACCATGGTTTTCTATAACTTCCACAGAGAATAGAAAAAGAGCCTCCATTTAGGGAGAAGAGGAATACAGGCTTAGAAAAATGCTTATTTGTATTGAAAATTTAAATGGATCTTTTATTTTAAAAAATCCTAATTTCAATCAGTCAGTTAACAGTACTTATTAAGCTGCTGCTAGCTGTTAAGTACTAAGCTAGGAGCTAGAAATAGGACAAATAACCCCAGTGAATCACATTTCCTGCCCTTAAGGAGTTTGTATTTTATCAGGAAAGATTATATCCATAAATATATTTAAAACAAATTCAATATAATTAATCATTAATTTGCAATTTTGTGTAATTTTCCTATCAATAATACATTGTATAGGATCCCAAAACTTGTATGTTAGAGTGAAGTCAGAATGTTATTGTTCAGTCATTTTAGTCAAGTTCAGCTCTTATGGACTCCATTTGGGTTTTTTTTTTTTTTTTTTAGCAAAAAATACTAGAGTAGTTTGCCATTTCTTTATCTAGCTTTACAGATGAGAAATTGAGGCAAACAGGTTTAAAGTACTTGTTCAGGGTCACATCACTAGGAAATAGATTGGATTTGAATTTACATATTCCTAATTCCAGACTGCTCTGTTCACTGTGCCATTTAGCTGCCACTGGTCAGAGGGAAATAATTTAAAACAGTAGAGTAGTGAATTCTAGTTGTTGGAGTAGAGTGCTAGCTCAGATACTAGCTATGTGAATCTAGGCAAATCACCTAAGCTCTGTCTGTGTCAGTTACCTCAGTCTGTAAAATTGGGATGATCAGGGTGCTTAACCTCCCATAGTTATTGTGAATATTAAATCAGATAATTAAAAAACATTTAGCACAGTGCCTACCATATAGGTACTTAATAAATCCATCCTTCTTTCTGCAATAAAACAAAAATAAATTTCACCTTTAAGAAGGTTAATATTCTATGAAAGGATATTCTTAATGTACTCAATTCCATTCATCAATATCTATTTTTCTTAGTCTTTCTGGTGTTTTAGAAGGGAACAAGTTGTCCCTACTTTGTGATTTCACATTTTTTTTTCACAATAAGAAAGCCCCAAACTTGGTTGTCCTATGTGGCCATCAAGTTTTAGGCCATTGCTAGTTGTTATAGCTGTTTGAAGAGATTATAGGGCTAATCTGATGTGAACTATTTTGGACAGATATGGCAAATGGATGATGAGCTGGAACCACAATTTAGAAGAGAAAAGCAGGCTGGATTGAAGTTCTTTAAAAGCTGTTCTCTTAAAGAAAGGCCCATATGAATGACACCCAGATTCTTTTCATGCTGCTGTAGGGCTGCAGGCCACAAAATACTACAGTCACTGAAGAATTAAAATTGTTTCAAGTGTCAACGGAGAGGTTCTTGCAGGTTGGTTTTGGGAAGAATGCAGCATGTCACCAATAAGAAATTGCTCAAGAAAAGTGGTGTATAGTCTATCATCACAGAGATGTATGACTGGAAAAGGGATATGAGTTAGTCAAGTAGCAATGAAGTTTAACTGATATATAGCCTATGTCATCTCCTGATATCCAAGGAATGAAAAAACACTTAGAGAGGAAAGGTTCAGCTATTGAGTGGGCCCTCATTCCAATTATTTCCGCATTACTCTAGACATTAGGAAGTATAGTGTAGACCAACACGGGTTTAGTTGAGATCAGAGATTGATGAAGGAAGCCACGTAGTGATGAGACATTTAAAAAAGGAATTGGTGGGACACAATAAAATGCATGATTCTGTCAAGCATATTTTTCTAAGGGGGATCAGAGAAAGCCGGAGGAATGATGGTGAAAAGTTGAGATATAAACAAATATCATTGTAGATGATAGATTTTTGGCAGCCATGTTGTTGCCATGTGCACACAGCCTAGAGCCTTTTCCCCCCACATACTCATTAAGCATTGTATGGACAGAGAAAAATTGAAGAAGGTTTCAGATCAGAAGCAGGAAATAAAGCATTAAGTAGAAACAGCAATTAGAACAGAGATCAAGGATTAAAGTTAGTGAGGTATACAAGGCAAAACTTCTTTATATCCTGTGGTGATGAAGCAATTGGTTTCTTCCAAGTCCTGGTTATGTTTGCTCTTTACTCCAACCCATGGTTGGGGGTTAAAGTGAACCAAAGTGACCCTTGGGATTGATAGGTTAAAATTCATTTTAAATTTTATCAGGTCTTTTATTTATTTTGATTAAACATTAATTCCAACCACAAAGAGAGAATGAATAACTTTAAAATATAAGAGGAGTAAGAAAATTTTCCTAAAGGTATTGGGACCTAAGCCAAGAATCTGATTGGGTAAATCCACACTGAACTCTTAGACCAAAGAGACAAGTATCCCCACCCACAAGGGCATAGAACTAAAAGGAGATAGGCAGCCATCTCTCTGAGAATACTTTTCTAGTGGGATATGGATTGAGCCAAGAATGTGGTTTGGTAAATACATATCAAACCCTAAAACCAATGGAACAAGTATTGATGCCCACAATGGGGCAGACCTCAGAGCAATGAGGAAGTCAGAAGTGGGAGTCAAAGAGAATTTAGAAGTTATTCTTTGAGTATCATGTGGGGGCAGGGAAGTACAGTGGGAGGGAATGATCATTTGGCATGACCTTTGCTACTGAATATTAGGAAACTGGTTATTAGGAAAATAACCGGGTGTTATTTCAGAGGTCCATATGTTGTATCACAGTCAGATACCATTCATTTGTCACCATCTCTGTTCTTGTTGGTCCACTGAAGCAGATGATACAAGCTGGATTTTTTGGTCATTTTAGTCTTTCATGGATCATTGGGTCACAGACTAAGAACTGGAAGAGACCTTTGAGGTAATCTAGTCAAACTGCTTCTTTCTTCAACTAAGGAAATTCTATCTTTCATTTGTGTCATATGGGTTACAATCTGACCTCCTTACTGCATGACTGAGTCTTCAAAGCCATGAGGTCTATTTCTAAACTTTTGTTTGGGGAGAGTTGAGGCTGTCCTTTCTACTTCATTACTATTGCCCAACCTAAGCTGACAGATGTGCCTGAGGGCCAATCATTGACTATCTTTCTGTCATATTTAGTTAAGGATCTAAATATTTACCTACTTCAAGTCTATAAGTCTACAAGCTTTCCTGAACTTCTCACTGTGGTAAATGGTGTGTGTGTGTGTGTGTGTGTGTGTGTGTGTGTGTGTGTGTGTGTGTATTTATATATATACACACATATATATGTATGTATATATATATTTAAAATTTATAATCAAAAATGATGAAATATCATCATATATCTTCTCCCTCCCCTAACAAATCTCAGACAATTCCTAAGGGCCTCTATTACTACTGACTTCAGCAAATTTTGCCAGTGAAGAAGAAGAGGCATAGAGAGACTAGTGAGTAACATAAATTTAAGTTAACTGGCAAGAGAAAAGCTGAAAAAAGTCTGATTTCCTTACCTAATGATTCTTCTGATCTCTTTCAAGGCATCTCATTTTCTTCTAACTTGAAGAAAAGCATCCTTAAAGTAGCAGATTAGAGAAAACTCAGACTTGGTACTCAAAATGTAAAGAGGTTTTTAGTAATTGAATGCTGATAGAGTGGGAAATTCCAAAGAAAATTCAATACAAAGAAAGCATGACTCTCAAAATACTGGTGGAGGATTGAATAACAGACCTTATTTATGGAAATGTGTTGGGCATAACTGGGAGTAAGGAATGGTTTTCAAATTTAGAGTGTCCAGGTTTTAAATATTTGTTTAGAAACCAACTTTGTTTCTCCTGTTGAATTTGAAAAGAAAATCATATACTATTATATCCATGTATAATATGCTATCTTGCATTTAAATGAATTATTCTACAAAAATTCTACAGAAACCTTGATTGGTTTAAGCATTTAAAGAACTGAAGATTTCTGAAAACGAACTAAACAATTTCTTGAGTTTTCCGCCAGAGATTTAGTATTTGGATACTGAATTGGATTCTGAATGCAAGGTTCTTTTTTGGCAGGAGATGGAAGGGGAGTATGCAGAAAACAGTGTTTCCTCCCATTTTTGACATAAAATCAACTTTAAAAAATGTTCATGGATATTTTCTTCAGATAGACTTTTAGTTTAGTGATGAAAATACTTCAATAAAAAAATCAGGAAATAGACAAAATAGAAGAAAAATGTTTCTTGAAAACATAGGTTCTCAGAATCGGAAGGGACCCATCAATATATAAAGCAGAAATTTCCATGATATTCTAGAAAACTGGCCCTCTAATTGCTTTTTGATAACCTCCAGAGAAAGAAATCTTAATATCATTTGAGATAGTTCCCTTCTACTTTTGGATAAAGGTCTGGGTTTGGAGGCAGAAAGACACAAATGAAAATTTTGCATCGGACATTTTCTTAGCTGTATGACCCTGAACAAGTCATTTAATCCTGTTTGCCTCAGTTTTCTCATCTGCAAAATAGCTGAAAAAGTAAATGGCAAATCACTACAGTATCCTTGTCAAGAAAGTCTAAAATGGTATTATGAAGAGTTGAATATAATTGGAAAAGGATAGAAGAAAAATTCTCAGGAAATTTTTCCCAATAACAAGTCAAAATTTGTCTCTTTGCAACTTATACTTTGAATCTATTATATTTCAGTCTTCTTGAGCCAAGAAGGATAAATTCCCTAGGTAAATGACTTCAGTTCTTTCAACCAAATTTCCAGTGGCATTATTTCAAGTCTGCTCAAAATTCTGATTTTTTTTCCTCTAGATGTCCTCCAGGTGCCAATGGATTTTACACAGTAATAATATTGAAATTCATTGATAAATATTTCTAATATTGCTAGAAAGAGTTATCTTTTGAATTTCTTCAATTCATATAGTTAAATCCCCTTTGGATGTGTAGTACCTTAAACCATTCTTTTGACATAATCTAAAAGAATGAGAGTTTCTAAAGGTAATCGAGTTCTCTCTCTTATTCTCTGACAATAGAAAAACACATACTGAATTATCAAAGGAAGGCAAATGGTATCATAGATGCAACATGTTAGATTCTCTAATAAATACAGTGGTGCCAATGGATTTTCTAATCTGTGACAGCAGAACTAAACAAACCTCTCTGGATGTAACTCAAAAGGGCATGGTGTGATAGTATACAGTACAATATGCCTCATTTTGGACACCATCTTCCTATTTGTATAGCTTAAGATTACATATTAGAGACACTATGTTACAGAGAAGATGGAAGAGCAGATTCAAATTCTGTCCCTGAGACTTAATAAAAACAAGACAATAAGAAAACTATTTAATTTCTCATTGCTCTAGGCAACACTCTCTAAATAAAAATTACAGATGAGTTTCTGATCTATATCATCATGAAGGGATATCAAACTCTTACACATAACTCTCCATACTAATAAAATGGCAGATCTCTATCTCATCCTCCCAAAATTTACAGAAGCCTTTTTGGCTGTCACATAATACTCTTGACAAACTTTACCTTCATCCAAAAGCCAAAAGCATTATAATCTTCTCATATTGAATAAGGGTTTTTTCCATCTCTAGCTTATACTTTTGATTGGTTTTCAATTTAAATGTCTGGGACTTCTATGATTAATTGTGTTAGGCTTAAATTTTCATCCTTACATAAGGATAAGTTCATTTAGTAAAATTGATTTATATAGTAAAATTTCTAAGATGTACCAAGCACAAAAACTGGTAACCACTGTATTTATTAGAGAATCTAACATGTTGCATCTATGATACCATTTGCCTTCCTTTGATAATTCAGGATGTGTTTTTCTATTGTCAGAGAATAAGAGAGAGAACTCGATTACCTTTAGAAACTCTCATTCTTTTAGATTATGTCAAAAGAATGGTTTAAGGTACTACACATCCAAAGGGGATTTAACTATATGAATTGAAGAAATTCAAAAGATAACTCTTTCTAGCAATATTAGAACTATTTATCAATGAATTTCAATATTATTACTGTGTAAATAAGTCACTTGTAAAGGATCTTGAAGATTCCATCTGTAACTCAAGTATTTGAAGCAAGCATCTATTTAAGATGTAGCATTTATCTACTTTTCACATTATAAGTAAAGTCAGTATGGATAAACCATTAGGAGGTAACAAAACTTTGGAAGTTTGAAACACACATATCTCTTCCCATATCCAGTTTCTTCCTCTCTCCCCTTCTCACCAGCCTCTTATTTTATGGCTCTTTATCCCTACCATTTGGAGTATAATGCAAATAAAAGAAGCTTCCTGTCTATGATAACTCTTTGGGGAAATAAAATTGAAACCCTTCTTTGTGTGAAGAGATTTTTTTAGTTTGACTTCTCCAGAGAATTGTAATTTCTGTTTTAAAAGATGCATTCCAACGGTAAACTTCATTGACAGTATCTTTGTTCCTAGAGGTAGGTCTAACAGGAGACATAGGATACAAATCAGGTTGTGGATTTCTTTGTTTTCTCATGTGGTTGAGAACTACTCAATCTTTCTCTTCATTAAACTATTTCCTTTGGGGTAGACTTCAGTTTCTTTGTCCTTTCAGCCTATGTCATCCTACTTTTCTTAGGATGGGTCCTCTCCCCAGAGATTTGGAGATCACAGTAGGGTTATAATCTAGATGACACCTCTCTTTCAGATGACCAGGATATTTAAGGTTTGGTATCGGGACCTTATTTACTTTCCTCTAAGCCCTTTATTATTAATGGTCATCCTCCTCTGGATGTTGCTAATTTTGTTCTTAAAGTGTGATGATATTGACAGAACACTTCAAACATAGTATAACAAGAATAGAGTATAGTGGAGCTATTACCTTCCTAGTCTTTTGACACTGAGCCTCTCAAAAAGATTATATTAGCTTATTTTTGGCCTTCCACATCTCACTTGTTCAATTTCTAGCATTTTTAGTTGCAAGCCCAATTCATTGACCTTCTCTTTCTCTATTTTATACAAATAGGCCTCTAGAGATATGAGATTTCCCCTTATTACCGCTTTGGCTGCATCCCATACATTTTGGTATGATGTCTCATTATTATCATTTTCTTGGATGAAGTTATTAATTATGTCTATAATTTGCTGTTTCACCCAATCATTCTTTAGTATGAGATTATTTAGTTTCCAATTATTTTTTGGTCTACTTTCCTGTGGCTTTTTATTGAATGTAATTTTCAATGCATCATGGTCTGAAAAGGATGCATTCACTATTTCTGCCTTACTGCATTTGAGTTTGAGGTTTTTATGTCCTAATATATGATCAATTTTTGTATAAGTTCCATGAACTGCTGAAAAGAAGGTGTACTCCTTTCTGTCCCCATTACATTTTCTCCAGAGATCTATCATATCTAATTTTTCTAGTATTCTATTTATCTCTTTGACTTCTTTCTTATTTATTTTGTGGTTTGATTTATCTAATTCTGAGAGTGCAAGGTTGAGATCTCCCACTATTAAAGTTTTACTGTCTATTTCTTCTTGCAGCTCTCTTAATTTCTCTTTTAGGAATTTAGATGCTACACTACTTGGTGCATATATATTTAATATAGATACTTCTTCATTATTCATTCTACCCTTTAGCAAGATATAGTGCCCTTCCTTATCTCTTTTGATTAGATCAATTTTTGCTTTAGCTTGATCTGAGATCAGGATGGCTACCCCTGCTTTTTTGGCTTCACCTGAAGCATAGTAGATTTTGCTCCAACCTTTTACCTTTAACCTGCATGTATCACCCCGCTTCAGGTGTGTTTCCTGTATACAACATATTGTAGGATTCTGGCTTTTAATCCATTCTGCTAACCGCTTCCTCTTTATGGAGGAGTTTACCCCGTTCACATTTATGGTTAAAATGACCAATTCTGTATTACTTGCCATCTTGTTAACCCCGGTTTATGCTTTTCTCCCTTCTTACTCCCTTACCCCCTCCCTTACCCCCCTTCCCAGTATTAAGCTTGTGAGCTCCCCTTGCTTCTCACAGCCCTCCCTTTTTCAGTATCCCTCCCCCCCCTTAGAGTTCCCCCCCCCCCAACTTACCCCTTTCCCTCCCAGTTACCGTATTCCCTTCCACTTAGCTTATTCCTTCCTTTTTCACTTCTCCCTTCTCACTTTTCAATGAGGTGGGAGAAGTTTCACCATAGAATGAATATGTCTAAAATTCTTCTCTTACTGCCAATTCTGAAAGCAGTAAAATACTCACTATTTTCATTCCTCTCCATTCTTTCTCTCAGATTTACTAGGTTTTCTTTGCCTCTTCATGAAATGTAGTACCCCCACTTTCCCTTTTTTCTAGTACAATGTCCTTTCCACAACTAGTTTCTAGAACAAGGTATACATGTATTCTTTATACATCTTTACAGCCGAAATATAGTTCCCAAGATTAATCTTTACCTTTTTAGATTTCTCTTGAGTTCTGTGCTTGTAGATCAAATTTTTTGTTAAGTTCTGGCTTTTTCATCAGAAATAGATGAAATTCGCTTATTTCGTTGAATGTCCATCTTCTTCCCTGGAAAAAGATGCTCAATCTCGCTGGGTAAGTTATTTTTGGTTGCATACCAAGTTCCTTAGCCTTTCGGAATATCATATTCCAGGCCCTTCGATCCTTTAATGTGGATGCTGCCAGATCCTGGGTGATCCTTATTGTGGCTCCTTGATACTTGAATTGGGTTTTTCTAGCCGCTTGCAGTATTTTTTCCTTTGCCTGAGGGTTCTGGCATTTGGCCACTATATTCCTTGGTGTTTTGATTTTAGGATCCCTTTCAGTAGGGGATCGATGAATTCTTTCAATGTCTATTTTACCTTCTGTTTCTATGACTTCTGGGCAGTTCTCTTTGATAATTTCCTGGAAGATAGTGTTCAGGCTTTTTTTTTCATCATACTTTTCTGGAAGTCCGATGATTCTCAGGTTGTCTCTCCTGGATCTGTTTTCCAGGTCTGTTGTCTTCCCCAGAAGGTATTTCACATCCTTTTCCATTGTTTGATTTTTTTGGATTTGCTTGACTGATTCTTCTTGTCTCCTCGAGTCATTCAATTCCAATTGTTCGACCCTGATTTTCAGTGAGGTATTTTCTTCACTCACTTTTTTAAGATCTTTTTCTAATTGTCCAATTGAGTTCTTTTGTTCTGTGGAATTTTTTTCCATTTCGCCAATTTTGTTTTTTAGAGAGCTGTTTTCTGTTTCCAGTTCACTAATCCTATTTTTCAAGGATTTGGTTTCTTTATCCACTCTCTCTTTAACTGACTTCTCCAGGCTCTTTTGCCAAGCCTCCCTCTCCTTTTTCAGAGCCTCCCTCTCCTTTTCCCATTTTTCTTCTAGCTCCCTTGTGAGAGCCTTTTTAATTTCCTCCATGAGATTCATCTGTGCTGAGGGACATGAGGTCTCTTCCTTCGGGGATTCACCTGGGGACTGTTTGTTTTTAGTCTCCTCAGGGTTTGGAGTCTGCTCTTTATCTGTATAAAAGCTGTCCAGGGTTAAATTCTTTTTCAGTTTCTTGCTCATTCTGTCTATTTATCAAAGACAAACTATCAAAGAAACAGAAGGAAAAAGAAACCCCTTGAATGGAGGCTGCTTTCTTTGGGGGAGGGGCAGGGTATTTGTGAGGCACAGGTCCTACTGTGCTATGGCGCCTGCGCACTGAGATCCGAGCGCTCTGAGATCCGAGCGGGTTAAGACACTGTGGGGGAGGGGTGGCCAGGACCCGAGAAACTCCAGCTGTCCGGGATTGTATTCTTCACCCCCGGTGTTTTTAGCTTCTCTGCTGGGCTGCTGATTTGCTCCTATAGCAAAGCTCTCACCGCAGAGACGGCTGCGATCGCGTCCTACCACCTCTCCGCTCCACCCGTTCTGAGCTGCTATCTGTGCTTTGGTTGCCGCTGCTGCCCTCAGACTGCTTCCAAATACCGTCCCCGCCCTCGCGCAAAAACAGACCTTTCTTGACGAGTCTCAAGGATGGTTTCTCTTGGTAAGTAATTGTATGGTTTTTTTTCAGTCGAGCATTAATTCAGAGGCATGAAATGAAATGAATAGTGAGAGAAAAACACGGAGATTACACAGAAGTGTATTTCCTCTCCGCCATCTTGGCCGGAAGTATCGCAAGGTTCTTTTTTGGCAGGAGATGGAAGGGGAGTATGCAGAAAACAGTGTTTCCTCCCATTTTTGACATAAAATCAACTTTAAAAAATGTTCATGGATATTTTCTTCAGATAGACTTTTAGTTTAGTGATGAAAATACTTCAATAAAAAAATCAGGAAATAGACAAAATATCAGAAGAAAAATGTTTCTTGAAAACATAGGTTCTCAGAATCGGAAGGGACCCATCAATATATAAAGCAGAAATTTCCATGATATTCTAGAAAACTGGCCCTCTAATTGCTTTTTGATAACCTCCAGAGAAAGAAATCTTAATATCATTTGAGATAGTTCCCTTCTACTTTTGGATAAAGGTCTGGGTTTGGAGGCAGAAAGACACAAATGAAAATTTTGCATCGGACATTTTCTTAGCTGTATGACCCTGAACAAGTCATTTAATCCTGTTTGCCTCAGTTTTCTCATCTGCAAAATAGCTGAAAAAGTAAATGGCAAATCACTACAGTATCCTTGTCAAGAAAGTCTAAAATGGTATTATGAAGAGTTGAATATAATTGGAAAAGGATAGAAGAAAAATTCTCAGGAAATTTTTCCCAATAACAAGTCAAAATTTGTCTCTTTGCAACTTATACTTTGAATCTATTATATTTCAGTCTTCTTGAGCCAAGAAGGATAAATTCCCTAGGTAAATGACTTCAGTTCTTTCAACCAAATTTCCAGTGGCATTATTTCAAGTCTGCTCAAAATTCTGATTTTTTTTCCTCTAGATGTCCTCCAGGTGCCAATGGATTTTACACAGTAATAATATTGAAATTCATTGATAAATATTTCTAATATTGCTAGAAAGAGTTATCTTTTGAATTTCTTCAATTCATATAGTTAAATCCCCTTTGGATGTGTAGTACCTTAAACCATTCTTTTGACATAATCTAAAAGAATGAGAGTTTCTAAAGGTAATCGAGTTCTCTCTCTTATTCTCTGACAATAGAAAAACACATACTGAATTATCAAAGGAAGGCAAATGGTATCATAGATGCAACATGTTAGATTCTCTAATAAATACAGTGGTGCCAATGGATTTTCTAATCTGTGACAGCAGAACTAAACAAACCTCTCTGGATGTAACTCAAAAGGGCATGGTGTGATAGTATACAGTACAATATGCCTCATTTTGGACACCATCTTCCTATTTGTATAGCTTAAGATTACATATTAGAGACACTATGTTACAGAGAAGATGGAAGAGCAGATTCAAATTCTGTCCCTGAGACTTAATAAAAACAAGACAATAAGAAAACTATTTAATTTCTCATTGCTCTAGGCAACACTCTCTAAAACTAAAATTACAGATGAGTTTCTGATCTATATCATCATGAAGGGATATCAAACTCTTACACATAACTCTCCATACTAATAAAATGGCAGATCTCTATCTCATCCTCCCAAAATTTACAGAAGCCTTTTTGGCTGTCACATAATACTCTTGACAAACTTTACCTTCATCCAAAAGCCAAAAGCATTATAATCTTCTCATATTGAATAAGGGTTTTTTCCATCTCTAGCTTATACTTTTGATTGGTTTTCAATTTAAATGTCTGGGACTTCTATGATTAATTGTGTTAGGCTTAAATTTTCATCCTTACATAAGGATAAGTTCATTTAGTAAAATTGATTTATATAGTAAAATTTCTAAGATGTACCAAGCACAAAAACTGGTAACCACTGTATTTATTAGAGAATCTAACATGTTGCATCTATGATACCATTTGCCTTCCTTTGATAATTCAGGATGTGTTTTTCTATTGTCAGAGAATAAGAGAGAGAACTCGATTACCTTTAGAAACTCTCATTCTTTTAGATTATGTCAAAAGAATGGTTTAAGGTACTACACATCCAAAGGGGATTTAACTATATGAATTGAAGAAATTCAAAAGATAACTCTTTCTAGCAATATTAGAAATATTTATCAATGAATTTCAATATTATTACTGTGTAAATAAGTCACTTGTAAAGGATCTTGAAGATTCCATCTGTAACTCAAGTATTTGAAGCAAGCATCTATTTAAGATGTAGCATTTATCTACTTTTCACATTATAAGTAAAGTCAGTATGGATAAACCATTAGGAGGTAACAAAATTTTGAAAGTTTGAAACACACATATCTCTTCCCATATCCAGTTTCTTCCTCTCTCCCCTTCTCACCAGCCTCTTATTTTATGGCTCTTTATCCCTACCATTTGGAGTATAATGCAAATAAAAGAAGCTTCCTGTCTATGATAACTCTTTGGGGAAATAAAATTGAAACCCTTCTTTGTGTGAAGAGATCTTTTTAGTTTGACTTCTCCAGAGAATTGTAATTTCTGTTTTAAAAGATGCATTCCAACGGTAAACTTCATTGACAGTATCTTTGTTCCTAGAGGTAGGTCTAACAGGAGACATAGGATACAAATCAGGTTGTGGATTTCTTTGTTTTCTCATGTGGTTGAGAACTACTCAATCTTTCTCTTCATTAAACTATTTCCTTTGGGGTAGACTTCAGTTTCTTTGTCCTTTCAGCCTATGTCATCCTACTTTTCTTAGGATGGGTCCTCTCCCCAGAGATTTGGAGATCACAGTAGGGTTATAATCTAGATGACACCTCTCTTTCAGATGACCAGGATATTTAAGGTTTGGTATCGGGACCTTATTTACTTTCCTCTAAGCCCTTTATTATTAATGGTCATCCTCCTCTGGATGTTGCTAATTTTGTTCTTAAAGTGTGATGATATTGACAGAACACTTCAAACATAGTATAACAAGAATAGAGTATAGTGGAGCTATTACCTTCCTAGTCTTTTGACACTGAGCCTCTCAAAAAGATTATATTAGCTTATTTTTGGCCTTCCACATCTCACTTGTTCAATTTTAAGTTTTTAGTCTACTAAAACTTCTAAATCTTTTTCAGATGAACTATTATTATTCAGTCTAACCTCTTCTAGTCTGATCTTGCAAAATTATTTTTGTGAACTATAAATAGTAGTCCTATGGTACAGTTGTGAGAACAAGGACTTTCAAGTCAGTATGAATGTTCAAATCATTTCTTCATCATTTTATTGATGTTGGGTAATTCGTTTAACTTCTCTGGACCTAAGTTTCCTCATGAGTAAAATTAGGGGTTGGACTACATGAGCTTTGTACATGTCTTTAAAAAAATTAAGTTGGTCAATTAGTTTTAGTTGCTAGGAATATCTATGAACAGCATTTCCTTGCCCTCATCACTAGAATAGTTTCTTTTTTTTTTCTTCCTCTTCTTCACCATCCCAACCTTTAAGCCTCAGGTCAGTTTTGTTGGAAGAAGACTCATTCCCAGAGGATTTAGTTTTTAATATAATTCTGTGTTCATTTAGAAAGGGAACACAAGGTGCCTAATTGGCTCTATACAACTGGGAAATTCATAATGATTGGAGTAATTGTGCTCCAGTAAAATACAAGTAGAGACTCTTTCATGTAGAAATCATAGTGTTAAAGAGTTGGAAGTTCAGAAAGGGAGAGGGGCATCTAAAATCTGTAGAGTTATAAGGGCAAAAGTGAATGTCCTATGAGAACAATGTGAAAAGGCTGCCAAATCCCAACAATGGCTATTTTTTATTAAAAATTAATATCATACATTTCTAAAGGGTTCACAGAGCAGATGTTAAGTCTGCCTTTGTGGTGATTTAATTGAATAAGAATATTTCCTGTCATTATTATCAATGTCTGGCTTTCCAATGTATCTTAAATCTGAAGTATAAATGCAGGAAGAAATAATTAATAATCAGTTTCCATTTATGACTATCTGCTAATATTGCCCCCTTGAGATTTTTTTTAGCTTTTTCCCTGGTATTTTTCTTGGAGACAAAGACAGGTCTGAGCTAACCTAGTCTCCCTGCAAATTATTCCACTGGGTCCCTATCTGGAGAACAGCCTGCACTGTTGATGTAATTCTTTCTTTCCTGCTGGTTTTAAGAAAATAAGCAAATTCTAAATAAGTTTTATTTCAGTGACTAAAATTCTAAAGAAACCTGTTTTGTTCTTTTCCTTAAGTCTTCTCTCAACCCATTTTCCTTTATATCCAAGATCTGAAAAGATTTTTGGAACAGTTAAACCTTCACTGGGGGATATTTCCAAGTAGGATCCAAGTAAATGGATGGGACTTATTTTGAGCCAGTTCTGAGTCAGGTGATATAAAATACAACTTTTGGTGATTTAGCATCATAAAATATTTGCTCAATAGAAATCTCAAGAAAGCAGAAAAAAGGCCCACCTAAACTGATTCCAGGTCAGGTGCAGCATATAATGGGCCTATTCATTTTTTTTTTTAAAGTTATGAGGTCCCTTCCTCACAAATATTATATTATTTACATGGAAAAATGTAGTCACACATTTACCATGTAAGTGCATGTTATTTTAAATTTATTAAATGCTTGTGGCCCACACTTAAGTTTCAATTACATTCCCATGGGATGGGAGCCCAAAGTTGGGAACTGGGGGGAGGAAGGAGATGTGTTCTCAGCTCTGAAATATTAAATTATTGACATAATAATTTGAAAGGAAATTAGTCAAAATAGGATGAAATGAAAAGCTGTCAAGGAGCCTTGGGAATTACTTTAACCTCTTGTAGAAAGCTGAGAACTATAGGTAAGCTTTGCTGTCATATAGTGATGCCATAAAGAGGCAAGCTCTTCTCTCCTTTCACTGAGCCCCCACCCCAATTCAGGTCCTAAGTATCTTTTGGACTTAACTTTTGAAATTGCCTCCTAACTGGTCTTCCTGCTTCCAGTGTCTTCTCACTCCACCCCATCTTCCACATACCTGTCAAAGGTCATATTTTCCTAAAGGTCATATCTGACAATGTCATGACCTTACTCCCGACTCTCTGCTTCCTTGTTTCTCTAAAACAAAATGGTAATGTGTTTAGTTGCCATTTAAAGTCCTTCTTAATATGGTTGTAGTCACTATAGAGGGAACTGTTATTTGCTAATCTCTATTCAAGAAATCCCATCTCTCACCCCTGTGTTTCTATCCAGATAGTCTTCTATGCTGGATATTGTAACCTTTCTCACTTCCATGCAGGGGTCCTCAAACTTTTTAAATAGGGGGCCAGTTCACTGTCCCTCAGACTGTTGGAGGGCTGGACTAAAGTAAAAACAAAAACTTTGTTTTATGGGCCTTTAAATAAAGAAACTTCACAGCCCTGGGTGAGGGGGATAATCATCCTCAGCTGCTGTATCTGGCCTGCAGGCCATAGTTTGAGGACCCCTGTTAGAGCAATTCTTAGCTTGCTTCATGATTTAGCTCAGGTGCTAACTTATAAATGAAGTCTTTACTGATCTTCCTTATTACTAGGCTTCCCATATCCAATCACTCAAAAATTCCTTTTTTTTTTTTTGGTCAACTGCAAAGCTTCTCAAACTGTAAGTTGTGACCATATATAGGATTATATAATTGAATGTGGGGATTGTGAAATTATGCTTTATAATCATTAAATGTTTCCTTTGTATACCTATTGTATAGACTATATGTATATTTATGTCATCCCTAGATGACATAAAAATTTCTTAGGTGAAAAGGGATCGTGAATGGAAAAAGTTTAAGAAACCATGGTGTATTGTATATATTATTTTTCCTTTTAGAATGAAAGCTTCTTTTCTTCTTCTTCTTTTTTTTTTTATTATAGCTTTTTATTTACAAAACATGTGCATGGGTAATTTTTCAACATTGACCCTTGCAAAATCTTCTGTTCCAAATTTTCTTCTCCTTCCCCCAACTCCCTCACCTAGATGGCAGGTAATCCAATACATGTTAAATATGTTAAAATATATGTTAAATCCAAAAATGTATACATATTTATACAGTTATCTTGCTGTACAAGAAAAATCAAATCAAGAAGGAAGAAAAAAAAAACAGAAAGAAAATAAAATGCAAGCAAATAACAGCAGAGAGAATGCTATGTTGTGTTCCACTCTGTTCCCATGGTTCTCTTTCTGGTTGTAGAAGGCTCTCTTCATCACTGAACAAGTAGAACTGGATTGAATTATCTCATTGTTGATGAGAGACACATCCATCAGAATTGGTCATTGTATACTCTTGTTGTTGCGGTATATAATGATCTCCTGGTTTTACTCATTTCATTTATCATCACTTCATGTAAGTCTCTCCAGGCCTCTGAAATCATCCTGCTGGTTGTTTCTTAGAGAACAATAATATTCCATAACATTCATATACCATAATTTATTCAGCCATTCTCCAATTGACGAGTATCCTTTCAGTTTCCAGTTTCTAGCCACTACAAAGAGGGCTGCCACAAACATTTTTGCACATGTGGGTTCCTTTTCTTCCTTTAAGATCTCTTTGGGATATAGGCCCAATAAAAACACTGCTGGGTCCAAGAGTGTGCATAGTTTGATAACTTTTTGAACATAGTTCTAAATTACTCTCCAGAATGGCTGGATCAGTTCACATTTCTACCAACAATGTATCAGTGTCCCAGTTTTCTCATCTCCCCTCTAATATTCGTCTTTGTCTTTTCCTGTCATCTTAGCCAATCTGACAGGTATGTATGGTACCTCAGAGTTATCTTAATTTGCATTTCTCTGATTAATAATGATTTAGAGCACCTTTTTATATAACTACAAATAGTTTCAATTTTTTCATCTGAAAATTATCTGTTCATATCCTTTGACCATTTATCAATTGGAGAATAGCTTGTTTTCTTATAAATTTGAGTCAATTCTCTATATATTTTGGAAATTAGGCCTTTATCAGAACCTTTTAATGTAAAAATGTTTTCACAGTTTATTGCTTCCCTTCTAATCTTGTCTGCATTAGTTTTGTTTGTACTAAAATTTTTAAATTTAATATAATCAAAATTATCTACTTTGTAATCAGTAATCATCTCTAGTTCTTCTTTGGTCACAAATTCCTTTCTCCTCCGCAGGTCTGAAAGGTAAACTATCCTATGTTCTTCTAATTTGTTTTTATCATTCTTTATATCTAGAGCATGAATCCATTTTAATCTTATCTTGGTGTTAAGTGTGGGTCAATGCCTAGTTTCTGCCATACTACTTTTCAATTTTTCCAGCAGTTTTTGTCAAAGAGTTAATTCTTATCCCCAAAGCTGGGGTCTTTGCATTTGTCAAACACTAGATTGCTATAGTTATTGACTACTTTGTCCTGTGAACCTAATCTATTTCACTGATCAATTAGTCTATTTCTTAGCCAGTACCAAATGGTTTTAATGACCATTGTTTTATAATATAGTTTTAGGTCTGGTACAGCTAGGCCACCTTTATTTGATTTTTTTTTCATTAGTTCCCATGAACTAATGTTCTTCCAGATGAATTTTGTTGCTATTTTTTCTAGGTCAGTAAAAGAGTTTCTTGGGAGTTTGACTGGTATAGCATTAAATAAATAGATTAGAGAGTATAGTCATCTTCATTATATTCACTCAACCTATCCAAGAGCACTTGATGTTTCCCCAATTGTTTAGATCTGAATTTATAGGTATAGAAAGTATTTTGTAATTTTGCTCATATAGTTCCTGACTTTCCCTTGGCAGATAGATTCCCAAATATTTTATACTATCGACAGTTATTTTAAATGGAATTTCTCTTTGTATCTCTTGCTGTTGGATTATGTTAGTGATGTATAAAAATGCTTATGATTTATGTGGATTTATTCTGTATCCTGCAACTTTGCTAATGTTGTGGATTATTTCTAATAGCTTTTTAGTTGATTCTCTGGGGTTCTCTAAGTATAGAATCATATCATCTGCAAAGAGTGATAATTTGGTTTCCTCATTACCTACTCTAATTCCTTTAATCTCTTTTTCATCTCTTATTGCCAAAGCTAATATTTCTAAGATAATATTGAATAGTAATGGTGATAGTCTTGTTTCACTCCTGATGCTATTGGGAATGGTTCCAGTTTATCCCCATTACATATGATGCTTATTCATGGTTTTAAATAGATGCTACTGACTATTTTAAGGAAAAGTCCATTTATTTCTATACTATCTAGTGTTTTTAATAGGAATGGCTGTTGGATTTTATCAAATGCTTTTTTCTGCATTTATTGAGATAATCATATGCTTTTTGTTAATTTGGTTATTGATATAGTCAATTATGCTAGTAGTTTCCCTAATATTGAACTAGCCCTGCATTCATGGTATAAATCCTACTTGGTCATGGTGTATTATCTTGGGGATGATTTTCTGTAATCTCTTTGCTAATATTTTGTTTAAGATTTTTGCATCAATATTTATTAGGGAGATTGGTCTATGGTTTTCTTTCTCTGTTTTCATCATACCTGATTTAGGTATCAGTACCTTGTCTCTGTCATAAAAGGAATTTGGTAGGCATCCTTCATTCTCTATTTTTTTTTCAAATAGTTTATATAGTATGGGAATTAATTGTTCTTTAAATGTTGGGTAGGATTCACATGTAAATCCCTCAGGTCCTGGGGATTTGTTCTTAGGGAGTTAATTAATAGCTTGTTATATTTCTTTTTCTAAAATGGGACTATTTAAGCAATTTACTTCTTCCTCTGTTAATTTGGGAAATGTATATTTTTGTAAGTATTCATCCATTTCACTTAGGTTATCAAATTTATTGGCATGAAGTTGGGCAAAGTAATTCCTAATTATTGCTGTAATTTCCTCTTCATTAGTGGAAAGTTCTCCCTTTTCATTTTTAAGACTAACAATTTGATTTTCCTCTTTCCTTTTTCTAATCAAATTTACTAAAGGTTTATTTATTTTGTTGGTTTTTGCATAAAACCAACTCTTAGTTTTATTTATTAATTCAATAGTTTTCTATTTTCAATTTTATTAATTTCTCCTTTTATTTTTAGAATTTCAAGTTTGTTATTTCGTTGGGAATTTTTATTTTGCTCTTTTTCTAGCTTTTATAGTTGCAAGCCCAATTCATTGATCTTCTCTTTTTCTATTTTATGCAAGTAAGCCTCAAGAGATATAAAATTTCCCCCTATTACTGCTTCAGTTGCATCCCACACATTTTTGTATGACATCTCATTATTGTCATTTTCTTGGGTGAAATTATTATGTCTATGATTTGCTGTTTCACCCAACATAGTTTCCAATTATTTTTTGCTCTATTTTGCCCTGGCTTTTTATTGAATGCAATTTTCATTGAATTGGGATCTGAAAAGAATGCATTTACTATTTCTGCCTTTCTGCATTTAAATGTGAGGTTTTTATGTCCTGATTTATGGTCAATTTTTGTATAGGTTCCATGAACTGCTGAGAATAAAGTGAACTCCTTTCTGTCTCCATTCAGTTTTCTCCAAAGATCTATCATGCCTAACTTTTCTAGTATTCTATTTACCTCTTTGACGTCTTTCTTATTTATTTTGTGGTTTGATTTATTTAGTTTTGAGAGAGCAAGGCTGAAATCTCCCATTATTATAGTTTTGCTGTCTATTTCTTCTTGCAGCTCTCTTAACTTCTCCTTTAAGAATTTCCATGCTATACCACTTGGTGCATATATATTTACTATTGATATTGATTCATTATCTGTGGTACCCTTTAGCAAGATATAGTTTCTTTCCTTTTCTCTTTAATTAGATCAATTTTTGCTTTTGCCTGATCTGAGATCAGGATGGCTACCCCTGCTTTTATTACTTTACCTGAAGCATAATAGATTCTGCTCCAGTCTTTTACCTTTCCTCTGTATATATAACTCTGCTTTAAATGTGTTTCTTGTAAACAACATATTATAGGATTCTGGCTTTTAATCCAGTCTGCTATCTGCTTCCATTTTATGGGAGAGGTCCCCCATTCACATTTACAATTAAAACTACTAATTCTGTATTTCCTGCCATCTTATTATCCCTAGAGTATACTTTTCTCTTTCCTTTTCCCTTTTCCCTCTTCCCCAATATTTAACTTATGAGTACCTTTTGCCTCAAGTAGCCCTCCCTCTTTAGAATCCCTCCCCTTTTAGAGTCCTTTCCCCTTTCTTTTAACTTTCCCCTACTATTTCTGTATTCCCTTCTATTTAGCCTATGCCTTCCCTTTTCACCTTTCCCCTTCCACTTTTCAATAAGATGAGAGAAGCTTTTCTGTAAACTAAATATATCTAATATTTTCTCTTTGAGCCAAATCTGATGAGAGTAAAATTCACAGAATGTTCATTCCCCTCCCTTCTTTTCCTCAAATATAATAGGCTTCTTTTGCCTCTTTGTGAGATGTAATTTCCCTCTTCTTACCTCCCCTTTTCCCTTTTTCTGGTGCAATTCCTTTTTCACCTCCTACTTCCTGTCTATATTATAACAGTAAAATCAAATTATAGATGCACTTTCTATGTATACCCATAACAGAAATAGTTCTCAAGAATTCTTTTTACCTTTTTATGTTTCTCTTGCATCCTCTATTTGGAGGTCAATTTTTTTGTTCAGCTCTGGTCTTTTCATCAGAAATAAATGGAATTCGTCTCTTTCATTGAATGGAAGAAAATGCTCAGTTTAGCATGGTAGTTTATTCTTGGCTATATTCCAAGTTCCTTTGCTTTTTGGAATATCAGATTCCTGGCCCTTCAATCCTTTAAGGTGGAAGCTGCTAGTTCCTGAGTAATCCTTACTGTGGCTCCTCGGTATTTGAATTGTTTTTTTCTGGATGCTTGTAGAATTTGTTCCTTGATCCTATAGTTCTGAAATTTAGACATGATATTCCTTGGAGATTTAATTTTGGGGTCTCTTTCAGGAAGTGTTCAGTGAATTATTTCAATGGCTATTTTACCTTCTGATTCTGTGACATCAGGGCACTTCTCTTTGATGATTTCCTGAAAAATAGTGTCTAGGCTCTTTTTTTCAACATTGTTTTTAGGGAGTCCAAAAATCCTTAGATTGTCTCTCCCAGATATATTTTCCAGGTCAGTTGTTTTCCCAAGTAGATAGTTTACTTTTTTTTTTTTTTTGGTTTTGCTTGACTCATTCTCATTTCCATTTGTTAAGTTCTGATTTTTAGAGAATTATTTTCTTCATTTAATTTTTTTTTACTTCTTTTTGTATTTGTCCAATTGAGTTTTTAAATAAGTTGTTTTGTTCTATGGATTTTTTTTCCTTCACAAATTTTGTTTTTTAAGGAGTTATTTTGTTTTTTCCATTTCACAAATTCCATTTTCCTGGGAGTTATTTACCTTTTCTGTTTCACAAATTCTGTTTTTCAGGGAATTCTTTTCTTTTTCCATTGTGTCAAATCTATCTTTTAATGAGTTACATGCCTTTTCCAAATTGTCTTGCAAAGTTTTTCTTTCTTTTCTCCCCCCACCTTTTCTTTTTTTTTCTAGTTCTCTTTTGAGATCCTTTTAAATTTCTTCTAGGAGAGCCTTGTGTGATGTGGACCAGGTTACCACCTGTTGGGACTTCATCTGGAGACAATCTACTTTCAGTCTCCTCAGGGTTTGAAATATGTTCTTCTCTTTCACCATAAAAAATATCAATGGTTACAGTTCTCTTTGCCTTTTTACTTATTTTTTTTTTTAAGTTAGGATCTGCTTTTAGGGCAAGGAAGGTTTTCCAAGTTTCCTCTACAAGCAACAGTGAAGCAGCTTGTGGCTGTGATGGGTCCATGCTGACTCACTCCCAATGCTTGGTGGGCATGGCCAGGTCCCATGAGACTCCTGTTTTTTGGGGTTCATGCTTTACTTTTTGTGCTTGTGTTGGATGTTTTATAACTTCTCTGCTGATCTACTGGCTTGAAAACAGGGCAGAGTGGCTAACACTGGTATAGATTCTCTTCATAGATTCTTCACAATGTGGAGTCTGTACTATCCCGTGGAGACCACACCTCACTCTGGTTCTGCACAGGATGTGCTGGCCACCTCCTTCCATGCCCAGCTGAAACAGATTTTCAAAATTATCTTCTGCTGGTAATTTACTACACTCCAATATTTGTTGATTCTGTCAGTCCAGAACTAAATCAGAGGCTGAATTTGCTAATTAGTTGAGGGACATTGGAGAAGGTCAGAAAGAAACATGTGTCCTCTCTTGGCTCCACCCCCAGAATGAAAATTTCTTAAGGGTAGTAGTTCTGATTTTGCTTTTGAATACCTACTACATAGCTCAGTGCCTTACAACAATACTTTTTTTTTCTAAATGAGCTGAATTGAACTTTTTATAAAATCCTTACAGACTTTTAAATAGAGTGCTTAGATACAAATATGTTGAGGCTAATAAAGTGTCAAGCTGCAGTAAACATTGGGTATTTTAGGAGAAATTTTATTGATGCCCTAGACAGAATCAATACTGTCAGAGGTTGAAGAGGTACCTAGGTGGGTAGAAAACTCCTTTGTCCCTGAAAGTGGAGGGGTGAGATTGACATAGATCAACTTGGCAAAATATGTTCTCCATTATGGTGAAAATAAGTTTGTTGTCTTGACATACTTGATTCCATTTTATATTAGGCTGCCATTTTGTGAATATAAGCATACCTCATTTTATTGTGCTTCTCTTGATTGACTTTCTCAGATAATTGCGTTTTTTACAAATTGAAAGTTGCTGATAACTCTGTGTCAAGCAAGTCTATCAGCACCATTTTTCTAATGGCATGCACTGACATTATATCTCTATGTCACATTTTGGTAATTCTTGCAATTTTAAAAACTTTTTCATTATTATTATTTCTGTTATGCTAATCTGTGATCAGTGATCTTTTATATTACTATTATAATTGTTTTGGGGTACCACAAACTGAGTCCACACAAGATGACAGAACTTAATTGATGTGTTTTGTGTGTTTTGACTTCTCCACCTACCGGTTGTTTTAGTCTTTCTCCTTCTCCTCAGAGCTCCCTATTCCCTGAAACATAATAATATTGAAATTAGATCAATTAATAAACCTAGTGATCAGAGTTTAAGTGTCTGGCAAGAGGATGTAAAAGGCAAATGAATTACCCAAGAAGCAACATCATGAATTTTGTCCACTAGTGACTTAGAATGGATTCACTTATCATATTAGTTAGGTATTACACCTTTTTAAACAAAGAGAAGCTCTCTGCATATGGGGCACAGAGCAGATGAGTCCTGATAAGAGGATGTTAGAAGAGATTGAATCTACATTCTTTCTGAGAATGTCATAGCAGGCTTTCTAGCCAAGCAGAGATTATTTTGAGGTCACTCATTGATCACCTAGAGATTGGGGAAGGAGAAAAGAAAGGACTAGGTATGGTGAGAAGTCAGTGTTTTATTGGACATCCTGGAATAAAACAGCTGGTCCTTTGACCTTCCGATGTAAGAGTTAGGAGAAAACACCTGTGCTTAATATTAATAGCAAGTGATGAAATTAGAGGATTAGAGCCCAAAGTCCAAGAATGCTGTGAAAGACTTTTCAGGATACATTGAAAAGGGTGCCAAATGATTAACTCTTATTCTAGAACAATGGATTCATGAAACTCTTTCTGCTTATGAATTCCATTTTCATTGCAAGGGCTTCTAGAGATGGAAGAAGAAATAGATTGAAGAAATAGTCCTGATTAGGATGTTATGGGACATCTCCAGTTAGGCAACCCCCATGTAAAAATAGGCAGGTGGAGGGAATTTGCTTGGTTTCTTCCATGAGAATAAATCAAGAATTTTAGTACATTTAAGGGGAAAATTGAGCCTTACTGAAAGCAGACCTGCTTTCCCCCAGGTTTTTTAATGTTGATTTTCATGGTTCTCTCTTTTGAATCTGCATGAATTATTTTTCTTCTATTAAATATTAATGCACCTTTCCAAGGAGAAAAAAGGGGAAAATTAGGTCTGGCATACTTCTTCTGTGCCACTATTTACTGCTGTTGTGGGAATGCAGCAAACGTCGACTGCCAATATGTTATTAAATCAAGGCAGCACCACATCCAGATGTTGCATAGGAGTCTGTGCATAGTGAATATAGGTTAAAAAAAAAAACCAACAACACAACACAGTTGTGTGCTCTGCATTTACTCCAAATAAGCTCGTGTTTCCTTCCTTTCCCTACACCTCCCAAACTGACTTTTCCAGGTATTGCCAAGATATCTGCTGCCCTGGAGCAGCTGTGTATACTTCAACCAGCTTTGAATGGTAATTTTTTAAAGTGGATTTATTTATTTTATTTAAACACTGTTATTTTTCTTTCCAATGGGTCTTTCTACTTGATTAGTTCAAGATCAATATGTCTGGTGGGTGGAATGCAATGGGGAGAGTGATTTATCACTACTTGCTTTAGGACCTATGAGGAACTAGTGTTGCTCTTGTATCTGTCTCCCCTCCTCAGTCCAATCTGGATAGCTTTTTTCTGCTTTCAGATGATTTCTCCCATCTCCCTTTCTTTCCCCCAGTTCTTGATGTATTTCTAACTAGCAGCACCCAGGAATTATTTCATAGGTAAATGAAATTTGTTTCACTGTCTGTTTTGTTTCACTCTCTATAATGGGAGTTATAGGACTTCCATGTTATATTTCTTTTATATTTCCCAAAGCATGTATTAAGTTAAGGGCTCTATAAATTGAGTTTGTTTGACTGAACTTTTACATTTATGGTTCCTAATTAGTTATTTGTAAGGTGACTTTCTGTCCTATTACTAGAAAGGTGAAGTGTTGGCCCCCACATGTACATGCTAAATGAAGATCATTTAAAGAGAATTGGGATGTTTAACTTGGAGAAGAGAAGATTGAAGGGGGAGAGGGTATGATGGCTCTCTTCAATCCTTTATTTGAAGATCTGTCTTGTGGAAGAGAAATTCAAATTGTTCTATTTGTCCTTAAGAAGGCAGAATTAGGAGAAATGAGTGGAAATTGCAGAGAGGCAGATTTAGGATTAATGTAAGGGGAAACTTCCTTAAGAATCAGGATTATTTAAAAGTGAGATTATTCAAAAGAGGTCAAAAGACTACTACTTAGGGAATAGTAGTGAAATGGGAAGCCTGAAAAAACTTTCTCTCTCAAGGAGAAAGCTACCTTGAACTTTACCTCTGTACCCCATCCGAGGCAAACAGGATAACCAGCCTCCTTCTGTTATTCTAAGAGACCACCCCCACTGATAACATTCACTACTGATTAAGTTTTCTATAGAGATAAATAGATACCTATTCAATTCCAAAATTCTCCATTGTTTCAATAGTCCCAAACTCTAGAATTTGCCCATAAAACTGAATACCCTCAACAAACCTCTTTACAAAATTTCCTGATTGTATTAGGGTCTTTTTGTCCCTGAAGAGAGTCTCTTTCTTAGTGATATTCAGAAATAAACTTTCCTATTCTTTGCCACAGATAACTTGGTTTTATGAATTTTTGTCACAAGAGCTCTGCTCCCTCTACCTTTCTGGTTTCAAAGGCAAGGCTTGAATCCCATCACTATGTTTACAATAACTAGAAGTTTTCAAGCTAAGACTAGTTGAGAATGTTACAGAAGGGATTCTGTGATTGATTTTTGTATCTTGTGGCAAGTATATGAGGTAGTGAATTTCAAACACTGATAGCCATTGGACAAAATATGAGGCAAACATTGGGACTCCATGAACTAGCAATTTCAAGAATTATCTGATGGTGCTATAGGTCAAGTTGGTTGGAAGTTTGTTGAAATCCCTAGTCTTTCTTTCAAGACACCCTAATCTATTTTATGTTAATGTGACAGGCTGACATTCTCTATATAAAAGTGTTTCCCATAGGAAACAAAACATGAATAAATATCAGGTGTTCCTTTTTCAACAAGTATTTCAAAAGTTCTTATTCTTCCAGCTAGAGAATTGAGGATGCAAAGACACAAATTAAACCATATTTGGCCATAAGGAACTTACATTCTACTGTGGAGATTTAATTTTATACATAGGTCTCATAGGTCATGGGACTCATAGGTCAATACCCCATTATTTAAGTTTACTTTGACTAGTGGTAACCCACAAATGCTGAACTTCTACCCTGGTGTCAAGACCTTTTCTGCTGACCCTCCAAGTTCTTTTTGGCTGGAAAATGCTCTGTCTTTTTGGAAATTTTGATGTTCTAAAATGTGTTTTGAATCATTATTTTAAAGCAATTAGAAGCAATTTGGGGGAGAGGTTGGGTGAGTTCCTGTATGCACGCCACCATATTGACTCTGCCTCTCAGTCCTGATTCCCAATTCTGAGTTTCATTCCATAAATGGTGTCATTGAACTTAGCTTGGAGAATTTGAATATCACAGGGAAATAAAGACAACTTGGACTTAGATGATTTCTTAACTTTTAGAATGCAGTAAAATTAAAAGCTAGGTTGTGTAATAGATAGAAAACAAGGTCTGAATCAGGAAGATTCCTCTACTTGAGTTCAAAGCAAGCCCCAGATACTTACTGGTTATGTGATCCTGGGCAAGTAACTTCATCCTGTTTGCCTGAGTTTCCTCATCTGTAAAATGAGCTGGAGAAGGAAATGGTAAATCACTCCAGTAAATTGCCAAGAAAAACTCAAAATGGGGTCGCAGAGTCAGACATGACTGAAAAAGACTGAACAGCAACAAGAGGTTAAAAGGGAAAGTATTTTTTTTTTTTTTTGTGCTTGAAGTAAATTGGGATACTTCAATGAAACAATAAATTGGCCTTTCATGAGTCCATATTCCATATGTGCATTTGATGAATTTGAAAGCTACATCTTTGAGTCTGGAAACTGTATTGTATACACCACCTAATGAGAGCTATCTATTAAAGTAGGGGGTCAATAACCTCTTTGACACTGAGGGCCATGAATGGGATGAAGTAATTCACTTATGGCCTACTAGATGTTATTGGTTGGTCTAAAACTTAGCTCTAGTAGGAAAAAAGCAAGGAACCAAGGATTGGTAAAAAGGGAAAACAGTCAACCAACAAGAATTTATTGAGCACCTGCTACCTACAATCTCATGCTATCAAGCACTCTGCTAGGAGCTGTATTCCTTTCAAAAGACTGTACAATATATTGTATTATGCGGATTTCTATTGACTTAATTGTATGTTTTATTTCCCTCAGTATAATGTAAATTCCTCAAGGGTAGAGTCTATTTCATTTGGTCTTTGTGTCAGTTTTAAATCTTCAGTTTGTTAAGTTCTACTGATGAGAATATTTTTCTGTGAGAAAGAGGTTTTAAAACTGTTATATTTAGAATAATTGTCTATCTGTAGCGTAGGTACCAACCACTTGATACTTCCCAACTTCAGCATACTTCCATTTTGTTTTCTTGCAGACTTCCCCACCTCCTCCATAAAAACTTCTCTTCTAATGTATGAATGAATCTTGACTTTTTCTGAAATACTTGTCCATTGTACCATACAAATTCTCAATTCATCTCATTTAATTCTCTCATTTTACAGATGAAAAACTGGGCTTCCTTACAAGGGAAGTGTTTGACTCTTAGACACTTCCCTTGTAAGGAACCCCAGTTTCTCATCTATAAAATGAGAGAGTTGAATGAAATGGCTTTTATGGTCCTTTTCAGCTCTGTCTAGATTTTCTAATAAAAATAAAAATAGTTTAATTTACATAATGCTTTTAGGTTTTCAAATCATATATACTAGCTATTTCCAAGGACATATCCCTTCATGCCAGTTTCAGATAAGTCATTCTCACTATGGGGGTGTATTAGGGAATTTTTTGGAAACATGGTATATTTCACTTTTTAGAAACCAATTTCCCTATTTGGCACCTTTCTACTGCTCCTATTCACTAATGGGAGTTATGTATATATGTCAAAAGGAGGAAATAATTCCCATAACTTTAAGTGCTTTTATTATTTTTGAATATAATCTTCATTTTTTAAAAATTCAACTTTTCTGGGTAAATTTCCCGAAGTGATCAAGATGATATTAAGACTGAGTTATTGTAGAATAAAACTTTCCAGTTTTGTTTCTCAGGTTTTTTTCAATAGTGAAGTTGAACTGATTTTGTCTATGACTATGCTTTTGTTGGATTTCTTTGGAATTGGATGGTTTCAAAGTTTACATCTTTTTTCTTTCATGGATTTCTCCTTTTGCCTACAATCTGTAGCCTAAATTTAAGTCCTAAATCTCTAAGCCAAGATGTCAGAAAGAGTCTCCTTGCTGAGGGAGATGGATGAAATAAGTGGCTTTTGAATTTCCTTCCAGTTCTAGAGTTGCCTTTGTGAACTACAAAATAAAAATAATTTCTTGATCTTGAGGGGGAGAGATTGCTTGGATAGCATTTAGGCTTGAGATTGGAGTAGAATATGCAGCTTTTGATATAGTATTTCAACATTGCTGCTTCCTGTCCAGCTAAATATGGCCCACAATTTGGGATTTTGTGATTAACCATTAATCCAAGTCTATGAATGCTAAAGTCATTTCCTTCTGCCTTGAGCATTTCCATACTATTTCTTACAGGACTAACTACTAATTTACTCCTTGACTCACCATGGCTCCCAACCTCTGGAGAAATATATCCCCGAATATAGAAGGATAAAAGTTATTTTCTGTTCTTTTTTACCCAACCCTCTTCTTCTCCCCTGATTTTTCTGGAAGCTGCACAATGGTTTCATCACCTGGGCTTCCATTTGAGGAGATTATTTCTTAACAGGTCTCTGAGATTTCTGATTTTTGTCTGCTTGTACTTTGGCTACAAGGAATAATAAAAGAAAGAATACTTATCCTGCTGGCCTCTTGGCTCCTTAATCCATGTCTTTGAGAACTGCTAAGCAATGTTAAGTCAACCAGAATTTATTAAGCTCCTATTATATATACCAGGTACTGTGAAAAGCACTGGGCATATAGTAGCCTCTTCCCACAAGGATCTCACATTCTAATAGGAGAGACAATCTTCAAACAATTATGTATTTGGAGGGCACTGGCATTGAGGGGAATGGGGAAGGCTTTTTGTAGAAAGTATATTCTTTGATATCTACCTCTGGCAATCTATCAGGCAAGGAATCTCCAGGCCAAAGATCCCAATCATCTATCATGATGCTGGTGGGGATGACAGTGTGGAAAGTATGTATCCCGCTGAGAGCAGCACTTCCTTTGTGAACATTGAATCAGTGTAAAGCCTCCCAGAGAACTCTTTTTCATGGAATGACAATGACAGTGAGTTCATTCAGGATGGGACTCTTCTCAGCTCTTAGCTGCTGTACCCACCCATAGCACACAATCTGCCTAAACTTCACTGGAAGGAGTAGAGATATAGGAGTGTGTGTGTGTGTGTGCGCGCACGCATATACATATACACAGAAGTATGTTTACATACACACATGTGCATAGACAGGAAGATACATAAACATATGTACATATACCTTCATTCATTCATTTTTTTCTATCTTCCTATCAACTTATTTATTTATTTTCTAGATTGTGTGAACCACTGGGGAAAGGGAAAAATCACCTATTTGTTTCAAATGAAAACTATGTTTTTAACTTTTAGTCTGAACTCAGCGGTGCTTCAACCTGTCTCCATAAAGCCCTCTGTGCTTGTGTACTGGGCACTGCTATGCACAGGAATTTTTCAAAAGCATATTCTTAGCTAAGACTTGAAGGACTCTATGGAAGCCAGAAAGTAGAGATGAGGAGGGTGAAAATTCCAGGCATTGGGGAGGTCCAGTAAAAATACTAGGAACAGGGAGATGGAATAGGGTTTTCCAAGAACAGCAATGAGGCTGTTGTAATCGGACTGTAGGATACATGGCACAAAATAAAGTATCAGAAGACTGAAAAGATAAGAAAATAACAAGTTATGAAGGGCTTTAAAAGTCAAGCAGAAAATATTATGTTTGATACCGGGGGTAGTGGGAAAACCCTCTTAAATGATAGTCTTGACTACAGGAGCTAGATGAATCAAGTATATTGATAAAAATTTAATATACATTAATTAATATATGCTAATAATACTTTGCTTCATTACATAATTCAGGCAAATATAGATTGGGATTTTTAAAAAGATTTTTTGGGTTGTTTTCTCTTGGGCTTCTAGGTTGTAGTAATTCACAAATCACTTCTGTTTTATGGGATCCCCTGTGAATGGTATCAGAAGTGATGCCAGGGGCAAATGTTTTCATATTTTCCCCCTACCTCAATTTTAAAAATTGTTTTTCTTTTAATTCCTCTCTAATCTACTCTCTCCTTTTCCCTCAATCCCTTTACTTATTATTTCCCTGTTGGATAAGATGTATTTCTGTAATAAACTCTGTGTGTGTGTGTGTGTGTGTGTGTGTGTGTGTGTGTGTGTGTGTGTGTATATGTATGTATTCTCCCCTTCTTTGACCAGTGCAGATGAGAATGAGTTTCAAGTATCACATCACTGATATTCATTTCTTCCTTCCTTGTGTAGTTGTCTATTTCTGTACCCTATAATGTGAAATTTCCTTTATTCTTCCTTTCTCATCCTCCCTTCTCCCAGTGTATATTCCTCTTCCTTGCCCTATCCATTCTTCTTTTAAAATCCTCAAAATTTAACAGAATTGCTCCTAGAATTTCCATCAAATTGGATTCTTCCAATACTGGAAAATAGTATGGCAGAAACTAGGCATAGATTAAATCTACACTAAAATAAGGTCAAAATGGGTACATGGTTATAGTTAGAAAGGATGATGCTAAAAGAAAATTAAATAAAAAAAGCAAATTAGGAGAGCAAGAGAATGTTTATCTGTCAAATTATTGGAAAAGGGAGAGATTCATGACCAAACAAGGAATAGAGAACATTTTGAAATACAAAATGGATGTTTGATTACATTAAATTAAAAACTTTTGCACAAATAAAATCAATGCAGCCAAGATTAGAAGGGAAGCAGAAACCTGGGAAACAATTTTTACAATCAGTATTTTTGATTAAGGCCTCATTTCTAAAATATATAGAAAACTATGTCAAACTTATAAGAATACAAGTCATTCCCCAATTGATAAATGGTCAAAGAATATGAATAGACAATTTTCAAATGAAGAAATTAAAGCCATCCATACCCATATGAAAAAATTAAAAGTTAGACTCCCTCTACAACTCAGATGAAAGAATTTTAAGGGGCTTCATGCATCATCTCCCTATATAAAAATAGATTCTGTTTAACTTTGTCTGATCTTTTCTGATTGCATGCTCATGATTACCTTTTTACACTTCCTATAAATTGTATTTGTATAGAATTGTATCTGGACAATTCCCTTAAATTGTATATTATTATTTTTTCAACTTTGTTTTTTTCATAAGGAATGATTGGAAGTAATCTATTGGAATAAAGATCCATTTATATCCCTGTCCTATGCATAGGAGTATATTATTCTTGATAAATTATTGGTTGCAAGTCTGGATCCTTTGCCCTCTGGAATATATTCCATGTTCCTTGTTCCTTTATAATGGTTGATGATAAATTATGTGACACTAATTAATGGCTTCTTTGTGTTTCTTACCTTCAGTCAACTTTAATTAAAGCCCCTTTTACTTTTACATACAAATACAGGAGAAAAGGGAGAGAGAGAGGAGAAGGAGAGTTTAAGCAAGTAGGAGTGAGAGAAGAATGGGTAGAAATTTAAAGAACATCTAAATCTTTTTGTACTACCAATGTGAATAGAAGATTTTAAAGTAAGAGATTTGGAGATTTTAGAAAGAATGAATGTCACTTTTGAGATTAGCTAGCCTTGTAATTTGAAACTCCAATTATAAATGGCCTGCATGTGCATGATTATCAAGAGGCAGATTTGGAGGAAGTATCAGTAAAGTTTCAAGGTGAAGAAAAAACAAGGGTAAGACAAATAGCTTGTAATAGATCTGGTACTTAGAAATTATCTGTTCATTATTAACCCTTTCTTGGTTCACAAAAAGAGAGAGAGAGTTTTTGTGTATCAGGAAATAACCAAAAAGTAATTGAGTTTGATTGCACTCACTTCTGTTCCGACTTTTCCCCTCCCTCCCTTTACTCACTCCCCGAGATGGCAAGCAGTCCTATATATGTTGAATATGTCACTGTATATCCTAGATACAATATATGTGTGCAGAACCGAAATTCTCTTGTTGCACAGGAAGAATTGGATTCAAAAGAATCCAATTCAGAAGAAAAACAAAAATGCAAACAGTTTACATTAATTTCCCAGTGTTCTTTCTTTGGGTGTAGCTGCTTCTGTCCATCCTTGATCAATTGAAACTGGGTTAGATCTCTTTATCGAAGAAGTCCACTTCCATCAGAATACATCCTCATAAAGTATCATTGTTGAGGAATATAATGATCTTCTGGTTCTGCTCATTTCACTTAGCATCAGTTCATGTAAGTCTCTCCAACCTTCTCCGTATTCATCCTGCTGGTCATTTCTTATAGAATAATAGTATTCCATAACATTCAAATACCACAATTTACTCAACCATTCTCCAATTGATGGGCATCCATTCATTTTCCAGTTTCTAGCCACTATAAACAGGGCTGCCATAAACATTTTGGCACATATAGGTCCCTTTCCTTTCTTTAGTATCTCTTTGGGGTATAAGCCCAGTAGAAACACTGCTGGATCAAAGGGTATGCACAGTTTGATAATTTTTTGAGCATAGTTCTAAATTGCTCTCTAGAATGGCTGGATGTATTCACAATCCCACCAACAATGTACTAGTATCCCTGTTTTCCCACATCCCTTCCAATATTCCACATTACCTTTTCCTGCCATTCTAGCCAATCTAACATGTATGTAGTAGTATCTCAGACTTGTCTTAATTTGTATTTCTCTGATTAATAATTACTTGGAGCGTATTTTCATGTTTCTATAAATAGTTTTAATTTCTTCATCTGAGAATTGTCTGTTCATATCCTTTGACCATTTATCAATTGGAGAATGGCTTGATTTCTTATAAATTACAGTCAATTCTCTACATATTTTGGAAATGAGGCCTTTATCAGAACCTTTGACTATAAAAATGTTTTCCCAGTTTATTGTTACCCTTCTAATCTTGTCTGCATTAGTTTTGTTTGTACAAAAACTTTTCAATTTGATATAATCAAAATTTTCTAATTTGTAATCAATAATGATCTCTAGTTCTTCTTTGGTCATAAATTCCTTGCTCTTCCACAAGTCTGAGAGGTAAACTATCCTATGCTCTTCCAATTTATTTATAATCTCATTCTTTATGTCTAGGTCATGAACCCATTTTGACCTTATCTTGGTGTACGGTGTTAAGTGTGTGTCAATGCTAGTTTCTGCCATACTAATTTCAAATTTTCCCAGCAATTTTTGTCAAATAATGAGTTCTTATGCCCAAAACTGGGGTCTTTGCGTTTGTCAAACACTAGATTATTAAAGTTATTGCTGTTTTGTCTTTTGAACCTAACCCATCCCACTGATCAACTAGTCTATTTCTTAGCCAATACTAGATGGTTTTGGTAACTGCTGCTTTATAATATAATTTTAGATCTAGTACAGCTAGGCCACCTTCATTTGATTTTTTTTCTTTAATTCCCTTGAAATTCTTGACCTTTTGTTTTTCCATATGGACTTTGTTGTTATTATTATTATTTTTTTTTGGTCATTAAAATAGTTTTTTGGGAGTCTGATTGGTATAGAGCTAATTAAATAGATTAGTTTAGGTAATATTGTCATCTTTATTATATTTGCTCGCCCAATCCAAGAGCATTTAATATTTTTCCAGTTGGTTAGATCAGACTTAATTTGTGTGGAAAGTGTTTTGTAGTTTTGTTCATAAAGTTTCTGATTTTCCCCTGGCAGATAGATTCCTAAGTATTTTATACAATCAGTAGTTACTTTAAATGGAATTTCTCTTTGTAACTCTAACTGTTGGATTTTGTTAGTGATATATAAGAATGCTGATGACTTATGTGGGTTTATTTTGTATCCTACAACTTTGCTAAAGATGTGGATTGTTTCTAATAACTTTTTAGTAGAATCTCTGGGGTTCTCTAAGTATACCATCATATCATTAGCAAAGAATGATAATTTGGTTTCCTCATTGCCTATTCTTATTCCTTTAATCTCTTTCTCAACTCTTATTGCCAAAGCTAGCATTTCTAATACAATATGAAATAGTAATGGTGATAGTGGGCAACCTTGTTTCACCCCTGATCTTACTGGGAATGGTTGCAGTTTGTCCCCATTACATATGATGCTTACTGCTGGTTTTAAGTAGATGCTACTGATTATTTTAAGAAAAAGTCCATTTATTCCTATATTCTCAAGAGTTTTTAATAGGAATGGATGTTGGATTTTATCAAATGCTTTTTCTGCATCTATTGAGATGATAATATGGTTTTTGTTAATTTGATTATTAATATGACCAATTATACTGATAGTTTTCCTAATATTGAACCAGCCCTGCATTCCTGGTATAAATCCTACTTGATCGTGGTGTATTATCCTGGGGATGATTTTCTGTAGTCTTTTTGCTAATATCTTATTTAAGATTTTAGCATCAATATTCATTAGGGAGATTGATCTATAATTTTCTTTCTCTGTTTTCAACCTACCTGGTTTAGGTATCAGTACCATGTCTGTGTCATAAAAGGAATTTGGTAGGACTTCTTCATTCCCTATTTTTTCAAATAGTTTATGAAGCATTGGGGCTAATTGTTCTTTAAATGTTTGGTAGAATTCACATGTACATCCATCTGGTCCTGGGAATTTGTTTTTAGGGAGTTGATTAATAGCTTGTTCTATTTGTTTTTCTGAAATGGGACTATTTAAGCAATTTACTTCCTCCTCTGTTAATCTGGGAAGCCTATATTTTTGGAGGTAGTCATCCATTTCACTTAGGTTATCAAATTTACTGGCATAAAATTGGGCAAAGTAACCCCTTATTATTTCTTTAATTTCCTCTTCATTGGTGGAAAGTTCTCCTTTTTCATTTTTAAGACTACTAATTTGATTTTCCTCTCTCCTTTTTTCTAATCAGATTTACTAAAGGTTTATCAATTTTATTGGTTTTTTCATAAAACCAACTCAGTTTTATTTTATTAGTTCAATAGTTTTTTTTTTTTTACTTTCAGTATTATTAATTTCTCCTTTTAATTTTAGAATTTCAAGTTTAGTAATTGATTGGGGGTTTTTAATTTGGTCTTTTTCTAGCTTTTTAAGTTACAAGCCCAATTCATTGATCTTCTTTTTCTCTATTTTATTCAAGTAAGCCTCTAAGGATATAAAATTTCCCCTTATTACCGCTTTGGCTGTACTCCACAAATTTTGGTATGATGTCTCATTATTGTCATTATCTTGAATGAAATTATTAATTATGTCTGCAATTTGTTGGTTCACCCAATCATTCTTTAAAATGAGATTATTTAGTTTCTAATTACTTTTTTGTCTATTTACACCTAACTTTTTGTTGAATGTAATTTTTATTGCATCATGATCTGAAAAGAAAGCATTTACTATTTCTGCCTTCCTGCATTTAATTTTGAGGTCTTTATGTCCTAATATATGGTCAATTTTTGTGTAGGTTTCATGAACTGCTGAGAAGAAAGTATACTCTTTTCTGTCACCATTCAATTTTCTTCAAAGATCTATCATACCTAATTTTTCTAATATTCTATTTACCTCTTTAATTTCTTTCTTATTTGTATTGTGATTTGATTTATCTAAATCTGAGAGTGCAAGATTGAGATCTCCCACTACTATAGTTTTGCTGTCTATTTCTTCTTGCAGCTCTCTTAACTTCTTCTTTAGGAAATTAGATGCTATACCAGTTGGTGCATATATGTTTAATATTGATATTGCTTCATTGTCTATAGTACCCTTTAGCAAGATATAGTTTCCTTCCCTATCTCTTTTAATTAGATCAAACTTTGCTTTTGCTTGATCTGAGATAAGGATGCCTACTCCTGCTTTTTTGGCTTCACCTGAAGCATAATAGATTCTGCTCCAGCCTTTTACCTTTACTCTGTATTTATCTCCCTGTTTTAAATGTGTTTCTTGTAAACAACATATTGTAGGGTTCTGACTTTTGATCCAGTCTGCTATCTGCCTCCACTTTATGGGAGAATTCATCCCATTCACATTTACGGTTAAAATGACTAATTCTGTATTTCCTGCCATCCTAATGTCCCCAGATTATGCTTTTCTTTTTCTTGCCCTCCTTCCCCCCTTTCCTAGTATTAAACTTATTGGTCCCCCTTGCATCATGCAGCTCTCCCTCTTTAGGATCTCTCTCTCCTCCCTTTGAATCCCTTCCCCTTTCTTGTATCCTTCTCTTATTACTCTTTTTCTTTTTCCCTTTTCCTCTCCCACTTTTTAATGAGGTGAGAGAAGATGCTCTATAAAACAAATATGTTAATTATTTCCTCTTTGAGCCAACTCTGATGAGAGTAGGATTCACACAATGTCCCCCCCTCCCCCAAATTCCCTCAGATATGATAGGTTTCCTTTGCCTCATCGTCACATTTAGTTTCCCTCTTTTTATCTCCCCTTTTCCTTTTTTTCTGACACTATCCCCTTTTCATTTCTGCTTCCCTTTTTTATGTTATATCAGTAAAATCAAATTATCCATGTGGTTTTTATGTATATCCACAACAGAATTACAGTTCTCAAGAGTCTTTTACCTTTTTCTACTTCTCTTGAGTCCTGTTGTTGGAGATCAAATTTTTTGTTTAAGTCTGGTTTTATCCTTAGAAACAAATGGAATTCCTCTGTTTCATTAAATGTCCATCTTCTTCCATGGAAAAAAATGCTCAGCTTAGCTGGGTAGTTTATTCTTGGCTGCATTCCAAGTTCTTTTCCCTTTTGGAATATCAGATTCCAGGCCCTTCGATCCTTTAATATTGAGACAGACAGATCTTGAGTGACCCTTATTGTGGCACCTCGGTATTGAATTGTTTTTTCCTGATTGCTTGTAATATTTTTTCTTTAGTCTGAAAATTCTGAAATTTGGCCACAATATTCCTCGGAGTCTTTATTTTAGGTTCTTTTTCAGAAGGTGTTCGATGAATTCTTTCAATGCCTATTTCACCTTCTGGTTCTATTACTTCTGGGCAGTTCTCTTTGATGATTTCCTGTAAAATAGTATCTAGGCTCTTTTTTTCATCATAATTTTCGGGTTGTCCAATGATCCTCAGGTTATCTCTCCTAGATCTATTTTCCAGGTCTGTTGTTTTTTCAAGTAAATATTTGACATTTTCCCCCAATCTTTCATTTTTTTGGTTTTGCTTGACTAATTCTTGATGTCTCAATGAATCAGTCATTTCTATTTGTTCAGTTTTGATTTTTAATGAGTTATTTTCTTCACTAGCTTTTTTTACTTCTTTTTTTTATATGTTCAATTGAGTTTTTAAATAAGTTGTTTTGCTCTATGGAGGTTTTTTTTTTTTCCATTTCACTAATTTTTTTTTTTTTTAGTGAGTTATTTTCTTTTTCCAATTCACAAATTCTGTGTCCCTGCACTTCTTGGAAGTTTTTTACCTTTTCCAATTCACATTTCAGGAAGTTGTTGCTCTCTTGCATAGCTTCTCTTTCTTTTCCCCATTTTTCTTCTAGTTCTCTTTTAAGGTTTTTAATAGTCTCTTCTAGGAGAGCCTTTTGTATTGGGGCCCAACAATTGTCTAGAGACTGTCTGCTATTAGTCTCTTCAGGGTTGAAAAGCTGCTCTATATAGAAACTATAAATCATCCTTTTGATTTTTTTTTACTCATTTTTAAAAGCCTGTAGGGGCTGCCTTCAGGGCCAGGAGGTTACCAGCTTCCTCTGCAGAGCAGTGATAGATGTATGGATGGTTAGCTATCCTGCTAGCCGGCTACAAAAAGCAGCAAGGTACTGGAGTGCTCTGGGAAAGAGTTCCCCCCACAGAAGTAACTCAGGTCTGCAGGGCTGAGCTGGGAAAGTGCCCTGCAAAGAACCCCCACTATATGGAATAATGACTGCCCTGGGGCTAGATGCTGAGCAGAGAGAGTTTCACTATCCCAAGCTAAATCCCGCTCTGAGGCTGTGGTTATTAGTGGCTGAGCCGTGAATGGCCCTGCAGAGACCGGAAGTGTCTCTATCCTGGGAAGCACAGTCCTCCTGGGGAAGTTCTATTGCCCCAGGCCAAGCTCTCCACTGTGCAGATTAAAAGCTGCCCAGGCTGTGCCCCCCTGCCATGCAGATTTGTACCTGCCCCCGCAAAAGCCCTGAACTGCAGGATGTGGCTGCAGGGCTGTGTTAAGGGTCTGCCTAAGTCACTTCCAGGTTTGGGTGGTTAAAGCCAGATCTTGTTAGGTTCTGGCATTTTTTAGAGTACCTTCTGTTTTAGGCTTTAACTTCTCTGCTAGTTTACTGCTTTGAAATCAGTGCAGAGCAGTTAGCCTATAGCAGAGTCATCTCTATAACTTCTCTAGCCACAGAGATCACCCCCACCCCTGGTCTGCTCAGGACGCTAGTCTCTTGCTGCCTGTACTAGTCTGTTCCTGGCCCCTCAGGACAAACCTTTCCTGGTGATCTTCCAGATTATCTTCGGCTGGTAAATTGTAGTGCTTCTAATCTACATGAATTTTAGCAGTGAAGAGCTATTTTTGAGGCTGAATTTAATAGTTGGTTGAGGGGATGAGAGGAGCTTAGAAAGTTGAGTGTGCCTTCTTCGCCATCTTGGCTCTGCCCCCTGATATATAGCAAGTCTTAAAACTAAAAGTTAGTACTGATCAATTTAAAAACAACTTTTTAAATTGGTATGTCTAGAAATTTGAAATTTTGCTCTAATTTATATGACTCCTTGAATTTTAAAAATTATTTTGCTTCTTCTCTACAAAAAGAGAAAGTTATTCAAGTAAACAAGAAAAGTGAGCTCAAGCCTTCCTGAAAATTTTCAGGTAAATGGGTTGCAATAGCTTGGGGGAAATCCTGACATTCAGATCCACAACTGAGTAATGAGTTTAGTAAGTACAAGAGAAATTATGGAAAAAAGAGAAACACTGGTAATTAATGTCTTGGAAAAGACCAATAGAAAAGAGCTTATAGAATCTCCTGATTTGTAAACTTGTGATGACAAGGTCACCTGTCTTGTGAAAAAGTTTGAGTTATCACAATTTCTAAAGAATGAATTTGGCTTACTAAGAATTTACAAGTTTGTTTGTAATTTAGAAGTTATGTCTAATAATGATATTTATACCAGGATGAGTTTAAACAGAAGGAGAAGAAGAAGAAGAAACGAGTATAGGATAAGTGGAATGTTTTTGGAGGATATGTGTGTGTGTAAGTCCTGGTAAACTTTTATTGTTTGTTGCAACATTATGAAAGTGATAATAATTGTATCTAACCCTAAATTGTAATGAGTGAAACTTGCTATTTAAGATAAAATTTCATGGGATTGAAATTGATAATCCAACTCAACCCAAGTTGAAAAGAAAATTATATACAATTTAAGGGAATTGGACAATGACAGTTATCTGATGGATAATTAAGTCAATAATGCACTATTTCAGAGAATTACACCAAGAGGAGCAGAGGAAGTGTGATACTGAATTATAGCAAGTAAAGGTTTATAATTTGGGAAATGGCCAGGAAAGTAATTTTGACATGGCCAAAGGTAGACTCCTCTTGACTCAGTTTCCTCATTGTATTACTTTATTTTGTATAATAGTGTCTCCCATCTAATTAACCTGAATTTGACTATGAGATGGAATTGTTATTGCAAAATTAGTTGTCCACTATGACTTTTATCTAAAATAAGTAGAGCCTTTAGGCTTAATCTTTTTTATTTTTTATTTTTTTATTTTTTTTATTTTTTGGCACTGGGAGTGCATTTTTCTCTCTCTTTTTTTAAATTTTTATTTAATAATTACTTTATATTGACAGAATCCATGCCAGGGTAATTTTTTTTTTTACAACATTATCCCTTGCACTCGTTTCTGTTCTGATTTTTTTCCCCCTCCCTCCCTCCACCCCCTCCCCTAGATGGCAAGCAGTCCTTTATATGTTGGATATGTTGCAGTATATCCTAGATACAATATATGTTTGTAGAACCGAACAGTTCTCTTGTTGAATAGGGAGAATTGGATTCAGAAGGTATAAATAACCTGGGAAGAAAAACAAAAATGCAGATAGTTCACATTCATTTCCCAGTGTTCTTTCCCCAGTGTTCTTTCTTTAGGTGTAGCTGCTTTTGTCCGTCATTTATCAATTGAAACTCAGTTAGGTCTCTTTGTCAAAGAAATCCACTTCCATCAAAATATGTCCTCGTACAATATCGTTGTCGAAGTGTATAATGATCTCCTGGTTCTGCTCATTTCACTTAGCATCAGTTCATCTAAGTCTCGCCAGTCCTCTCTATTCATCCTGCTGGTCATTTCTTACAGAACAATAATATTCCATAACACTTTAGGCTTAATCTTGAAGGACCAGTTTGATGCTGTTTGAATCTTGTTTCTGCTTTTTTCCTTTAATGGAAAATTCTATAATTAGGGCAAGTGGTCAGTAGAAGATATGAGCACAATGCAACTATGTAAGATATTATGTTTTCAACCTGACTGTGTAGTCATTTATCCCAAACTAAATAAATTAATGCTTTAGCTTGTCATCTACTTGCTAATAGTTTATTAAATCATATTTAAGATTAAACCCCTGAAGTAGCTTATTCTTTGAGACTGACATGAGAATAATTGAACAAAGAAAAAGGCTTATGAAACAAAGATAGGAAACAAGACCAGACAGTTCTCTATATCAAATATAAATTAATCTAATGGGGAATATAAAAATTCTCTGGTTTTAAGTGAACTATGCTACCCTAATTAAAGTCAGAAACTTCTGCTTTGTTTTATGGAATAGACTTTCAGTGAAATCAGTCATCTTATTGTAGAGAGTAATGTTTGAATAATTAACCATATTCCATTTGAATGTTGTTATTAAGTGAACATATTTTATCACAGATAATTCATTTGAAATACTTTTCTCTGTTAACATTTGAGAATTAATTACTTAGTGTATCTATGTATCCTATCCCAAGTGTTTTGTGACAATTGAAGGCAGTCTTTTATAAGTAAATTCATTTGGGTAACCATTGAATCTGAGGTGGGAGGAAGCCTTTACCCACAGAGTATTGTTACCGATATTTTCATATATATGGTTAGATATCTACTAGCATCGGTTCCTCCTAAAGGAATTAAAATTTACTGGAGTTGAAATTTTTTTTTGGACAAAGCAACAAGACCAGACAGTTCTCTATATCAAATGTAAATTAATCTAATGGGGAATATAAAAATTCTCTGGTTTTAAGTGAACTATGACATCCTAATTTAAGAGAGAGGGGGGCTAGAATCTTGGGGAATGAGAATCAGTTCATCTTTGAAGAAGTCTGATTGAAGCACTGGAGATGGGACTAAGAATTTCTTTTGTGAAAAGTCTTGGCAAGTTACCTGTCATGGAGAAAGACTATTTTAGAGATCACAGTTAATTCATGGAGAAAGAATCTATAAAAATCTCAAATTTACTATCAGACAAAAACATGTATATGAGAGATTGTAGCCCTATAAAGGACTTAACTAATATTTGAGAGTCTACAGGGTTATGTTGAGAGTACTGAAATGAATTATTTCATTCTTTATCAGAAAAGGACCACATTAAATTATCCTATGGTGAGATATTCTGAGAATTCCTGAGAGACTTTAACTACCATACTAAGAGAACTGAATTATTAGATTATGGTTTGGAGGAGTCTGATATCTCTCACTATCAATACAATATATGAATATTTATTTATGTCTTGGAATTTTTTCATACTATTAGTAAAATATATAACCAGTAATATTGATTGACTATGAAACTTAGACTTGAGATATGAATAAGAGCAAGCTTCTTAGAAAAAAAAAGGTTTCTCTGCTTTTTTTTTTTATATGGGCTCAGAGCTAATTAATTAATAAGAAAGTTTGCTTTAAATATTTCCTGAAATAATTTCACATCATACTTTCTAGATTGCGAAACCTATTGACAAACGATCAGGTATTGAATCAGCCCATTACTTATGAGCTAAAGGGTGGGAATTATTTATGATTATTCCTTAAGGCACCTGATAATTATTTCTCTCAATGTTCAAACTCACTACATCCTGAAATACTGACAAATCCTCTCATCCATAATTTGGTTGGAAGAGGGTTAAAAAAAATCACACTACAATTAATTAATCCCAAGTTGTACATTGAATAAAATAGACTAGTTTAAGGGAGATTTGATGGCTAAGGATGTCCCATTTGTTATATTGTGGAGTTTTTGCTATGTTAATTTAAAGTATCTTTTGATTAGGAAAAAACAAATCTGTTTTCTTTGTAGTTCAAGCCAATGCATTTCCTAAACCTCATTTATCAACAATGTCCAGAGTCTTTAAGCAACAGGCTACATTCCTAGTTCAAGGTCCATGAAAATTATTTTTCTCCCTGCCTCTACCAGTAGAAAAGCCATGTATCACAGACCCAGATAGATTTTCCTGCAAATGTATTTTCCCATTGTTCTGTTCCCCATCAAAAAAAGATTAGAGATGAAATATGAGAACATGTAGTAATAAGGCTATCACTTGCTTCTTCTCTTTTTTCCTCCTCAAATGAAAATGCCAGTGATTTGGATTCCTTCATGAAGATGCAAGTTTAAATTGGAGAAAGGAAAAGAGAGCAGGAAAACAATCTTCCAAGCTGTGAAACACTAGTTCTCTTTAATAAAAAACACATTTACGATCTAAATCACTATCCATTAGCATCTCTTTTCATAGTTAGGAAGGTGACTAGGGACAGATTAGATAGGTTTTTAGAGTTATAGGGCTTTTCCTTGACATCATGATCCATCTGGATTCAGACCACTTGTCTTTTTTTTTTTTAATTTTGGACTTGTGAAATGCATGTGGAATCTCAAAAAAAAAACATAAAAAACTATTTACAGTTATGATTATGAAATAATCAATGATGAAAAACTAAGATTATCCTAACAAGGTTAAAGTAGAAGTACAGGAGTGCAATAAACAAAAAAGAAAGACTAAAAGGCTAGAAGGAGAGAGAAAAGGAAAAGTTGACTATGGTGGGGACTATGACTTTCAGTCATAAGTTGCTCACACTAAATGAGTCTTTTTCCAAGGAGATCTTTATGATTTATCTGAATCCTCATGATTGGAGCAGTAGTGGGGCAGTATATGTGCAAAAATGATAAGATCAGTTTCTCTACTGTTGATGTAAGTTGCTAAAAAGAGGAGAGGAAGGTTTAGGCTTCTAGCTATGATTTTGTTCCTCCTGTCAAGTCATAGAAGAAGAGATACATCAAGTAGCATCCCACATAAAGATGAATTTGAAAAAGAAATTGTATTGGGAGAGTTATGTGCTCCAGATACTTGTCATTCAATTCCTAAATCAGAAGGAGAATGTAGTTCTTACCATCTACACTGCACTTATATAGTACTATAGCAGGTTTGCTACTACATGTTGGTGAGATTTCTTGGAAATTTTTATATCTGATCATTAGGATCAGAAAACCCTTCACAACATTTCTTCCAACTAGATTAATAGCCTTGTTATGTATGACTCTCCAACACACTCTTCAATCCAGATCAACTTTGGTCTTCTTGAAATTCTTCACACTGAACATTTTACCACCTTTCTATGGTTTGGAATATGCCAGACTGTGCCCCCTGCCTGGAAAGAAGTCCCCTAATTACCTCTGCCTCTTGGAATTCCTATTTTGAACAAATTCATTTTGAACATTAGCTTCTATCTGAGGATTTTTCTGATATCTATAGCTGCAATTGCTCTACTCCCCCTCACCCCATCACCTTGAATTTATTTTTTAAAGTTTTTATTTTCAAAACATATGCATGGATAATGTTCAACATTGATCCTTGCATAGCCTTGTGTTCCAAGTGTTCCCCTCCTTCCCTTATCCCCTTCTCTAGATGGCAAGGAATTTAATATATGTTATCCATGTTAAAATATGTGTTAAATCCAATATGTATAAACATATTTATACAATTCTCTTGTTGTGCAAGAAAAATCAGATCACAAAGGAAAGAAAATGAGTAAGAAAAACAAAATGCAAGTGAACAACATCAAAAAGAGTGAGAATTTTATGTTGTGATCCACATTCAGTTCCCACAGTCCTCTCTCTGGGTATAGATGGCTCTCTTAATCACAAGTTCATTGGAACTGGCATCAATCATCTCATTGTTGGAAAGAGTCACATTCATCAGAACTGATCGTCTTGTAATATTGATGTTGCTATCTCCTGATTCTGTTTATTTCACTTTGCAGCAATTCACGTAAGTCTTTCCAGGCCTCTCTAAAATCATTCTTCTGATTGTTTTTTATAGAACAATAATATTGAATTTATTTTTTATGTACTGGATGCATATACTTATATAACTTCCTGTGATTTTTCTCTAAAGAATGTAAGGTCCTTGAGAGCCAGGGTTGTTTGAGTAATATTTTTGTTCTGCCATTAGGACCTCACCCAGTACCTAGAAAATAGCACTTGACAAATATTGTCAAGTTATATTTATTGATTTTTTTTTGGTTGTTGTTGTCCCTGACTTCTTTCATCCCGGAGACCTACCCTAAAGTCTATAGCAGAAGGAATCCTAGATTCTTCTCTTTAACCTTTCTAGAATAATCTCATCAGTTTCTCTTATACTTGCCAAGAGTTTTATGGTTAATTCATGTTATTAATTTTTGTATTGTTTTTCTTCAGAACACATTAATATAGAGCTAATACAGGTTTACAAAAAATGCCTTTTCCCTCATTTTTCCCAATACCACTGCCCAGTTTCACTAGTTTAGGTATGGGCTCAAGCCTTCAGGTTTCTTTTAAATAAGATTAGATGATTAAGGACAATAAGATTATTAGCCTTCTTTTAGATTTTCCAGTGTTTAAACCCTGTCTTCAAAATCCCTGGCTTGAGAGACCTGAGTTCAATTTATCTAGTACTTATGAGGAATCATATTGTTTTTTTCTGCAAGTTCTGATGACTTGGAAATCTTATTTTGTTTTTGACTTATATTATTTTGTCCTGGTCATTGAAGCAAATTATCTAACTCGGTAGTATCAAATTAAAAGAAAAATTATCTCTCTGAGGACCATATTGCATTAGAAAAATACAAATTAACATTGTCTATGTTTTACTGTATATTGTTTGTTTGTTAAACATTTCCCAATTACATTTGAATCCTGTTCTGGAGAATTAAAGATTTGTGGAATTTGACACCTTTTCCTCTAGATATTTGTTAGAATGGATCAATTCATTAGGGGAAGATTAGCTTCTTCATTTCTTGTTTGGAGTACAAAAAGAAATTGAAGTTAAATTATTGAACTATATATGAAGATTTTTGAAAAGTCAGGTTGCTTTTAGTAAGTCAATGCACATTGAAGTACTTACTGTATATCAGATATAGTACTAAATATGGGAGATACAAAAACAAACCTGAAACAGTCCTTTCCCTCATAGAGCTTATATTCTAGTAAAGGATATTAAGATGTATGTACAAGGTCCCAATTAATATGAATAATGAATCCTGTGAAGTGATCATATTATTAACCTTCACATTATTTGAAGTTATATATATATATATATATATATATAGTAATTGGTTCTAAGCCAATGGAAATATGTAATAAAATTTCTTTTAAAAAATACATATTATCTGTGTATTGATATATTATAAAAACAAAGGATAAAAATATCTTTCTGCTTTAAGTTTGTTACAAAGTAATACAGTAGTTATAGAAAGCAAAATTTTAACAATTAAAAAGTCTGGGGGATATATGCTGGATATGTATACCTAAAGACAAACACACAATGTTATGACAAATACACCATTATTTTTGTTTTAAATGTTTATCTGTGTAAAATAAAGTGTCATTTCTTTCTTTAAATTTTCATATGTATGCTGGCAAGTACAATGAGCTTTAGCCACATCTCAGCAAATTTGTGTACTTACATTCTCATACAATAAACCAAGTGTAGTTGAATGATCTGTGTCATTATCTAAAATCAGCAATGCTTTAAGTGCGATATTACTGTCTCTAGCAATATTTTTCAACAACGGGGCTAAGATAACTTGAAAACCATTGTTTGAAAACAGCTTTATTCACCCATGCTTTGTTATTTAACTGCCAAAGGACTGGAAGTGATCAATATTTGTAGCCTCTTGGAGTTTAAGGATTTTGAGACCAATAAACAAGCATTGGTTTTTATATAAAACTCTCTTCTTCATTACCCCCCCCCAATAAAAGTGTTAGATGATCCTTGGATGCTTTAAATTCAGGCTGAGTTTTTTTTTTTCCTGAGAAATATAAGTTCTGGAAAGTGTTATTTTGCAGAATTTTTATTTGATCTGCACTAAAATTTTGTTGATCAGGGTAGTCACCTTCTTTGATTATTTTCTGCAGAACATTGGGATATTTAGTTTCTGGGTTCTCTGAAAAATTTTAATATTATCCAATTGAAGTTGATTTTTAAAGTAATTGAGAAACCAATGTTTTCAGACTTCTTCATTGTCTTTTGTATTAAAGCTACAGTATGAATGACTACTCTGAAAAGAGGAATCTTTTTATTGCAATCTTTGATTCACATAGTAAAAATTTCTCCCTTTTTATCATTGTATGTAACACTTTTGCTTGGAATTATTTGCAAACCACAAAAAGTTTATTCAGAATTCCCGTTTTCTTTTATTTTGCCTATATGTTTTTGTAATATTCTGTGCTACAGATTCAGGCATTCTGACAACTTATCTGATTTCAGAGTTACATGACTATGTTCATACTTTTCAGTTGAATTACATTCTTATTTTAGTGTAATTCCTACCTTTCCTTCCTTCCTTCCTTCCCTTCCTTTACTTCCTTTTTCTTCTTCTTTCCTCTTTTTCTACCTCCCCCTCCTTCTCCTTTTCTCCCTCCCCCTTCTCTTTCACACTGATAGTGTTTCTATCTGAAATATTCTTCATTTTGTCTTTTGAAGATAAGCAAATGCAGATTGATGATGCATCAGTATGTTAAAACCTTCAACTAGATCACATGAATCACATTAATTGAATTTTGTTCGCTTCAAATTTGACCTGGTATTTTATAATTTGCACTAAATCTAATTTTGCATCATTCAAAATTGCAACAATAGTGACCTAGCTGAATATTTAAGAATATAAATAGAAAATACAAAATGAACATAAGGAGGATGGGCACTAACAGGGGATTAGAAAAAGCTTCATGCGGATGGTATCACTTGTTCTGAGTCTCAAAGGAAACTTGAATTTCCAAGAGGTAGAAGTTAATAAGGAGTACATTCCAGGCATAAGGAATAGCTAGTGTAAAAGGAATGGAGACATGAGATTGGTGGTCCAAATTATAGACCCAAATTATAGGCAAATATATATATATATTTTTTTTGAGACCAACAAATATATAGACAGAAAATGTAGGAAGGGAAGAACTTTAAATTCAAAATATTGGGTTTATATTTGATTGTTGAGGCAAGAGGGAACCCCTGTCTTTTGTTAAGATCAGACTTTTATATATTGAGAAAATCACTTTGTTGTATAGAGAATAGATTAGAATGGATGGAATTATAATATATATATAATATGAGAGGTGATAAGACCATGAATTAAAGGTGGTGATTTTGCAGAATATAGAGGACGGTGTGTATGTGTGTGTGTGTGTGTGTGTGTGTGTGTGTGTGTGTGTGTGTGTGATAGAGTTAGAAGTGACAAGATTTGGCTATATATTGGACATATGAAGTGAGCAAAGTGAAGGGTTGATAACACACTGAGATTAGGAAATGGAAGGATGATGTTTGCCCTTGATAACAGGGAAGTTCAGTAGAAAGGTGGGTTTGGGAACAAAGATAGAGTTTTGCTTTGAAAATGTTGAGTTTTGAGATACCTATAAGGCATCCAGTTTGAAAGTTCCACTATAAAATTGGTGATACAGGACTAGAACTCAGGAAACAGACTAGGAAAGTTTAAAAAAGGGCAAAAAGTATCATAAAAAAAAGTGAAACCTTGAAACCAGTAGGTTTGATTTCTATTCCTTAAAAAATTCTGTAAGTTTACAAGTTGTGACATATGATTATGATGGAATAGTATTGTATTATAAGAACTCATATGGGAGGTGATTTTAGAAAAAATGTGACAAAAACTATGTGAATGGATGCAAAGTGAAGTGAGAATCATTAGATGACTGTGTACAATAGCAATGTTGTTATGATGATCATCTCTTAAAGACTTGGCTACTCTGATCAATACAATGATCAAAGACAATTCCAAATTTATGGTTTAAAAAATGCAATCTAACTGTAGAGAAAGAACTGACAAACTCTGATTGCAAATTGAAATATGCTATACTTTTTCCACTTAATTTTTCTTGCCTTTAAAAAAAATTGGCTAATATGGAAATATAGCTTGAATGATTTTACATGCATAATTGATATCATATTACTTGCTTTCTGAGTGGGTGAAGAGTGGAAGGAGGAAAAGAATTTGGAATTCAAAATTTAAAAAGAAAAGAATAATAAAAATTATAATAAATTAAAATGTTAATGAAAATAAAGAGCTTGTCCATGAGCTTTTTAGTAAGGGAAGCAATGATAACTACAATAAAAGCTAATATGATTTAATCAAGAATTGGACATATTCACTATCTTTTCAATACAAGGATATACTAGGCAGACCAGAGGAATTCTGAGAATACAATTCACATAGGTTTTGGCAACATATTTGGCAAAGACTTTAAAACTATCCTTGTGAACCAGATGGAGTGATAATAAGACAGGAAATCAGAAATTTTTGGATAACTAGAATCAAAAAATTGTCATTGATGGGTTGATATTAATTTGGAGGTGTTGAGCATAGTGGTCTTATGCTGCTTGTTTTATTATATTATTATTATCATATTATATATTATATTATTTGTATATTTTTATTACTGTAATATTTTTCTCTAAAATGTAATATTCTCTTGTTGAGGTTTCCCTGGGGTCTCTGGAGGCAGCCTTAGTTTCAATTCAGTAATCACCCCAAATGCATCCAGGTGTTAAAGTTCAAATCCTTTATTGTCTATTTCAAAGTCTTGTCTCCTTCACTTGGGGCTCAGCTAGTTTTTCTGGAGGCCCCTCTCTCTCCTTGGTTCCAAGAGCTTGAGTTCCTGCCTGCCTTCTCTGGCTTCTGAATCCCCCCCTTGTCCAAGGGTTTGTGCTTTAAGCTCCATCCACAGCAAAGGTAGAAGATGGAATGAATCTGTCTCAGCCTCCAGGAGCTTCTAGTGCGCTTGTCCTTTGGACCCTGAGAGCTTCTTATATGCCCCACACTGAGTATACACCAATCATTATATCACTAGGAAACCATTATTTGTTGTAGGATTAAATTGATGCTAAACTAGATTTAACCATTGTCTCCTCAATTCCACTTATTACCCTGTTTTAAGTTCTGGCCCATAACATCTCCTTGTAGGATTAAATCAATCATACTGAACCATGTGAAATTAAATAACTATTGTCTCTATCAATTCCACTGATGTAGCACCTTGTTTCACATTCTGGCCCATAACATATTATGACCTTAATAAAGGTATAAGAAGTATGGTTTTCCAGTTTGCAGATAATCTAAAGCTGGGAAGGATGGCTAAATTATTTGAATGTCATAGTCCAAAACAAAAGGATCTCAATAAGTTGAATGATAAGTTAAAGCAGGGTTTGTTGTGGTTGTTGTTCAATTGTGACTAACTCTTTGTGACTGCATGGATCATACTGTCTGTGGAGTTCTCTTGGCAAAGATACTAGAGTAGTTGCCATTTCCTTCTTCATTGGATTAAAGTAGATGGAGGTTAAATGATTTGTTTGGGGGGGAGGGGGTCACCCAGCTAATAAGTGTCTTAGGCCAGATTTGAACTCAGGTCTTCCTGACTCTAGGTTCTGTACTTTATCTATTGAGCCATTATGATGACCAAGCATTAACTTTTCAGTGTGAGTATGTACAGTTTGGAAATGAGCAAAAGTTACAATTAGGACTTGATTTATTGTTGTATTGATTATCTAGGCTTAAGAAAGTGATGGAGAAACTGTTAATATGCAGGCTAAACTAAAATATAGTGTCATGTTCATGTTTTCTCCCTAAAGAGGTGATGTTACTCATTTATTATCATAACTCTAGATTAAATCTGACTACAATAAAATTTAAATGTAAAGTTCACTTGGGTTCAAAAAGTCAATTTCATATCAAGTGATAAGGGAAGTGCATTTAGCAATAATTACTGCAAATAGCAAAATTTACCCAAATGTCCAGGTGTTAGGATGGGCTACTATATGAATCAGTTGTGTGATATCATAGACATAATAGTTAATATGTTCTTAGATTACATTTACTGTTGAAAAATATCCAAAATGAGGGAGAGGAAGATCATAGCTTTTCTTCATTTTGCCCTGGCCAGATTGTATTTTTAGAACTGAGAACAGGGACTTCCGGGGCGGAGCCAAGATGGCGGAGCAGGCACACACAACTCTCTAAGCTCCTCTCATTACCCTCACAACCAACTATTTAATCCAGCCTCAAAAATAACTCTTCACTGCTTAAATTCATGAAGATAAGAAGCACTACAACTTACCAGCCGATCCAGAAGCTCGCCAGGAAAGGTTTGTCCTGAGGGGCCAGGAACAGACTAGCACAGGCAGCCAGAGGCTAGCATCGTGAGCAGATCAGGGGCGGGGGTGATCTCTGTGGCTAGAGAAGTTATAGGGACCATTCTGCTATAGGCTAACTGCTCTGCCTTGATTACAAAGCAGTAAACTGGCAGAGAAGTTAAAGCCTAAAACAGAGGGTCCTCTAAAAAACGCCAGAACCTAACGAGATCTGGCTGTAACCCCTCAAACCCGGAAGTGACTCAGGCAGACTTTACCTCAGCCCTGTGGCCACATCCGGCAGTTCGGGGCTTTTGCGGGGGCAGTTACTAATCTGCACAGCAGGGGGGCACAGCCTGGGCAGCCTCTAATCGGCAGAGTGGGGGGCTCGGCCTGGGGCAATAGAACATCCCCAGCTGACTGCGCTTCCCGGCCAGACACTTCCGGTCCCTGCAAATCCATTCACTGCTCAGCTGCTAATACCCATAATTGGGGCAGTGAAACTCTCACTGCTAAGTGAGACAATGAGGCAAAGGAAACCTATCATATATGAGGGAACTTAGAGAGGAGGAGGAACATTGTGTGAATCCTACTCTCATCAGAGTTGGCTCAAAGAGGAAACAATTGACATTTTTGTTTTACACAGATTCTTCTCTCACTTCATTAAAAAATGGGAGAGGAAAAGGGAGAAGGAAAAAGAGTAATAAGGGAAGGGTATGAGAAAGGGGAAGGGATTCAAAGGGAGAAGGGAGGGATACTAAAGACGGAGAGCTATGTGATGTTAGTGGGACCAATAGGGAAGAAGGGAAGGAGGGCAAGAAAAAGAAAAGTATAATCTGGGGATATTAGGATGGCAGAAAATGCAGAATTGGTTATTTTAACCGCAAATGTGAATGGGATGAACTCTCCCATAAAGAGGAGGCGGATAGCAGACTGGATCAAAAGTCAGAACCCTACAATCTGTTGTTTACAGGAAACACATTTAAAACAGGGAGATACATACAGACTAAAGGTAAAAGGCTGGAGCAGAATCTATTATGCTTCAGGTGAAGCCAAAAAAGCAGGGGTAGCCATCCTTATCTCAGATCAAGCAAAAGCAAAGATTGATCTAATTAAAAGAGATAAGGAAGGAAACTATATCTTGCTTAAGGGTACTATAGACAATGAAGCAATATCAGTATTAAACATATATGCACCAAGTGGTATAGCATCTAACTTCCTTAAAGAGAAGCTAAGAGAGTTGCGAGAAGAAATAGATAGCAAAACTATAGTAGTGGGAGATCTCAATCTTGCACTCTCAGATTTAGATAAATCAAATCACAAAACAAATAAGAAAGAAATTAAAGAGGTAAATAGAATATTAGAAAAATTAGGTATGATAGATCTCTGGAGAAAACTGAATGGTGACAGAAAGGAGTATACTTTCTTCTCAGCAGTTCATGGAACCCACACAAAAATTGACCATATATTAGGACATAAAGACCTCAAAATTAAATGCAGGAAGGCAGAAATAGTAAATGCGTTCTTTTCAGACCACAATGCAATAAAAACTACATTCAACAAAAAGTTAGGTGTAAATAGACCAAAAAGTAATTGGAAACTTAATAATCTCATCTTAAAGAATGATTGGGTGAAACAGCAAATTATAGACACAATTAATAATTTCACTCAAGATAATGACAACAATGAGACATCATATCAAAATTTATGGGATGCAGCCAAAGCAGTAATAAAGGGAAATTTTATATCCTTAGAGGCTTACTTGAATAAAATAGAAAAAGAGAAGATCAATGAATTGGGCCTGGAACTTAAAAAGTTAGAAAAAGACCAAATTAAAAACCTCCAATCAATTACTAAACTTGAAATTCTAAAATTAAAAGGAGAAATTAATAATATAGAAAGTAAAAAAAAAAACTATTGAACTAATAAATAAAACTAAGAGTTGGTTTTATGAAAAAACCAATAAAATTGATAAACCTTTGGTAAATCTGATTAGAAAAAGGAGAGAGGGAAATCAAATTGGCAGTCTTAAAAATGAAAAAGGAGAACTTACCACTGATGAAGAGGAAATTAAAGAAATAATAAGGGGTTACTTTGCCCAACTTTATGCCAATAAATTTGATAACCTAAGCGAAATGGATGACTACCTCCAAAAATATAGGCTTCCCAGATTATCAGAGGAGGAAGTAAATTGCTTAAATAGTCCCATTTCAGAAAAAGAAATAGAACAAGCTATTAATCAACTCCCTAAAAAGAAATCCCCAGGACCAGATGGATTTACATGTGAATTCTACCAAACATTCAAAGAACAATTAGCCCCAATGCTTTATAAACTATTTGAAAAAATAGGGAATGAAGGAGTCCTACCAAACTCCTTTTATGACACAGACATAGTACTGATACCTAAACCAGGTAGGTTGAAAACAGAGAAAGAAAATTATAGACCAATCTCCCTAATGAATATTGATGCTAAAATCTTAAATAAGATATTAGCAAAAAGACTACAGAAAATCATCCCCAGGATAATACATCATGATCAAGTAGGATTTATACCAGGAATGCAGGGCTGGTTCAATATTAGGAAAACTATCAGTATAATTGGCCATATTAATAATCAAATTAACAAAAACCATATGATCATCTCAATAGATGCAGAAAAAGCATTTGATAAAATCCAACATCCATTCCTATTAAAAACTCTTGAGAGTATAGGAATAAATGGACTTTTCCTTAAAATAATCAGTAGCATCTATTTAAAACCAGCAGTAAGCATCATATGTAATGGGGACAAACTGCAACCATTCCCAATAAGATCAGGAGTAAAACAAGGTTGCCCACTATCACCATTACTATTTAATATTATATTAGAAATGCTAACTTTGGCAATAAGAGTTGAGAAAGAGATTAAAAGAATAAGAATAGGCAATGAGGAAACCAAATTATCACTCTTTGCTGATGATATGATGATATACTTAGAGAACCCCAGATACTCTACTAAAAAGTTATTAGAAACAATCTACACCTTCAGCAAAGTTGCAAGATATAAAAGAAACCCACATAAGTCATCAGCATTCTTATATATCACTAACAAAACCCAACAGTTAGAGTTACAAAAAGAAATTCCATTTAAAATAACTACTGATTGTATAAAATATTTAGGAATCTATCTGCCAAGGGAAAATCAGAAACTTTATGAGCAAAACTACAAAACACTTTCCACACAAATTAAGTTTGATCTAACCAACTGGAAAAATATTAAATGCTCTTGGATTGGGCGAGCAAATATAATAAAGATGACAATACTACCTAAATTAATCTACTTATTTAGCGCTATACCAATCAGACTCCCAAAAAACTACTTTGATGAATTAGAAAAAATAACAACAAAGTTCATATGGAAAAACAAAAGGTCAAGAATTTCAAGGGAATTAATGAAAAAAAAATCAAATGAAGGTGGCCTAGCTGTACCAGATCTAAAATTACATTATAAAGCAGCAGTTACTAAAACCATCTGGTATTGGCTAAGAAATAGAATAGTTGATCAATGGAACAGGTTAGGTTCAAAGGACAAAACAGTCAATAACTTTAATAATATAGTGTTTGACAAACCCAAAGACCCCAGTTTCTGGGATAAGAATGCAATATTTGACAAAAATTGCTGGGAAAATTGGAAATCAGTATGGCAGAAACTAGGCATTGACCCACATTTAACACCTTACACCAAGATAAGGTCAAAATGGGTTCATGACCTAGGCATAAAGAATGAGATTATAAATAAATTGGAAGAGCATAGGATAGTTTACCTCGCAGACTTGTGGAAGAGGGAGAAATTTATGACCAAAGAAAAACTAGAGATCACTATTGACCACAACATAGAAAATTTTGATTATATCAAATTGAAAAGTTTTTGTACAAACAAAACAAATGCAAACAAGATTAGAAGGGAAACAATAAACTGGGGAAACATTTTTACAATCAAAGGTTCTGATAAAGGCCTCATTTCCAAAATATATAGAGAATTGACTCTATTCTATAAGAAATCAAACCATTCTCCAATTGATAAATGGTCAAAGGATATGAACAGACAATTCTCAGACGAAGAAATTGAAACTATTTCTAGACATATGAAAATATGCTCCAAATCATTATTAATCAGAGAAATGCAAATTAAGACAACTCTGAGATACCACTACACACCTGTCAGTTTGGCTAGAATGACAGGGAAAGATAATGGGGAATGTTGGAGGGGATGTGGGAAAACAGGGACACTGATACATTGTTGGTGGAATTGTGAACACATCCAGCCATTCTGGAGAGCAATTTGGAACTATGCTCAAAAAGTTATCAAACTCTGCATACCCTTTGATCCAGCAGTGTTTCTACTGGGCTTATACCCCAAAGAGATACTAAAGAAAGGAAAGGGACCTGTATGTGCCAAAATGTTTGTGGCAGCCCTGTTTGTAGTGGCTAGAAGCTGGAAAATGAAAAGATGTCCATCAATTGGAGAATGGTTGAGTAAATTGTGGTATATGAATGTTATGGAATATTATTGTTCAGTAAGAAATGACCAGCAGGATGAATACAGAGAGGACTGGCGAGACTTACATGAACTGATGCTAAGTGAAATGAGCAGAACCAGGAGTTCATTATATACTTCAACAACGATACTGTTTGAGGATGTATTCTGATGGAAGTGGATCTCTTCAATAAAGAGAGTCTTAATTGATCAAAGATGGACAGAAGCAGCTACACCCAGAGAAAGAACACTGGGAAATGAATATAAACTGCTTACATTTTTGTTTTTCTTCCCAGGTTATTTATACCTTCTGAACTCAATTCTCCCTATGCAACAAGAAAACTGTTCTGTTCTGCACACATATATTGTATCTAGGATATACTGTAACCCATTCAACATGTAAAGGACTGCTTGCCATCTGGGTGAGGGGGTGGAGGGAAAGGGGAAAAATCGGAACAGAAGTGAATGCAAGGGATAATGCTGTAAAAAATTACCCTGGCATGCGTTCTATCAATAAAAAGTTATTTAAAAAAAAAAAAAGAACTGAGAACATATTTTAGGAAGGATATTGACAAAAAAGAGAATGTCCAAGTGACTTAAATAGTGAGAGAATTAGAAATCATGGGGATAGATTAAAGGAATTGGATATATTTAACTTTGAAACATGGTACATGATAGTTTCTTTCAAGTATTTGAAGGATTCACATATAAGTGATTAGAAATGTTCTATATGGCTCTACATGGCAGAACTAAGAACAAGATTTCTCTACCTTTTCCCCCTGCCAAAATACAAAACATATTTAAGTTCCATGTAGGTAAAACTTTTTAGCAATTAGAGGCATCCAACAGTAGGGTAGAATACCTTAGTAAGTATGTTATTGTTAAGCAGAGATTAGATGACAATTATCAGACATATTGTAGAATAGATTTGTTTTTAGGATACAGGTCAGACTAGATGCTTCTTTTTCCTATTATTGCCTAGAGACTGGGCCTAGTTCTCATCTAGCAATCATAAGGCTTAAAGATCATAAGATAAATGATGTGAAACTCTATAGCCTGCTTACTTCATGAAGACTTTTCTCAAAAGTTCATAGTCACTTTGTAACTTTTTAACCTAACCTCCTCCTTGCAGGAACTTTCATATTTTTCCAGAGTTTTTCCTTACTATCTTTCCTCTTATCTTCATTTATTTGAATGGCTTTGGGAATTTCACCAGAAAACAAGAGCATATCCACACATCAAGCTTTTATGTAGTCTTAGAATTTCTACTGTAACTGGGTTTCTAACTAGATATTCTATTCATACAAAATAGTCCTCCTCTCCCCATATCACTTAAGAAGGTACTTTACTTTAGTCATCCATAGCTTTTTATTAGATCAATTACAAATTATGGGTTTAAAACCCACTTCACATTGAACATAGATGCACAGTAATGGAATGTGGTTTTGGGGGGCACTTAAAGGAATTACACACAAAGGTTTCTGAAGAGCCATATTAATACTGATGTAAGTAGAGTGGAAAGTAAAATGACTCAGACATATTCCAGGGGTTGTTAAATAGCTCAATTGATCTACCTGGTCAGTTCTATGTATCTCTTTTATATTTAGCTGAAATTCAGGAGATTTGGATTCTGATTATTGCTCTATCATGAAATCTCTCTTTAATATTGCCAGGGATCTGTGCTATTAATATTTTCATATTGATCAACATTTTTATCAGTGACTTGGAAAAAGGCATGAATGACATGATTATCAAATCTGCAGATGACACAAACCTTGAAGGGATAGATGACACTGGATGACAGAATCAAGATACAAAATGGTCTTGACAAGATAGCACGTTGGCTAAATTAGTCAAAAGTTTTATTGGATTAAATGTCAAGTCATATACTTGGTCCAACAATCAGTTTCATAAATAAAAGAATGAGGAGGGAAATGGCTAAATACTAGTTTGAACATAATCTGTGGGTTTCAGGAGACTGTAAATCTAATGCAAAATGAGAGATGACATAACATCCAAGAAAATTTAGGTAAATTTAAGTTTACTATGAAAGGCATAAGTTCCAGAAAGAAGGAGCTAAAAGCTCTGCTGTATTCTGCTCTAATCAGGCCATACTTAGAGTTTTGTACCAGTCCTGGGTATTTAGGAAAGCCTATTATTATAGGCTTTAAGAAGACTAAAAAGCTACTATCAGATGGTGAAGGGTCTTGAGTTTATACCATAGGGAGGGATTTGAAGGAACTTAACCCTGATAAGGAGAGAAGGCTCAGGAGATATATGATAGCTATTCTTAAGCATTTGGAGGGCTATATCATGTGGGGAAAAAAGTGGTTAGAATTAGTCTCTTTAATTCCAAAAGGTAAAACTAGGAACAATGGGAACAGTGGGCGGAAGTTGCAAAGAAGCAAGCTTAAGTTTCATGTAAAAGAGCAAACAACCAACTTAAAAAATAACAAAAAGGGCAAAACTCAAACAAAGAAACAAAATGTTCTTATTCTGAACAATTTCAGCTATCCAAAGGTAGAATGAGCTGCCTTGGTTTCAAGCAAAAGATAGATGATCACTTATGGGGGCAATTCTTTTTCAGGTATGGGCTGGACTAGATGGCTTCAGGACTCAGAAATTCTATGATTTCGATTCTGAGATTTAAGTTTTCTGTATCATATGCCCTGTGCCCTATACCATCCTGTAGCCTAATCTTTTACTCTACTGTGGGTTTAATAAATTTCATAAGTAAAAAGGAAAGGGGAAATACCACTTATCAAAATTAGCATTTCTTAGGGAAGTACCATGATTCAAGCCTCAGAATCACTCAAGCAAGTAGAGGAGTCAGAGGAGTTCAAGGGAAATAGTAGTATGAGCACATGATAGTTCAAAAATCCTTCAGTGTGTCTCAGAGTAAAGAAAAATTATTCAATCCTAGAAGGGAGAATATGGATTTTTGGTTCAAAAAGGGAAAAAAAATCCTCTCAAGATTCATTTTCTCAATCTGACATTTCTCAAGATGGTATTAAGGCTAGAGAATGTCTTTTTGGCCTCCACATTTTAAAAAATTATCTCTACGCCATTTGCATCCTCCTCTCAACACCAGATACAACTTTAAGAAAAACTAGATGAAGTCAAAAGTACATGATTCCAATGGGCTTTAGACTTATCTTATAGCATTTTCATCATCACTAGCACTATGAAATTAGTCTCTTTCTTTCCTATTTCTTTTGCCCTGTTTTTGAGACTAGGTCTCCCTATTGCACTCAGAATAGATGCATTGTTGCCCACCCACAGCCCATTACCAGTGCTGGATGTCATAAATGCCTGTTTTTCCAGCCTGGAATGGTTTGCCTCTCTTTAGGCAAGTTGGTGAAAGGTCACTATATTTGTGTCAGAACATGAATAACTGATTAGTTTTAGCTTGACATCTCAGAATTCCTAAACTCAAGTGTTTCAAAGGCCTCAACCTCCCCCAGGAACAGGGATTGCAGGAGATGTACCAGCTAAGACATCATTGGCCAAAACGAGCCTTGAAGTTACTTCATGACATTCTTAAATAACCCTGAGTTGTTTTTATTTATTTTTTTTAAAATTATTTTTATTTATTTATTTTTTTTATAACCCTGAGTTGTTACAAATATCAGTCTCCCTTCAGGTGCCAGTGCTCTCTCTCTCTCTCTCTTTTTTTTTTTTAAAAACTCGTGGACTCCACAATCTCTCTGCCACAAGTCTCTCCATGCTTTCCTTCTCCTTGGTTGTCAAATTCATCTTCCCAAAGCACAGGTCTGATCGTTTAAGCCCTCTCTTTGAGTTTTACACTCCTACCTTTCCAGTCTTCTTACATTTTAGTCCCCTCCAAAAACTCTATGATTCAGTGATATTAGCCTCCTTGTGGTTTCTCCAATAAGACAATATGTTTTACAACTGTTCATTTTTACTGCTTTTTAGCCTCAATGCCCAGAATTCTCTCCCTCCTCATTTCTGCTTTCTAGCTTTCCTGACTTTCTTCAATATCAGTTAAAATCTTACCTTCTACAAGAATATTTTGTTATTGGGAAATGCACTATTCATCAGAAATGCACTCAATGCTAGAGCATTATAAGAATTAATTACTATTGGTTATCTCCAATTTTCCCTGTATGTATCCTGTTTAAACACAACTACATATTGTCTTCCCATTAGATCGTGAGCTTCTCGAGGGCATAGATTATCTCTTTCCCCTTTCTTTGTAAGCCCAGCATTTAGCACAGTCCTTGGCACTTAATAAAAGGTTGGTGTTTTACTAATTCTTGATCCTTTGGGTCTCACTTCAAAATGAAGGGAAGTTAGTGTTTTTTAACACCTAATGTGTGCTACATCTGTAACACTGTAAGATACCCTTTCTGTCTTTGTGTCTGTCTCTGTTTCTATCTCTATGACCGTCTCTCTGCATCTCTCTGTCTCTATCTTTGCCTCTGTTTCTCTTTCTCTCCATTCCTGCCCTCAAGCTGTCTCTGATGTCTAGGTTAACTAATTTTATTTTGTTTATTGGAAAAATGGTGTTCATATACATTAAGGCAATTTCACATAAAATAAAACCCAAGGTGTGGAATTTAATGTTCTTTGCCTCCCTCCAGGCAACATTACTAAATCTCTAATCAAACCAGCATCTTGTAAGGGCCTCAAGCAAGCTGACCAGCTTCCTCAGCAATTCCATAGAGCTTTTTTTTTTTTTTTTAAATCTTTGTTAACATAGGAATTGCCTTCTCTTCAAAGTGAGAGAATGGACTATATCAATGGGAATGCAAAAACCTCAGGGAAGAGCTCTCTCCAAGAAAATGGCATGACATATAAATATTTGTGTGGTTTGTAAGGTTGCCAAAGACAAGAACTTGAAGAAGAAAATGAGATTGTTCTTGAGATTGTTTTTCTTAGTGCCACTATGACAAAGAAATTAAAATGAAACCAAAAAAAGCTCAAACCATTAGCAGGGATACAGTTGTTCTGAGTCAGAAAAGGTGCTTAGTGGGACTTTGTTCCAAATCTTGTCATTCTGAGAGTGTGACTCCTCAATGAAAAACCAAGGTCCTGTGCAAGAATGTTATAAGGGATGGGCATTCAAATGAAAAGGAATCTAGTTGAAGAAAAAAGTCTCTCTGGTGGGAGGAAATACATAAGGGTTGCAGATCAATTTTTGTTGAATTTTTGAAAATTCTAGTGTAACCCAGTTTTTAATAATAAGGTTACTGGTATATATCATAGGGCTTTTCAGCATGCCTGAAAATGCAATTGGCACAATACGGAAAATTACAGAAAAATTGCAGAATTGGAAGGGTCCTAGTCTAACTCATATCTGAATAAGATTCCTTTGTAGAAGAGAGCCAGTGAGTGAGTGATCTCACTTGGTCTTTGTCTGCAGACCTCCAGGGAGGAGGAACTCCCTACTACTGAAGAAGATAGAACTGAAGTGCTCTAATTTTTTTCCTGACGTTAAATATAAATCTGACACATTTTTTTCATTGTTGCTAGTTCTCCCCTCAAGGGCAAAACAGAACAAATCTAATTTCTCTTTCAAATATCTCAATGTAGTGTTATTTAACACCTGGCTTTTCATGACAAAATGTAGGCACAGTATACCTTTAACTTTAATCTCTCTTATTAAAATTTTCCCTATCACTTTAAGTCTAGGCAATAAAAAAGCCAATCCCTGGTTTTTAACTTTTGCTGATTTCTGTAATATAAAAGCTCAAGCTGATAATTTAAATTGAGCTGGTTCTAGTAGCACCCTGTTCTCTCAATCAACAAACTCGAGCAAGTGCCAGGCAGGGCTAATATATATCAGCTAGTCAGTAAATAAACATTTATTAAATACCTATTACATGTGAAGTGTTGGGAACACAGAGGCAAAAGAGTCTTGTTCTCAAGGAGATTACTGTCTCATGGAGGAGACAACATTTAAATTCTGAATACAGGAGCTCAAATTCTAATAAGATAGCAAATGTGTCAATAATACATACAAGATATATGCAAATTATATGGAGAGTAATTTCAGAAGGAAAGTTAACAGAAGCTAGGAGTACTAGAAAGGGCTTCATGTAGAAGGTGAAATTTGAGCTTGAAATTGTCACTGAAACTAAAAAGTGGAGGTGAGGGAAAGAGCATTCCATGTATTAGGGATAGCTATTTCAGACAGGAGACAGGAAATAGGTTGTTACATTTGAGGAATTGCAATAAGTCAGTGTACCTGGATTACAGAGTATAAAATTGAGTAAGGTATAAGAAAGCTGAGAAATGAGAAATTTACTGACATCTTTTGTTTCTATATCATCTTTATTTTTGAATATATTCACCTTTCCTCCCCTATCCAGTGAGTCATTCTTCATAGTAAATAATAAAAAGGAAAAAAAAAACAATTTCACAAAAATCAGTCAATATAGAAACCATGTAAAGAAATATAGTATATGTATATGCAACATTCCACAGCCCACACTGCTATGAAGAAAGGAGGGAGATACTTTTTATCAACTTTATCCCAGAGCTAAATTTGATCATTATAATTATACAGTATTTGATTCACTTGTTTTTGTTCTTTTCATTTATCATTGTGTATATTGTTTTTACATTTCTGCTTACTCTGCATCAGTTTATCCATGTCTACCTATGCTTCTCTGAATTTTTCATATTCATTAATTCTTATGACATTCCTTTACCAAGAGACACAGTATAGTATAGTTCAAAATATGCTGGTCTTAAAATCAAGAAGATCTGTGTCCTAACCTCTTGTCTGACACTTAGGCAAGTCACTTACTCTCCATGTAACCCTCTAATACTATAAAAGAAAGTGCTAACCTAATCAGATAGAAGGGATTTCCTTATGGAAGTTCACTATATGAATGAAATTACAGGTAGACTTCCAGCCCTTTCTCTGTCATATAACATAACATAATTAGCCATTCCCTAATATATGAATGTCTGTTTTATTTCTATTTTTCAAATTTTATTTTTATTTACAAATTGTCTACTTCCATCCCACACACATTGAGACAGTAAGAATTGTAATCTTTTGTTAAGGCAAGAAATTCCCTCTATGAATAAGTTTGTATAGATAGAGATGCCTCTTTTTTTAATCAGTTCATTTTAATTCAAGTTATTTGTAACATATAATCTGTTAGATGCAATGGGTCAATCTGGAAGAAGTATATGATATGGTCGTGGAAATTAGAAAACAATTATATACTGAATTTTTCAGTGTTTACTGTAATGCCAGTGAAGTTTAGATTCGTCAGGGAAAACCACATAGATGAAGACTTTTCATTGAATGTTCAAAGATTCCTGTGTAGTGTTAGTCTTTCTTTAAATCAGATATCACTTCCTACTAAAAGCCTTTCCTGTTTCCCCCTTCCTCAAAATTCCTCCTCAAATTATAATATACCATACTTATCCATATATAAATTGATTAATGATCTAGATTAAGGTGCTGCCCCTAGAAATGTGTGAAGAGTTCAGAGAAACTCATTTTTTTATATCTTGGAGTGAAAATTGTTTCTCCCTATCTTTCTCTTTTTGTGTCACTGTTTCTTCCTCTTTTGCTTTATGTGCCTCACTATTTCTGCCCACCCTGGGGATGACTCCAAACTGAAGCCAATTTCTGAGTTAGTTAGAACTTCAATATCTTGAGAAGAACTAGTCACACTGCTCATTCCTTCTTCTGGATAACTCCTCAGTCTCTCCATCTCCACACACAACAATGCCTGCCAGGGAATGATCTCCTGTGACCTGATATATGGGAACCCAATCAGGTAATGTACTGGAATCATCTCCTACCTATAAAACTCATTCCCTTCCCTTGTCTTGCTGCTTTGACCTGATATTCAGGAGATACAAAGAGCCAAGGCATTCCATAGATAGACTAGAAAGAGAGGAGGAAAATTTGGCCAAATTCTATTGTGTTAGGTCTAAAGGGAGTTTCTCTGAAGGATCATTGCTATCTCCACATCCATCCTCCTGCTCTGGACTGGACACCATTTCACCTCAAGAATACCATCCTCTCCTTAACCCTATAAAATTTACCCTTTTCTGACAAATGAGGCACAGATGCCTCCATTTTCTTGAATCTCTCTTCCCTTATCCCTATTCCTCCATGCTCCTGCCTTGGGTTTGTTCATGTATAAATTTAAATGTGTCTTTTTAAAAGACCCATTGTTTCTGCCTCCTTGAATCTTTTTATGAAAACTTCTCTTAAGTATCTAAATGATTGCAATTGTCTGAGATGTTAATTTCCATCATCCTAGATTCTAGGGATTGCAAAAAAGTCAAACTTTACAGTCAGAGCCAGGCAGGTGACAGTATATTTACCTTCTTCCTGCTTTTCTCCATGGACTATACCTCCCTTTGTGTTTGTCATACTTAATTCCCATGCCTATAGAGTGCACATGGATTTAGGACTGCCAAAGATCCGTGCTACTGTTACAGATGAAAATCACTCTGAGGTCTGAGAATGAAGAGGTGGTGAAGGGAGGGCAATTTGGAGGTAGCAATCAAAGGGTCAATTAGTTGCCTGCAGCAAGGATTGAGTATTTGTCCATGTGTGTATGCACTTTCTGAGTAGTTCAGCTGTTTAAGGCTTCACATCTGGTTCGAATTTAAATTGTGCAGCTGAGCTGTCCCAGGAAAATCATATCGCATGGAGGGAGTTATCAAAGAGTGTTCCATAGGCTGTTTAAATTAATATTTTACAAAGTATATTAAAATGATTTTGAAATGTGCCCAAATTCCATTTCCCTAGACAGCTCCCCTCTGACACATATCTAATATGGAAGTAGCATCTGCTCAGGCTGATCAGATCTTTTAGTTCTCAGGTAGGCTGTGGGGGAGAACAGCAGACTTAGTAACAGACGCTTTCTCTGATTTGATTCAGCTGCCACTTTTGAATTCTCTCCTTCCTCTCATTCCCCTGACCAGCCACTCCCACATTTCAGTATTGCTTAAATTTTATTGCATCTCTCAAGGTAGATGCTGAATTATGACTAGGATTGCCATCATCACAGAGACTGAGATTTCTAAGGTCTGAATAACTGGGAGAGAATTCTTATCTCATAGTTGCTACGTGCCCTTGGTTTCTGTCCTGAGACTGAGTAAAATAAGTTGGACATGAGTGGAGATGAATTCCAGTGTTGTGACTTAAGTTTGTTCTCTTTGGCTGCAATTCTTCTGCTCAGACTAAGTGAACTTTGGTTCAGGGTAAGCACAATTTGTTAATATAAGAATAGGGGTTCTTAATCTGGAGCCTGCAAACTTAGATGGGAAAAAAAATCATCTCTATTTTCACTAACCATAGTTTACCTGTTAGATTTGTGGAGAAGGGAAGAATTTATAACCAAAAAAGAAATAAAAGCATTACTAGATGTAAAAAGGATAATTTTGATTACATTAAATTAAAAAAAACTTTAATACAAAATCAAGGCAACCAAGATTAAAAGGAAAGCAGAAATCTGGGAAACATTTTTATCTCTGATAAAGGCTTCATTTCTCAAATATATAGAGAACAGAGTCAAATCTGTAAGAATGCAAGTCATCCCCCAATTGATACATGGGCAAAGGATTTAAACAGGCAGTTTTCAGACAAATAAATCAAAGATATCTATAGACATATGAAAAAATGTTCTAAAGCACTATTGACTAGAAAAATAGAAATTAAAACAACTTTAAGGTACCACTCCATACCTATCAAATTGGCTATTATGAAAAAAGAAAAATGATAAATATTGGAGATACGGGAAAAAAGTGACACTAATGCACTTTTGGTGGAGTTGTAAACTGATCCAACTATTCTTGAGACCTATTTGGAATTATGTCCAAAAGGCTATAAAACTATGCATATCCTTTGACCTAGTGATACCACTATTATGTCTGTATTTCAAAAAGATGAAAAAAGGAGGAAAGGACCTATTTGTATAAAATATTTATAGTAGTTCTTTTATGTAGTGGCAAGAACTGAAAATTGAGGGAATGTCTATGAATTGAGAAATGGCTGAATAAGTTATGGTATATGATTATAATGGAATTTTACTGTGCTATAAGAAATGATGAATAGGTGGATTTCAGAAAAACCTGGAAAGACTTATATGTATGAACGGATATAAAAAATAAAAAAAAAGAACCAGAAGAATTTTGTATACAGCAACAGCAATACTGTCCAATGAATTATGAATGATTTAGTTATTTTCAGCAACTCAATGATCTAAGACAATTCCAAAGTATCCATGATGGAAAATGTTATCTACTCCCAGAGAAGGAACTGAAGAACTCTGAATACAGATCAAAATATACTATTTTCACTTTCCATATTTTTTTTCATGTTTTCTCTCTTTGGATATGTCTTCTTTCACAATATGACTATGGATTATTATCAGTAAATGCTTGATTTGTATATCTATTTTATATATCTTTATGCTGAGGACTGTATAAAAAATTCCTGGGTAAAAAGGGGTGACAAAGGAAAAAGTTTAAGCCCTGGCCAAAAGCAGAAAACTTTATAGATGAAAGGGACTTTTAAGATGAGCAAGTCTAATCTACTTCTTCCTTATTATAGAAGAAGAAACTAAGGCTTTAGTTGAGTGGTTGAGTCACTTATTTAAGGGAACACATGTTTTTAATAGCAGAACCAGAACTAAAACCCTGGCTTTTTATTTCTACTTCAGTACTTTTTCCATCACATCCCTGAATGACTTTTAAAATTCAGTTTTTAATGCTGGCCCTGGAGTCAGAAGGGCCTAAGTTCAAAGCTGGCCATTTACTAGTTGTGCAACTTTGTGGTAAGAGAAGCTGTGTCTTCTATAGCTTTTCCTCCTTCCCTTTTACATGCTCACTCTTTCTGCCTCTTGTTTTCATTTTTTCTGTTCTTGGTATGTTTGTGCTACTCAAGACTTCCTTCAGGAATGTCTCACCTGTGTCTATCTTCCCTGAGTAGCATCTGAAGCTTACAGACTTTCCTTTCTCATATCTTTACCATCCCATTTTGATGATGATGATAGCCAACATTAAAGTTTTTAGGGTTCTTCATAAACACAGTATCCTCAAAGTCTTAGTTCAGTTTTTTCTTTTCTTTTTTTAGGTTAAATATGTATAATAATTTTAAACATTTCCATATTTGTCATGTTGTACAAGAAACATTAGATCAAAAGAAAAAAAATCATAAGAGAGAAAGAAATCAAGCAAACAATTAAAAAAAGGTGAAAATACTATGCTTCAATCCACATTCAGTCTCCATAGCTCTCTCTCTGGATGCAGTTGGCATTTTCTATTCCAAGTCTATTGGAATTGGCTTGAATCACCATATTGCTAAAAAGAGCCAAGTCTATTACAGTTGATCATCATATAATCTTGTTATTACTGTGCACAATATTTTCTTAGTTCTACTCATTTCACTTAGCATCAGTTCATATAAGTCTTTCCAAGCTTTTCTGAAGTCAACCTGTTCATTTTTTATACAACAGTAATATTCCATTATATTCATATACCATAACTAATTCAGACATTTCTTAATTGACATCCATTTCATTTTCAAATTTAAATGTTTAAAACTTCACTAAGGTTTTGAAAACATACAGTACCCTTGTTCCTCTTATTCTAAGAACAATAACTGTGAGGTAAGTGCTATTATTTTCTTCATTTCACAGGTGAGAAAACCCAAATGCAGAAGTTAAAAGCTTTGGCCAGCATCACGTACCCAGTTAGAATCTGAGGCAGGATTCAAACTTGTCTTCTTATACTGGAACCTTTGTTATCCATTGAGCCATCTAGCAATCTCTTGCTCATCCCCTCCCACCTTTGTTCTTTGCTAGCCAATCTGATAATGAAATAAAGAAAAATGCCACTAGTGCTAACTTATAATAGTCATGGGTCAATATATAATTGACATATATCTTAAATACTCTTAGATGTTTATATGTATCCTGTAGGCAGAAAATCTTTCCCTACTTTCTTTGTATGCCAGTGCTTTTAACTGTGCCTGACACATGGTAAACACCTAATAATGCATATTGACTGACTGCTTAGAGGTAACCATACAAGGAAACATTTTTATTTTAAGCAGTGGGCTCTCTGCGCTTTAGTATAAAATTCTGATGGGAATTTCAAACTGTGGCAGGCTATTAGAAGAGAATATTGGGTATAGTGGGGGACATTTAGGTTGAGTTTTTCTATAATTCTGCAAAGGAAGTGGGAGGACAAATATTCCCTCTTCTATTCACTTTTGGTTAGATGTATGTGGCCACTGACTGACCCGTAAATGTAATAGGACAATTTAGTTGGAGGTTGACTTCTGATTTTTTTTTAACTCCTGGAACAATTTAAATCAAATTCTTTTCTGTAGCTCTATGGAAAACCTGGACGTTTCTGGTTTTGCTCTTTCCAAAGATAATTTCTGCTGTTTAATGAGATCTGAGAATGAAGTCAGGCATGAGTTGGAGAAAGGTCACAGTGTGTGCTCAAAGGTATATTAACCACTGCTGGCACTGACATCAGTCTACTTTCAGGAGGACAAAATTAAGCAGCAAATAGTAAATACTTTCAATGGCACTTTATTGCAAGTAGGACCATTTACAATGAAATAAGAATATGAGAAAGGTTTCGAGGATGAAATGGGAATGCTCACAAATAGAACACATCTTACTAGTTAGACTTGGAATGTGATTGCAGCCAAGGTTAATGGGGAAACAGTTAATGAAGGGTGTAGAATCCAAAGCTGCATGAGGCCATATTGTGTCTTACAAAAGGTAATTAATACTCGTGACTTTGGCTAAATGGATGCATTTTATGCAGCATGCAGCTTAAAATTCTCCACACCGCACAGAGAAGCATCTCCCAATTCTTTATAGCTTAAACGAATCCTCTTAATGCTACAGCATACTCTATTTTTTCAACTTACTTTCAATGTGGAGACAGTGTGGTACAGTAAAAAGCATACTGAAATGAGGAGAGAGACATGACCATCCTATTCCTGGGTCTGAAAAGCCCACTAAACTGTGGGATCTTATTAAGACACATACATAATAAAGTTTTTATTTTTCTATCCCTTCTACTTTTTGTGTTTCTCCTCCCTATTTCCTCTATTTGGCTAAATATTAATTTCTTTTTTCTTTTTAATTTTTTTCAAAGAACAAAAATATATTTGTGGAGGAAATAAAATAAAACCTTAATAACAAATATGAATAGTCAAGCTCAACAAATTCCTGTATGGGCCATATCCAAAAAATATCTGGTCTCATTCTCTGACCTGAGTCTAGTACCTCTTTGCCAGGAGATTGGCAGCATGCTTCATTATTAATCCTTCAGAATCATGAATTCTAAATATTAATTTTTCAGGAGGGAGATGGCTGTACTTTAGGATAGTCTAGAAGGTCTGAGATCTCTTTCAGAGTGGACATTTTAACAACTAAGATGAATAGAATGAAAGAAACTCTAAGTTCATTGGTAAAGCATCAGGACTATAAAAGGATCATAAATTGAGAGCTCAAAAAATTGTTAGAATCTAGGGTAATTCAACCCTTCATTTTTAAAATAGCTCTTTATTTAGAAGTTATATGCATGGGTAATTTTATAGAATTGACAATTGCCAAACCTTTTGTTCCAATCTTTCCCCTTCTTCCCCCCATCCCTTCCCCTAGATGGCAGGTTGACCAATACATGTTAAATATGTTAAAGTATAAATTAAATACAAAATATGTATACATGTCCAAACAGTTATTTTGCTGTACAAAAAAAATAGGATTTTGAAATAGTGTACTATTAGCCTGTGAAGGAAATCAAAAATGCAGGCAGACAAAAATAGAGGGATTGGGAATTCTGTGTAGTGGTTCATAGTCATCTCCCAAAGTTCTTTCGCTGGGTGTAGCTGGTTCAATTCATTACTGTTCTATTGGAACTAATTTAGTTCATCTCATTGCTGAAGATGGCCAGGTCAATCAGAATTGATCATCATATAGTATTGTTGTTGAAATGTATAATGATCTCCTCGTCCTGCTCATTTCACTCAGCATCAGTTCATGTAAGTCTCTCCAGGCCTCTCTGAAATCATCCTATTGGTCATTTCTTACTGAACAATAATATTCCATAACATTCATATACCACAGTTTATTCAGCCATTCTCCAACTGATGGGCAGCCACTCAGTTTCCAGTTTCTGGCCACTACAAAGAGGGCTGCCACAAACATTCTTGCACATACAGGACCCTTTCCCTTCTTTAAAATCTCTTTGTCAATCCTTCATTTTACATTTGAGGAAATTTAAGTCCCAGAGTGGTAAAATGACTTATGCATGGTCACACAGGTAGAAAGTAGCAGAACCTGGATAGGAATCTAGCTTCTCTTACTTCAAAGACAACATGGCAAATTGGATGTAGTGCTAACACTGGAGTCAGGACCATCTGATGTTCAAATTCCAACTTAGCTATTTACTACCTGCATTATCCTATGCAAACTATTAAAACTCTCTGAGCCAGTTTCCTTATCTGGAAAATAGAAATGACAATAACCTGAATGTCACAGAACTGTTGGGAGGGTCAAGTAAAGTGATATATGTATACTATTCTATTCTACAAAACTGAAAGCCTGTTGCATAGCAGGTGATTAATAAATGCATGTTGTTTGAATTCTATATGTCAGCTGTTTAAGTTAGTGTTACTATGTTAATTTCCATGGAATTGTATGTGATCCAGAGACATTTTCCTTTATTTGATCCTTTTGCTAAAAATACCTAGGCTAAGACCCCAGTCCAGAAAATGGGAGGAGGTGGCTCTCACTAAGGCAGACACTAGCTTTGATGATGTTTTTATTGCCTATTGGGCTGTGTGGATCAGGTATATGAAATCTTCTTTTGTCTACTTGAGTAGAGGGGTTTAAAGTAGGGCATTTTGCACAGGCCTCTCCTTCCACCCAGTGCTCATTGTATTGACAGGAATTGCTTCAGCTCAACAGTTTCATCAATGTTCTCAGGCCTGTTTAGAAACGGCATCCTGAGGGCAGATTCCAGTGTTAGCCCAGACCCAGACCTTATTCCATTAATGCTTTTTAAATCTCTCCCAGGTATACTTTTCCATTCTCATTCTCTCCCTCTCCCTCTTTCTCTCCCTTTTCTTCTTCCTCTCTCTCTCTCTCTCTCTCTCTCTCTCTCTCTCTCTCTCTCTCTCTCTCTCTCTCTCTCTCTCTCTCTCTCTCTCCCTTTCCCTCTTCATATTTCCTTTTATCTTCCCTGACATTATTTTTCCATCCTCCTCTGGCCCCATACCTACCTCTTCCCCAAACTCTTTTTCTACTGTTTAAAATAAAACAGCTTGAAAATCCCAGGTCAAATCCTGGATTTCTTTTGGAAAAGAAGTAGCAGCTTGATAGGATTAGCCTCCGGGTTCCACCTGCCCTTGATAGTCTACCAGTAGGAAAATGCATGGTGGGATCAGCAGCCCCAGAGCCAAGTTTTAACATTGACAGCTGCAGAATTGCACCTATTGATTGTGGTGTAAGAGAGAATGTTTCATCAACCTTTAATTGAGCTGATTCCTAAATAGAATAGGGTCAGCATTTGCTGTGCTGCTGAGTCTAAATAGCCGTTATGGAGCTGTAGTCGACACCTCTTTGACATACCATCCCTGGCAACCCTTACAAATCTGGTAGGGTCCAGTATTTCGAAGTCTAGTTAGGAGTCTCTGGAGGGTCAGCATTCAGTTGCACAATGTGAGATTAAGTCATAGGCTTAAAAAAAAAAACAGAAAGAAAATTCTGACAAGGCTTTTCTTGGTTTTTAGGGGTGGGAAAAGATGAAATGAGGTGGGAGAATCAGAGTGGAATGAAGAAGGAGATAGTACTTTCTTATGAAATACTTTAACCTCATTTTCAAGTAAGCATTTCTTTTTTGCAAGATTGCTTATTGCTTGCTCAGTTTCAAGAAATAATTCAACCAGGTATTCCCATTTTTTGTTTTTCCAAATCTGTTTCAATAAGAAAAAAATGTGAGTTTCCATTGTAACTTAATATGCTGCTCACAATAATTCTGCAATCATTTGTTAAGGCACTATTAAAGAATTTTTGCATGGTTTTAGTGTAGTAGTTACTTTGGACTATTATTTGGAAGCCCCCTGTGCTTCTCAAACCACTGAATTAATTAATCAGGTACTAAGCATTTATAAAGTACCAAGAACCCATGATAAGTGCTAGATAAGACTATTCTACCTTCTTGCATGAGCCAAAATTTAGACACAGGTTTTCCACAGTCTTATGGCATTGTGAGTTATCTTAAACATTAAAAGCAACAAAATGTGGGTGAATCTATTTTCCACTGGAAGAAATAACTGAATTTCAACAAAAGATATATTGTACAACTGCATGGTGACCTCCTTCCAATATTATTAGGATTCTTACAAGGTGCTAAGTCACTGGAAATGATAGAGACAATGCTTATGTACTTGGTTCATACCTTTGGGAAAGTTCACACATTGGCTCACACATTAGAGTTCACATCTTTAAGAGAGGATATATAAGGAGGAGCTCCCACAAGCCCACTAGAGACTTTGGGAGAGTCATAAGTCAGGATTCACGAGTCCAGGAGATTCATGAGTCCAGGAGATTCACAAGTCAGGAAAGACAAGCCCACTAACCCACAAGCCCACTCTCGGAGGCGGAGACAGATTCATTCCAACTTCAACCTTTGTGCTGTCTGGAGACATTGGGAGTGAGAGGCTGAAGCTGGCAGAGGCAGAGGCAAAGGATTAGCAGCAAGAGCTCTTGGAACCAAGGAGAGATATAGGCCTCTAAGGAAAGCTAACTGGGCTATTTTGAAGGAGACAATAAAGGCCTGGACTTTAACCCCTGGCTGCATTTGGGGTTATTACTTTGAACTGAAACTAAGGCTGCCTCCAGAAGCTCCCCAAGAAGTCTGCTCCCAGAGAATAATTATGTTTTAGAGAAGAGAACATTACACAATATTAGCTAGGGCAGATATTAGGAAATTTTCTGAAATTTATTTTTTCATGCATTCATCATTTGTTCCCATTTTTAATGCATTATGCATCTCAAAATGTCTTATGCTTTCATAAAACTGCCACTTATGATACTTAGTGAAGTCCCATCCAAAATCTTTATTCATTTTTTTTTTTATTGTTGTTGTTACTTCTGTCTCTTGCTCATCCTATCTGCTTGGAATGAGTCTGTATGTGGAGTGAGAAGAACCTCTTTGGAACCCATGGCTGTTAAAACTTTTTAATCCCTTTGGTTTCATCCTAATGGCATTTCTATCCTTGGGTCTCCTTTGAAACTCCTCCTTATTGGTGGACAGTAAGAGGGCTGTATAGTATAGCTCCTCACATTTAAAAACTACATTCCTCAGGAGTTAGCCCTGGCCATAGAGACTCGCACTCTGTCTTTTAAGCAGATAAAAAGAGAGGTCAGTCAGAAGTAATTCCCCTACTTCTCGTATAAACAATTTAACTGCTGCAGCAACATACTTGCTTGGAATTACTCCCTCAGATTCAATTCCCTTTTCCTGCTCCACTTGTAAAAATGGTTAGTGTCCTCTATAAACTGCAGCTCACCAAGGTGCAGGGCTTGCTGTGCAGTTGTAGAATAAATGTTAATCTAATACAGGTTACTAGGTCAAATGCAATCACAGGCTTGTGGGAAAAGCTTAATACTGTTCTGCTCCTTCTAACACAGTAAACCTGGATATTATATGATAGGTTAAACACCAGTGAACCATGGCAAGAATTTTCTTGAAAGTAGGATTTAGTACAAAGGAAACTACATTGGAATAGTGACCTAGGATTGACTTTGCTCTCCAAGAGAGCATTCTAAGAAGCTGAAGTATGCTGTGGAAATGGTCTTCTTCAAAATGTGAAGTCCCAGAATTCCTTGGTCAGCAGAAGGTTATCAGAGATCCAGTAATATGGCTAATATAGGTTTTGTACCTTCCTATTTTCAATCCCTCTTCATGCTCCAAAAATATGAGTGGAAGTGTGCTTATACACAGACACACAAATACATACACACACACAACTCTAAAAAATGAGATGTTCTCCTTTAATCTGGATACTGACAAAAATTAAATAAACCAGAATGGAAAGTGGGATGAAGATTCAAAAGTCAGTGCAACTATTTTACTCTTATGCTTTGTGTAGATCGTCTTGCTGATATACTTTTAATTACTTTGGCTGGATTCCAATATAGTTAAGAACTCTGTTTTAATTTATGGTAAACCAACCTGAAGTGCACATGTGTACCAAATATTTAATAGATGCTTGAACAAATGAATGAATAAATAAATGAACTATTTCAGGAAGGACATATGACTTCTTTCTTCTTTCCTTCTCCCCTTCCCCTTCCCAGACTCTTTCCCCTCCTTTTCCTCCTCCTCTTACTCTTCTGTCCTTTCTTGATGATGAAGACATTACTGGCCTTCTGAGAGGGCTTATATACAGTTTATCCTGGAAACAAGAATAGAACTAGATGAACTTTTTAAATCTTGGGGTTCTAGATATATATCTATGTATAGAATGGGTGTTTATCACCATTGTCATACGATAGTATTCTTGCTAATATTTTTTTGATTTTATTCCACAAAACAAATTCATAAAGGGGCGGAATAGTAGGAAAAGATCTATAATGAGAGTCAGAAGACGTAAATCTTAGATGTGGTACAGTGATCTTTGTTACTACAGACACATCATTTTACTCCCTTTTGCCTCATTTTCTTTATCTGAAAATGAAAGTGTTTGATAAGATGATCTCTAAAATTCTCTGAGTCTTCTCTAAGATGCCAGGGGGAGGCAGAGGAGACTGAAACAGACATGAAATGGGTCAGCCCCACTGGAGACAGTTGGACACATAGCTTTAATATAATTTTCTTTCTCCTTCAACTTTCCTCCAGGCTTCAAAGATCCTTCTGATTTGAGATAAATGGAGATGTGCCATGGCTCTCTCCTTATTGAAGCTGATCACTTAGCATGTCAGTTGAGTTATACTGTACACATATTTGATGAAAGTCTTCAGCCTAACTTTACCATTAAGCAGTAGCATTTATTAAGCAGTGCATTCCTGGATGGATATTTAATGCTCCAGGCATTGAGGTATGAAGCTGAAACTTAAATCACCCCAGAAATGTGAGACCCTTTCAGAAGGTCTTATAAAGAAAGAGGTTTAGTCAAATTGGGAAATTTTTATTTTTCTTTACAAAAATCAGACATTGGGAAATAAGCCCAGTGAATGAATTTGTTTAGCTGCTAAACTCAATCTGCACCTAGAATTGAGAAGGCCTTTTAACAGAGATTCTTAACGTGGTATCTATGAACTTGAGTGAGAAAAAAGAATTACACATTTATTTCAATATAATTGGGTTACCTTTTAAAAACCTATGAGTTTTGTATTTCAAAACATTAGGTGTTTTGATTCATAGGTGTTACCTGACTGCCAAAAGGACATGAAAAAGATTTATATCATGATTATTTGTAATCTAATTATTACCAAATTACTTCTTTGCCAGATTATCCCTAATTTTCATTCCTTCAATTTTCAGAACAAAACTTTTCTTTTTTGTATTGAGCTACTATCTACTACTAAGTCTCTGAGAAAATGACTAGAGGAAAGAGAGTACAGTAGACCCTCATTCTAACAGTTCACCTTGAGCCAATATTCAAGTGACTTTTTTTCCCTAGAAACAATGGGAATTCTGAGGCTTCTAATTGCTGGTGAAATGGTGTATATAATCAATTATATTATATGAATTGAAGTGCCCTAAGCCTTCTACTTGGTAGAAAATGAATGTGTAATGTTCTCAATTTCTTTAGGACTCATTTTTTTTTCTAGTTTTCCTGTAAAAAGGTATAGAGGATCAAAAAGACAGTATTTCCCACTTATCCTTTCTGCATTAGACACAAATAAAGAATACTGTAACCAATACCTTTTTTTAAAGTAATTTGGTTACTAAATTTTATATTGGAAAGCATGAGATTATGTAGGCAGGGACAAGAGGCAGTCATCAATGTTTTGAAATTTATATTCTTTTTACTATAAATCCTTGTCCCTGATGATGTTGTCCAAACATACAGGACCTTAGGAGGAGGCACCTAAACTCTGCTTTCAATCCTAAAGTGTTGTCTTCATATATAGGTGAGCAGGATCTAAAGTTTAATATCCTGAGCACTTGAACCTTCCCCACAAGTCAGCCTCCTTATTGTCAACATCACAATAATTTTCACATAGAATTATGAAGGAGGGGTTTGGGAATATTTCCCAAAGAGTCCCAAAGAAAAAGGAAATGGGATTAAGGTCCCTATAGGGAATGGATGTTGCCTAAAAAGAGATGCCTAGAGCAGAGACTAAGGCAATTAAAGAATCATTTATTATCAAGTGAGTGATAAATAGTTTAAGTGATGGTATGAGGGGCACATGGCCTTGGAAGCTGCAATTGATAATGTGTGTCTTATCTTTTAAACTGAATGATGATCCTTCACATGAAGTGAAGGCAACTGAAAGTTTACCTGATGGCAGGAAATCCATATGATCTGATCTGCTTGCAGCTGCTTTCTTGCAAAGTCAGTGAGACTACTGGACCACAAGACGTCAAGAGGCTAGTCAGTTACTGCTATCATTCTTCAGCACAATGATGGTGGTTTTCATTTTCAAAGGCTGTCTTCTGAATGGAGAGTAGGTTCTTTAATGTTTCCATTTGAAATGGTTTCCCTATAACCCAGAATCTGACATAGAATTCATTTGCCGTGAAATTAAAAAAAAAAAAAAAAAAAAAGGAAGGGATTTGGAACTGAAGGGTTGTGTAAATGGCAAAAACTTGGGTAGTTCCACGGGTTTTCAAGAATTGAGTGATTGCCCATTGAGTAAGCAATCCCACAGGTTCCAGGATACAGGGAATGCAAATGTAGTTAGCCCACATTAAACTAAAGGAGAGAAAAACAGACATTTCCTCACTGAAATTGCTTTCCTTAGTGTCAGAAACAAAACAGGGCTTGCATTCAGGGAGTCAGAATGTGTTCTTCAAACCCTGGAATTATTAAAAATCATGTTAAAGCCCCTGTACTTACTGTGTGACCTTTCGGCCTCATTTTAAGTACTCTAGAGAGGCTATTTTTCCCTAGACAATTACAGCTGATCCATAAATGAAGGATAGCTACCGTGTATAAAGTCATTCCCGCTAAGCAATATGGCCTCTAATTTCATCACAACATTATAAAACTGATCAGTTTCTTTGTATAAAATCTTAAAAGGGCTCCATGGACTCCTTAAGCCAGAAAAGAGCTTTTGAAAGCAGTTCAGGAAATCGCCATCACAGAAGCAATTTCCACATGTGTCTTTCAATATGACAGTCTTTTATTTTGGGTGCTGATCTTTTCTAGAACATAATAAGAAATGATAGCATGTCTTGTTTGCTCTTAAAAGGGGGTACTATTAAAATAAGGAAACAAAAGTTGCATATAACTAACTTACAAGTAAAGAATTGTCTTTCTTTCCTCTGATTTTAAGTCAGTCTGTTCTCCCATTTAAAAGGAGTGTCCAATTCCCATCTAGGTCAGGGGGAATTATGACTGTGTTATAGAAGTAGAGTTTGGATTTTAAATAGAGCATGTGACCTGAAGAATGCAGAAAGACGGCATAAATTTGCATCTTTTAAAGGAGACCTTCTTTAAAATCACTGAGGGGATTCTAATACAATAAAATGAAAATGGGAATAGTAATGAGATGAGAAATGGCATCCAAAGTCTTTTACACAAACTTTGCCATCTATCTAATCTATATATCATTAGTACCTATCCAAATTTATATACTTATCTATATATGTATCTAAGTAAATAAATAGAATCTTTTGTTCAGTTGTCAAATGAAGAAAGGTTCATGGTTCCCCAAATGTCTTTTTTTTGATACTTTGTAAATTGAAATGTTTTTACTTGTTGATGATGTACATTCATTATGTAATGCCACAGTCTCTTTGAACTGTTCTACCTCAGTTTCCCTGCACTAGTTTCCCTTATTGTCCTGACTGAGTTTCCCTGAATTTTCTATCTCAGTTTCCTTAACTGTTCTGCCTCAATCCCCTTAGTTGTAAACTCCTCTTCTGGTCCATTAAGACTGAAGACCATTTGTTCTAAGGTTATAAATTGTCAATGTAAGACTCAAGATAAGGGGGAGATCAGACTTCCTGACTCCTAACTCCTTCTGTTTTCAAGAATTTATGACACTCCCCTCTAAAATATTCCAAAAGATAAGACTATCCTGGATACTTCATTGATATCTTTACTTCTGTTTATTCAGACATCCTGACTCTGGTTTTTAGTAAGTATTTATGGCCTCCTCCCATCCTGACAGAACCAAATGGGTCTGTGAAGAAGTTTCCTGCTTCTGTCCCCTTCTTTGTTTGTAAAAAAGGTATATAAGGATTTGGGATTCTCCCATTCATCACTGGATACTTTGAGATGAGAGTCCTGTCCAGTCAATTATGCTCTCCAATTAATAAAATATTAAAAACTCTCTAATCTCTCTCCTGCCTCAGTTTCTCCAGCATTACAATTATAAAAATTAAAATAAAAGATACTACATGCAGTGAAGTGTAATGGAAAGTGTAGATGTTAGTCATAGGACTTGGAACCCAAATCCCACTATTGCTATTTATTACTTTTGTGATCTTGGATAGATCATTTAATCTATCTGGATCTCAATTTCTTCATCTGTGAAATAAAGGAATAGAAGTAGCTGACCTTTTATGTTCCTTTCAATTGGAAATCTATTTTCCTAAATTGATATTTGATAATTTGAGTAGAGAAAGTTTACTAATAGTTATAATAGCTGACGGAAGTTTCTTTCTTTCTTTCTTTCTTTCTTTCTTTCTTTCTTTCTTTCTTTCTTTCTTTCTTTCTTTCTTTCTTTCTTTCTTTCTTTCTTTCTTTCTTTCTTTCTTTCTTTCTTTTTTTAAGGAAGGTTTTTTGCAGGCTTGTTGTAGCTCATGAACTGAGCCTGGAAAGAAGGTAGGGATTCTAATAAACATTTGAATGCCTCATACATGTAAATAAATGTGTTAATTAAGCTCACTATTTATAGAAAATAGTGATTGTTGAGGCTCAAGATTTATATCGGATCTTAACACCCTCCATACACACACACGCTCACCCCCATGGTGATGAGGAAAGGTGAATTCTAAACACTTAATTTCTTCCATGTCCTTCAAAAAAGATTTCTGTCTTCCATTTCTCTTACTGTAAAAAGATATAAGTATGAAATTGAGCAACTTTTTTTGGTTCCAGATTTACTTGTATGTCTCTTGATGGAGGAAATATTCTTTTCTAAGAACTTGTGCTTCAAAAGAAAAGAAACAAAACCCTCTTTGTTGCATCAATTCTTAGAAATGTCAAGTTTTTATTGAGAATCTTAGAATTCATCAGAGCAGATTGCAGAGAATTAAGAGAGAAAGGCAGGATGCAAAGTCCTAAAATTCTATTGGAGAAGTCAGCCCAAGAAGAATGAGAATTAATATTCCCAGAGGATCCCAATGAGAAAAACAAATGAATCTATCTAATGGGATTGACATGAGTGTAAAAGGAATGAAGAGGTTAGATTACATTTTTTAAAATCAAAAAAATATCAGAGGAAGAATATAATAAAATGTCATGGTACTCAAATGATAATAGCTAAGATATGATGATGATTATGATATGTCACATTTATGTAGCACTTTAAGATTTGCAACATACTTTACAAATATTTTCTCATTTTATCTTTACAATAACCCTGAGAAGTAGATGTTATTTTTATCTTAACTTTTTGTGTAAGGAAGTAAAAGCAGATAAATTGACTTACCTAAGGTCTTACAGCTAATAAGCATCTGAAACAATTTCATATCTTCTTGATTCTAAGCCCTGTGATGTACTAATGGTAGCTGTCTTTAGTGTTAGCATTTCTAAAGCTCAGCGTGAGATAAATTTGTTGTTGTTCAGTCATGTCGGACTATTCATGACCGAGGTAGTAGTGGACCATGCATGGGTTTTCTTGGTAAAGATACTGAAGTGAGTTGCCATTTCCTCTTCCAGATTCTCTATTTCATCCTCTCTAATTATTTAAGGTATTTTGAAAATGACTTTTTTAGATGTATCTTTGTGAAAGGAAACAAAAAATCATAAAGGAATAAGGTAATTTCAGTGGGTAGATGGAATAATGATAATGAAAAATAAGATTGAAATAGAACTAAACTCAGTTTTGTTTTTATTTTTTCTACTAAGGAGGAAAGTTTCCAGCTTGAGAAGGATAGAGCAAAAATGAGAAATGAAATCATGAGAATGAACACCTCAATATGCTCAAGTTCAAGGCATCTATTCTGGATAAACATCTCAGTATCCTAAAACACTGTGTATATAATCTCTAGACCATTGGTATGAATACTCATGAAGGGCAGTAAAAGTCAGATGAACCAAAATGGGTCAAACATTTTAATTTTCAGAAATGAGGCCAAAATCTTCAAACTATGGACTAAGTTGGACTTCAATTTTTTACAAAATTCTAGGTGGTTTATAGCATTTGGAATGAGAACTAATAGTTTACGAGAATAGGGCATGCCAGATTATCCTTATTCCTTTTTTTGGCCAGGGTTACTAGATAGAGGGATCAGATGAATTCTATAATACAAGAGATAATTTGACAAAGTCTCTTAATTTTCTACCAGCTGCCCTATTTGGTTTTAATTTCACTATCATCATTTTCCTCCTCTCCCTTCCCCACAAAAGCTCATGATCATTGAAACCCATTGTCACTGAGATTACCTCAACTTTGCCACTTATATATCATCAGGATATGTCCCTCTTTCCCTCTGATTGGAAGATTGTAGGACTGAACAAAAAACTTCCCTTCCACTTTTATTTTTAGCTTTTTTTTGTTTTTGTTTGGTATCCTCTCCTATTAGATTGCAAGCCCCTTGAGGGCAGGAGCTGTTTTTCTTTTCCTTATTTATAACTCCAGTCCTTAGCAGTGTGCCTTGTAATAGCAGGTACTTACTAAATATTTATTGTATTATATTTGTATTGTATTACATTATCCAGATAGTCAAGGAGAAATGTGTTATAAATAGAAGTACAGATCAGTGGAATCAGAATTGGCTGAGTGATCAGAGTTAAAGCATAATCAATCATTAATAAACTGTACTAATCTTGTCAGGTCATTAGTGGAATATCTCAATTATCTGTTTTTCCTCCCATGCTATTCAGAATTTTTATTAATAAAAGATGAAGGAATTCATAACATGCCTATCAAATCTTCTTATTTCCATATTTATCAAGTGGCATAAGAAAAATCAGATCAAAAGGGGAAAAAATGAGAAAGTAAAAAACAAAAAAAGGGTGAAAATACTATGTTGTGATCCACATGCAGTCCTCATAGTTCTCTCTCGGGATGCAGATTGCTTCCTTTATCACAAGTCCAATGGAATTGGCCTAAATCACTTTACTGTTGAAAAGATAGGTTAGCTGTTCCTAAAGCACAGATTTTACCCTGTAACTTCCCATCCCAATTCAATAAACTTCAGTAGTTCCTTATTGTTTCCAGAATCAAGCATAAAATCCTCTATTTGACTTTAAAATCTCTTCACAATCTGATCTCCTTGTATGGTCTTTTTATGTCCTATCCTTACCCATGTAGCCTGCAAAAGGAGAGAAAGAAAGTTGGAAGGTTGTTATTGTTCATTCTTCATTCTTGAAGAGGACCAATTGCATTTGGAGGGTAATGTCTTGACTTGCAAGTGAATTGGATTGAAATGAGGCAGAGTTGTGCAAAGTCATCAGCTTTATTTTCTCCTCCAGTCATCAGAATAAAGTGGGAAGATATAGGCTAAGACAATTGGTGATGGTCTCCCTAAATATTGGCAGTTGGAAGATAATTTCAGAAGAGAAGGTACAATCAATTTGGGAAAATAGGAAAGATCCCTTATAAAAGGTGGTGTTAAAACTGAGATTTGAAAGAAGCTGAGACAACTCAGAGATGAAGTAGACAAGCTTTCTACGCATGAAGGATAAGTAGGATAATAGTGTGGAGACAAAAGGAGTGGCTACAAAGCTTTTAAATATAGTTGATGATTATTACTGTGGTTGAATAACATGTGGCAAAGACCAGGCATCAATCATGGCATCAGCTCACAATTCATGTTTACTGAATTTATCTGGGATAGAGTTTCTCTTCAGTAAATTGAAAGGCAGTTCAATATTAAGGTCTCTTCCAATCCAATAATTGGCTATTGAACTCAATTATAAAGAAGACCAGAGCTCTCCAGTAGCACCATTCAAATGGAAATCTAGTTCCTTGTCTTTGATAATTAATCTATTCAATCAATCAATGAACTAGTACTTATTAAGCACTTACTGTGTGCCAGGTAAGAGGCAGTATCACATAGTAAACAGAATTGATCTCAAAGTCCTGCAGAGCTTATTTCAGGTCTTACCTTTACTTAATCTCTCTTTAGATCTATAGGTAACCATTTGAGATTATATATTTTAAATAAAGTGCTGTCTTGAAGGTATGAATGAGTGAAAAAGAACATTTATAAAAACATGTCAAGCAATGTACTAAGTACTGGGAATGCATATATAAAAACAAAGATAATCCTTGTCCTTAAGGAAGATGTGGCTTATTAGGAGTATATAACATATTGATAGAAGGAATTTTGTCATCTAGGAAATCCCTATATCAATGAAATGACCATTGATTAATGTATAATAAACAATTATTTCAAATATTTGAATTAGTTGTTCATAAAGACATTTTTAAAAATTTTTAGGAATATGAAATGTTAAAACATACATTACTTGCCAAGACTAGTGAAAAAAGAGCCATGAGCTCTAGTATTTTGAGAAGATAAGACCTTTGCCTTAGGGAAACCAGACTGAAAACATTATTTACAAACTGAAAACATGTTAAAACTCACGGTCAAGGAAAACTATCCCTTTAGGTATTTTGTTCAAAATCAGTCTCTGATGTAGAAGCACATTTGCACATCTTTAAAGTGGCCTTTTTTGGGAAGTGAAGGAAAGGGAAAGATTAGGTAGAGTTGGGATTTTCCCCCCTCCATCTCAATTTTTTTTCCCTTAGAATTTTAACTTCTATGCAAAAGAATCTCTTTTCTCATTCAAAGGTCATACTCTCCTTCCCTCCTCCTGCTCCTGCCCTAAGATTGGCAAGGAGCAGTCAAATTCTGCTGCCAATTCCATGGATAATGTCTTTCTGGTCAAGAAAAAAATGGTTTTTGGATTTAGGGAGGGGTGAATTCTGTTTTCTTTTAGCCCATGCTAGACATATATTTCAGAGAACTGCATTCTTTTCTCTTTAGTTTACTTGAGAACAAAAGTTCTGTCAGAAATAGTTCTGAAACCACCTGAGCCATTCTTTCATATCTTGGAAAAAATAGTTTATGGGGACACTGAAAGACATTGATGTTATCTTTTTAATATTCTGAAGAATAATCCTATTAGACAAGAAACAAGGGAAACTGTTATGCCCACAAGGCAGAATTATCCCAAACTGATTGGGAGAGATCAGGTTACCCTGCAAAACCCTTATTGCGTGTTGGTTCTATCTCTCCATCAAGAGCTTGGTGAATGAGCAATATTTGTGGATTCTGCCCATCTCTCTTAGCGAACTTTGTTCTATGGAATTAGATACAACTCTGACAAATTAGAACCGTCCCCCGCCTTTGCCTTACTGTCCCCATGTAGTATAGTCTGCTAATTGTGCCCTGGCCTTCTGAAGTCTTGGCATGTCAGATCCATCAAAAGCAGCCCTTCCACAAGACTACACTTTTTAATAAGCAGCTCTGTCAGCACTGGAATCCTTGCATTTTCCAACCTCTCCTTAATCCTTGGGACGTGCCGACTTTCTTTGCTATTTCATTTGTAGAAGAAGTCCTGGCCCAGAGAAAGAACTACATCTTTATTTACAATGTTATGTGCAACAAAATTAACCTTTGAGATTAATTGTAAAATAGAATAGGATCACATTTTAGCCTGCCCAAAAACAAGGAGTGGGGATTAACACATGAGCACCCATGTGTGAGTGCTTGCTCAACACATACAATCACAATTTTTCATTTTTTTCTGCTGCTCCTTCTGATTCTTAGCAACAGTTGCCATCCCTCTTCCTAATCCCAATGGAGGGTACTGAGAAGTGACTTCTTATTTTCTTGATTCTTGCCTTAACCCCATGTCACCTACTATATACTTTTTATATAATAGATGAAAAACAAATTAACAACTAATAAACATGACTGAAGAAATTTGGAGAGATATTGGGGTTTTCTGCTCTTTAGCAAATCTGTGGCTCCTTAAGAATACAAGGACTAGTTTAGATCAAGAAAAAAAAGTTTGACTCCCAGAACAAGTCCATTCTCTTTTGAGTAGTACAGCAGAATGTGACCTTGAGGGTCAGCAAAATATAGTTCTTGAAACCCCAGTGTGAAGGCACTACTGAGGAGACTATTCCAAGGAGTGCAAGAATGGGACATTGTTTTTTAAAGATATATTAAAATAAAGATATATTAAAAGATATATATTAAAAAATAAAAAATCAATATATATTAAAATATATATTAAAATGTTTTGGTTATATTTTAAGTTCAAATGTTCTTCCCTATCTCCCTTTGTTACCACACCATGCTAGAGAGGGCCACTTTGACAAAGACAATGATATCCATCTATTGATTGATCTACATAAAATTATACTATGCAACTTCCTTCATATGTCTTTTGTATTTGATTTAAATATTCATGATACTCAGAATAACTTAGTTGTTCTCAGTTGTTCTTTGAACAATATTGTGGTTATTATGTGGGGTGCTATTTTAATTGACCAAATGCTAAGGTCTTTAAAAAATACTTTTATTGATTGTTTTTATGAATATCTGAAGGATGCTTGCTGCCTGTGTTCTTGGAATCTTGAAGCAAAGTCCTAGTTACCCATTCTATTTATGTTTCTGTAAACACAATTATTTCCTTGGATAGAGAACCTTTCCTTTACCTGCGATAGCTATTTGATGACTTTAAAAGATTTGGATTGCAGAAGTTGTTGATCTAGTCAAAGCAAGGAATGGATAAATTTTGGTGCATGTCATTTCTTAGTCACATTCTACTTTTTGTAAATGTAGATAGCTTATGCCCAAATTTTCTCTTAAATGGTTTATATTAAAATTCATTAAACAAAGTAATATTTTCTATAAAATGAAAACAAACCCTTGCATGTTATTGTTATAACTCCTTCTGAGGTGGGAAATGAGGGTAAATAGCCTTAAATAGACTGTTCTTGGACTCTTGGAAATATTTCTGAAGGAAAAGACTAATTTTGAGGCTTTGTCCATTTTCCCTCATCCCCCAATTTTGCACTACGTAGTAGCCTTAAATTAGGTATCAGAAATTCATTAGGTAGATGTACTGAAACGGGCTCTTCTTATAATTATGCTCAAAAAGACTAATTCAGGAAGCAGTTGTGTAGATTTTCCTATGTAGCTGAGCATTCAAAGACAAAACATCAAGAAGTTTTTACCATTAAGGAGCCTATATTCAACATATATACAGATATGCAAAGTAAATATAAATGATTTGTTTGGAGGAAGACCCAATAATTGATGAAGATTGAAAATGTCTCCTATTAGAGCTAACAATTAAGCCTATTCTTAAATGGATCCAGGGATTCCACAAGATAGATGAGAGAAGAGGTAGAATCTCAGACAAAAGGAATAGCTTTTACAAAGGTATTGAAGTGAGATCAAACAATCAATCAATGAACAGACATTTAGTAAAATCTGTCTATGTATTAAATACTATGCCGTTACTGAGCATACAAAATTGAAGAAGAAAGGGTGTCATCCTCAAGGAGCTTACATCTCATCAGGGGACACAAGCAATCATTCAAGTTATATACATAATAAATATAATGTAATTTTGGAGGAGGAGGTTTTTAGTAAAACACTGAGTTTCAGCTGAGTTATATCAGTGGACCAGTGGATCATACATCATGGTTTTTAAGAGGTAGATTTTAGATGAGAAAGGAGTATGTATAAGACATAGGGGGGAAATTATGCAAAGGCATAGACATAGAGATAAAGTGTTGTGGGTAAGGAATAACAAGAAAGCCAGAATGACTGAACCACAAAATGTGGGAAGGGAAATAATATACAAGATTGGCAGATAGATTGGGGCCATGTTTTGAATGACTATAAAAACCTATAGAAGCTGGTATTCAACAAATGTCAGAAATCAAGAGGAGAAGAAATGAGAAAAGGTTATTAGCAATTGAGGGATCAAGTATGGTCAGAAATTGATATCCAAAGAGGCAATATAGGCAAAGGATGGATCACTGTATTTGGTGTTAGAAGGCTTGTATTCTAGTCTTTGCTATTTCTCAAGCAAGTTGTTTTTGCCTCACTTATACACTATTTCCTTGTCTTTATAACAAGATGGCTGGCCCCAACATTTCTAAGACTCCTTCAACACTAAAATCCTGTGAACATATGAAACATTTATGGATGGCCCCAATTCTTCCTTTGTTGAATAGCCAAAATGAGTCAAAGAATTGTCTTTGCCCCCAAAATACATCCTGACAATATTGAGCCTTCCATGAACCATTTTGTAGTCTCAGTATTTTGACCTCAAGATTATTCTCCAGGGTATGTCTTATCAATCTCACCAGCTTTTTGGAATTGAGTTATTTGCTAACTTCATTCTCATTTTTCTTGGCCTCTTGGCTTTGGTGCCTTTCATTGCATTTTATGCTATTTTCACTTTCTACTTTAAAAAAAATAGGCAGAACAAAATAAAGCAATGTGCCAGCAGAGAGGGCTTTTTCTATTTAGGCCGTGGAAGCCACCGTGACAATTACATAGAAGAGAAGAGAGACTTTATTGTAGGTGTAAAGTTAAGGCTATGCAAAGTGGACAAACAACCATGTCAGAGGCCTAGGAAATTGTGCTCTAGTGATCAAAGGATCAGCGGGCATGAAAAGACCTTGTGAGCTTCCATGCTGGAGTTTCACCATTACCTACCTGCCCACGTCTTCTCCTCCCACCTCCACTTTTCAGCCTTCCCTCCCCCCTTCCTTTTGGCTTCGTGCTATTTGTTTGACTGGCTTTGGGGAACTAGGTTATTGTGACTTTGGTGACTAAACCACCCCTTTTCTTTATTAATTCCACTGATTTTTGTTGTTTTCATTGAATATTGTAAATTATTTCTCTGCTTAGAGTTAAAAGACTTTTTAAAATAATAATAATAGCTCACTTTTAAGTAGTGCTTTAAGGTATATAAAGTGCTTTGCACATATGATCTAAATTATTTTTAAAAAATCTGATTCCATTTATTATATTTAGAAGATAACTTTATTTAAATTTGTTGAAGCTTTTAATAGAACATCAACATTGCATATGTATACAAATAACAATTCCTCTAGTAATTATTTTATATTTAAATAAGTAATTTTAACACATGAAATATTGCTAACAGTATTTCAATCATTCCCTTGAATCTTTTATTTCTCATTCTCATTTACTTTTTTCTTCATATGATATTTAATTAGTGGTTATTCTTCTATTTCAATTAATTTCTTTTTACATTATTTCAAAAAGAACTCTAGTTCAAAAAAACTTTCTAGATTTTCTGGATTCCTCAAACTTGTTTTCATTGAATTATTATATTTAGCTATATTAGTGGATCTCAATTATTTAACCATTCCTATGCAATTAGTTAGTTTGCTTCTAACTTTTTTTGAGTATAAAATGTTGCTATGAAAAAATTTAAACATATGGTTAGGTTGTGGTATATACTTATATACATACATGCAAATAGATCTTTAAAGCACATATTAAAAACATGTAAAACATTCAAACCACACACATATGTATACATACATACATGGATACACACATATAAATATATAAAACACTTCCAGATTACATTACTATTATTAGAATCATTGGTTCAAAGGATATGAAGATTTTTGTGATGTTTAGTGTATTTTGTCATGTTATTCTCCATTTTTCCCAAAAAGCTCTTCTTTCTTTATTATTTTACTAATACTGTTGAAGACACCACAATCCTCCCAGTCACTGACTCAGCATGCCATCCTTTATTCCTCATAGCATCACCCCCCATGTCCATTTAGTTGTCAAATCTTGTCAATTTTACCTTTTTAATGTCTTTTATATATTCTCCCTTCTTTGACACTGCTACTATCCTGCTCCAAGCCCTCATCACATTACACCTGGATGATTATTGCAGTTATCTTCTGATTGGTCTCCATGCTTCAAATCTTTCCTGACTCCTGTCCATTTTCCACTTTTTAGTCAAATTGATCTTTCTAAAGATCAGATATAATTATTTCATCCTCCCCACCCATCCAATAAACTCCAGGGGCTCCCTATTACCTCCAGTACCAAATATAAAATTTTCTATTGACATTCAAATATTCCTAACCCTCCCCTTTCTTCATTTCCAGTCTTTCTAAACTTGATTTCCAACCTAAATAATGAAAGAACCAGTGACACTGGCCTCCTTTTAGCTCTGCACCTAGGATATTCCATCTTCTGTGCATTTTCACTGACTGTGCCCTAAGTCTGGAAGTTTCTCCTCCTTATCTCCATTTTGCTTCCTTCAAGTGACATCTAAAATCCCACTTTCCAAAAGGAGCCTTTACCAATCTTCCTTAATGCTACTAACATTACTGACAACTTACAATGTTCTTTAAAACCTTGTACAAAATTGTTGGCATGTTGTCTTCCTTATTAGACTGTGAACTCCTTTAGAACAGATATATATATATTTTTCTGACTTTGTATCCCTGTGCTTAGCACAGTGCTTGGAATATATTAGATACTTAACAAAAACTTGGTGATGGACTGGTTCTAATTCCATAGACCATGAATATATTATAATTCTGCCAGTATTGACTTTTATCAATTTAATGATTTTTGACGATTTTATTGGTGTGAGGTGGTGCCTCAATGTTGTTTTTATTTGACTCTATTTGCTTTTAGAAAGGTTGAATATTTTTTCAAATGATTATTTGTGTTTCCTTTTTTTAAACAAAAAGTTTTAAAACTGATGCCTTTTTGATTTCACATCAGATTCATTTCCAAATATATCCTCCCTCTCATAACCAGTGAACCATCTCTTGTAGGAAAGATTTAAAAAGCATGTGAGAAGGAAAAGCACTTCAGCCATAGCAATAAACACATCAATGATGTCAATATGATCAGTATTCTATATCAATAGTACTGTCATCTCTGCAGTGAAGGGAGTTTAGTACAGTCTTTTTGGAGGCCAAATTTGGTCATTATAATTATTGGTGTTTTCCCATTCTTTCGTAGCTCTTTATCATTGCTTGATTGTTGATTGAAGTTATATTTTGAATGTTTCAAGAAAGAATTTTAATGATCATGCACTTCCCATAGAATACCTTAGTATCAGCACTATGCATTGTAGTATCACTTTAGATTGATTAATAGTTTAGGGCAAATGTGCCTTGGATGAAGTAACATTCGGTGGTATAAAGAACATTGGATGCAAAATGTTGGAGAGAATGTTGAAATTGTACTTCTGCCATTTGCTAGCTGTGTGACCTCAGGAATCTTACTTTGCTCAGTTCTAAAATATGGTTTATTAGAAAGAAAAAAAGACTTTTGGATTGCAGGAATCACATTCCAATTCCATCTCTGCCACATACATGTACAAGCTTGGACTAGTCAGCTTTTCTGAATTGTAGTTTCTTCATCATTAAAATGAGGATGTCAGACTAATGGACTTCTAAAACTCCTCCCATTCCCAAATATGTATCTTATGATTTAAACCTACCTGTTTTGGCTATCAAGAGATTTAACTCAACCATTCAAAAAATAGACCTTAAAATATTGAAAAAGGATAAAAAAGTTACACAAGTACATAACAGTACTATTTTTATTTGGTACATTTGTATAGTCTTTGCATATAAAATTATCTTCAAATGTACTTTTTACATTTTTTGTTCTCATTTCAATGTGTGTTGAAATATGTTTCTCTCTATTTAGTATCTTCTTGGGGAATTCTTTCTTTCCTCTTTGAAGGAGGATGGTATTTGAAAAATCGATGCTAATTTTCATTGACTCGTGATATAATGAAGAATACCTTAAAATCATTGGAATCTATGAAACAAAGAATATAAGACATATACTGGAAACAGTCATTTGGACTCCTCTAAACATTGTCCCACTTTTTCATTTATAAAATAGGGGGAAAGAAGTAAGATTAGCTGTTCAGAATCATGAAACTGGCATGGACAAGACATTCTTTATTTAAAACATTACATTAGTTTATTAGGGTAACTAGGTGGCACAGTGGACAGAACACTGGGTCTGAAATCAAGAAGAACTGAGTTCAAGTCTTTTCTCAGAAACTTACCAGCTGTGTAAGCCTGAGCATGTCACTTAATTCTCTTTGCCTCAGTTTTCTCATCTGTAAAATGAGCTGTAGAAGGAAATAGCAAAGCACTCCAATATCTTTGCTAATAAAAATCCCAAATGGGATCATGAGGAGTTGGACATGACTGAAACCACTGAACAACAGATTTGTTCACCATCCTTTTTAATGTTATATTGGAATTTGGCTTTCTGGGGAAAATTGCTTTTATATTTGCAAGGCTAGTTTAAAAATCATGGCCAAGGTTTTTACTTTAAAGAAAAATAAACACAGCAAAGGACAACAAAAACAACTAAATAAATTATTTGAATTGTTTCTGGAAATGGTGAATAAATCTGTAGATTCTACTTATGTTCTCCAATTTCCATGACCACTGTTATTAAGAATGCCCTTTGGGAAAGAAAATGGGATTTCTCCCTCACCCTCCCCATCATAACATTCAATAGGTTACAGTAAATTTTATAAATTGCTATAGCTTATTCATCAGGAAGAAGAACTATATGAATTAATTTTATATGCCAGACTTACAGTATATAATTAAACCAAAGGAAACTACATTAAGTTAATATGGATAACTAGAGTTCAATTCACAGAAACAAGGAAACTGAGTTAAAGGCAGAATCTCTAACCTCATCTCAACCTGGACCATTAGCACACCAAGGAAGACCAAAGTGCATTCCATGTTATAAAACATAAATGTTATGAAATAAGATGATGCAAAAGGAAGTGAAAATATATGACTTTGGCTTTCAGTATGACTCTTGCTTTTGTGAGTTTTTTAAAAGGTAGAAATAAAAGAAACCACTTCTATTACTCAGAAGAGGGATAAAATTTCTCCAGCTACAAAATACATTTGCTGATAATTACTTTTGTTATAGCTAGGTAAGTAATGATCTGTTTTGTAGTTTATAAGGAAGTATTTTACTTTGAGATTTCTTTCCACATCTGGTTTAGTAATGATATATTAGAATTGTCTCAATGATATTTTATTTGTTAATAAATTTATTAATGGTATTTCTGTAAAAAAAAAAAGGCAAAATATATAGAATAAAATATTCTACATTTAAAAATACAACATACCTTTAAAGTATGGAATTGTTTAGTAAGGCAAATCTAGGGGAACAACTTATGAAAATAAACAATTACAAATCTTTCATTTTCCTCCAGCTTCTGAAACAGTTTCAAAAGCAAACAGGATACATTGCCTTAGTATCCAAAGGCAGTGTTACAAAACAAGTCAGACCCTAAAAGAGAGTATTCTAGTTCATAAAAATTTATTCCTTCCTTCATTCAAGAACTATTGATTAAATTTCTATTCTGTGTAAAACATCATGTTCGTAAGGGATACCTAGAGAAATGAAGATAAATAAAACATGATGCCAGTTCTCATAGAGATTATAATATAACAAGAGGGATTTAGGACATATCCACATATATGCAATAGCTATAATATAGAATAAAAAGTATTTAAAAGAGATACAAAGGAACATGTGAGGTCTAAAAGAACAAAAGATAATTTCTGACTGATGGAATGAGGAAAAGTCATGGAAGAAATGGCTTTTGTTTTGCGTCCCAAAGATGGCTGGGATTTAAATGAGCAGAAATATAGAAGGCAAAGGTAGTTACAGAGAAAGGCACACTAAGTGAAAAGGTCCTAAATCAAAACAGCAGTGACTATATATGAAGAATAGTGAGTAGATTCATTTTGGCTAAAGCTTAACACAAGGTAAAGAGGATACTGTGAGATATAGGAAAGGAGTGAGGCATCAGGTTATGGTTAACCAGGTTATCCATAACCTTGGATGTTAGGCTAAAGTTTCTGGCTTTCTTAATCTTTTGTTTGATAGGTAAGAGGGAGCTTTTTCAGAGTTTTGAGCAGAGGAATGACATGATTGGATTATTACTTTCTTTCTCAAAGGTTAAGTTAGAATGATGGCAAGCAGAGAGGGTACTATTCTTAAGATAGTGCTTTTTATTAGTCTGGGAAATGATGCTGTCCAATACAGAGGACTGGGCAGATTTCCAGAGCTCCTGGAACCTGATTCAGGTTTTCTTGTGTCTTGCTTACCATATATGGAATACATTGTTATGAATTCCCAGACTATCAAACAAGCACCATGAAGAAATGAACTAATTGGTCATTTGGCCCTCACCTGCTACATCATGTGTTCTCTGTCATTTTGGAGGACACTACTTGAAACAGGAAAGAAAAATATTTAAGGGTTTTTTGGTAGCAGTTTTACCTCAGTGTCCAGTAGGATTTTTTTTCATGTTTTACATTGTTTTTTACAATGTGTTTTACAATATGCAATGAATCAAGCATATAATAAAAATAAAACTCACAAAATTCATGAGAGGTGGAGCAATGACACTTTCAATAGAGCAATCACTCAAAATGTATAATTTTTTAGTAAGTAACCACTTAAAGGCATGGATTAGAATGAGTTTCCAGATTAGTTAAAAAGCATAGAGGAAACATTATGCTCTTTTAGGTCAATGTTAATGTGATCTTGATGAAATGTTTAAAAGTTGATTGGTGGAATGAGTCTATTCCTAGTGAAAATCCAAGTTTGTTTGGCTAAATAGGGACAAAGTGCTTAATCTTTCTTTTTCTCATTTTCATTGGACTTCAAAGTTAGCATGCACATATGTGTGTGTGTGTATGTGTGTGTGTATTATATGTGTGTGTGCATGTTTACTTTTCCACAGTATTAGAGTTTAATTAATTTCTGTCTTCAATTTTCCTTAAACATAAATGAACATAAGATAAACATAGATAAGATATAAATAAAGGAATATCAAATCTATTGACTTGTTTAAGTGGTTGGTGGTGCCATTAGAATGCAATGTGATATGATATTCATAGATTTAACTGACAGCATCTTGAGGAAATATTATTATTTATTTTATTGCTTTTATGTCTTATTGTAAAATAAATTAGGGGAAAAAAACTTTTACACATTGCTTTCTCTAGATGTACTGGGTTCTGTTTTTTCTCCACATTTATTTTTTTAGAGAGAAAAGCAATCACAAAAGTCATATCTGGTTTGGTGGAATGGGTTACCATAACCAAGAGAGACCAGAGAAAGAACTTCACTGTATTGGATAGGTTCTCTGCTTCAGATTTTATAGAAGAACATGAAAAAGAAGAAAATCATTAAAGTATTTGGTCTGACTGACCTACCCCTCAACAACATAGTTAAGGGCCTTAAATATAGGAGATACTTTTGAAATTGAATTGAAATGGTCACAGGTATTATATTCCAAAGTATTTTCAGAGATTAGTTGGCTTTGTGGTAAGGTTTTTCTTCACTTTTTAGAAGTTAAATTCTTTAGGCAGGCTGCTTCAAGCACCAAGGCAATTATAGGCTAAAGAATCTTGCAACATGTATATTGATCTTAAAGCTATGTTTAGGATGTTAACCTAATATGACAAAAATTCAGAAGCATGGAAAGAAGTAAAACCAGAGATTTTCATGTTTAACAAGATATTTTTATAGTGGCAATAGAACAGGGCATAAAACTGATGATCCAGTTTTTAATAAAAACATCTGTTTCTGCTCCCTGATCTTTTCATTTAATAAAAGATTCTTTGCAACAAAAATGAATTGCATTTATAGATATGTGATGGTAGCCAGTTTGTCTCAAAGCCTCCAGGCAGATGGGACTCTTATAGTGGGAGTGTTATCAAATGGAAGGAAGTTATTTTTGTTGGTCCTTTCTTTTTGAAGAGGACCAGTGACATCATGGATGATATCTTGACTTGTGTGTGAATTGGATTTAAGTGAAGCAGAGTTGCCCAAATGGAAGAAACACTGAATTTGGTTCCAGAAAATGTTGGTTCAAATTCCAGTTCACTTATTACCTATGTAACATTGGGCAAGTAACTTACCCTCTGAGGACCTCACTTTGTTAATGCATTGGTAGAATAGAAGGAGTTTTGAATCTGGTATCAGAGGTTCTGGATTTGAGTCTTGACCTTACCACTTATTATCCGTGTGATCTTAGGCAAGTCCCATAACCTCTTGGATGTTAGATTCTCATCTCTAACTTGAGAAGATTGGCCTAGTTGCTCTTCTCAGGCCCTTTTCCTTTCTAAATCTGTAATCCTAAAATTCATAAGTAAAATCTGGTATAACAGTCCTATTTTTAAATAATTTCATTACAACTGAACCAGAGATTGATAAAATGGTCTAAGATAATCTGGAATCTAAGACAATTTTTGAGATGAGAAGTGATACAGACTGGATAACAATGGTGCTATAGAGAGATGGTTTTTTGAAATTATGATGATTTTTCTATCCTTATGTAAGTTTTGATTATGTTGGTATCCTTCCTCAATAGGCAGCAGGCATATTTAATATTTTGCTTGATTTTTTTCTTTATAAGGTAATTCTATCACCTTGTGAGATCCTGTTATCATATAATTTGATTTAAAAAATGATGTCCTAGATTGAGACAAGTAAGAACTGGTAACAGGAGGAGTTATACATGAACTTGAGACAAGTTGGCAGGTGTATATCAGGCTCATCTGATATGGGTGCTGGGGAGAAATTCGACTACACACATACTTAGCAGATGTTTATCAGACTTCATAATGGGAATATTGCAAAAATCTTCAAAGGAGGCTTTCTTTCTCCCCACTCTTCCTGGATGTGATGGGTAGTGAAATATGTTGGGAGTTTTTCCTGTTTTAAAAACCCATAAAAATGTCCTAGTTGACATGCAATGTTGTGACAAGCTATCTCAGATTGTGTCAATCATTTTTCATTATGTTACATTAAGTGACATACTGTAATGTGATTGATACAACATGGGATGACACATCATAATGCAAAATATCATCTGGAAATTTTAGAAAAACAACAGAAGACTCAGGGCTCCTTGGATCCTCTGGCTTTATGTAGAGAAAGAAGGGAAAAAAAAAAAAACAATTCTCTTTCTGATGAGATTGGCTTTTGGGGAAAGCCTTCAGGCCATGTATCTATCTCTACCTGTAGCTTTTCATGGGAAATTAATAGGTGAGCTTATATGAACTCTTTTCTTCTTTGCAGACTGACAAGTATGGCTGAGTTTGAATTTAATTTTTCCAACCCTTTCAGTATTCATTAATAACGAATATCTGTGCCAGTCAGAGAGGGCAATGAACATTAACTTTTCTGGGCCTTGACAAGTTTGAAGTAGGTGAATTTGCCCTTTTTCCTTGATCTTTTGTGGCTTAAAGTCTTAACTGGGTACTCTTTTTTTTTTAAATAGCTTTTTATTTACAAGTTACATGTATGGGTAATTTTACAGCATTGACAATTGCCAAACCTTTTGTTCCAATTAACTGGGTACCCTTTTTGTCTCTTGTTACTCTTCATTTTTTTTTTTTTTAGTGAAATGGGCCTTCACCTTTATTCATTCCATAATTTGCATCTACTGAAACTAGTATAGTGTCAAATATGATGAAACTTCAACTATATATTTCAGAATTTTTAAAGCAGCTGCTTTGTGCTAGGTACTGTACTAGGCTCTGAGGATCAAAGCAAAGAAAATAGTTCCTGACTTTAAGGAGTTTACATTCTGAGGGGAATACATGAACACAAAGAAGCAATTATGATGTAAACACATAAGAAGGTTGATCATTCAATTTTCTTTAATTTATTGAAACTATCTTTCCTTTTAAAGAGTCTGAACATGCCCACTAGCACCTTATTAAGAGGTTTTTTAATTCTTTTAATATTTCAGCATTTCTATAAAAAAAAGAGTTCCTTGTGTTTTAGTCTGTTTTACTTGAAACTTTTTAGAATTGTTTCAGTCCAATTTCCTACTCTAGTAAGTATTTTCCAGTGAAAATAATTGAATCTTTCCTTCATGATTAACAGAATATATAGGATATTTAGTTGAAATTGTACTGAGCCCATGATAAACATGAATGTGTTTTATTGTTAATACTTTTAGTTTGATAATCACAATGACCTTTTAAAAATTATTTGTCTCTTCTTCCTAAGAGTGAAGTACAGAGAAAATTTCTAATTAACTTTGGGTTCTAATTAGTTGTGTTCTAGTTACTTAAATGATCACTCAACTTGGCTTTCAAATGAAACAACATTTGTAAAGTGCCTAAGAACTTTACATGGTAAAGTTGTACCTTTACATGGTAGCTACTGGTTACTATTCTGTCTCCCCTTGAATATTAAATATAAGTGCTATAGAGATTCAGAAAGGAAAGAGTTAAATATGGGATAGAATAAACATAGAAAACATCATGGAAGAATTAATATATATTTTGCTTCTAAAGGAGACAAAAAACTTCTGAGGAGTACAGAATTATTGAATATTGTCTGATTGACAGTCTGGTCCTACCACCAACCCTATACACGCCACCATTTTGCACATAAGGAAACTGATGTCCAGAGAAAGTAAATGATTTGCCCAAGATCATATATTAATGGTAAAATGAGGACCAAAGTCTCTAACTCTCAAACTAATATTTTTTCTACAATGTAATCATCTCCCTTCTCCCCATCCCAATACATGGTCTACTGATTTCCCTCCTATAATCATCATTAAACTTTTCAAGGGGAAGTTTATCTACATAGTAATTTGAAGTTAGGTCCCAGAGAACCAGTAACTTCTTTCTGAATCAAGCTAGAAGATAAGATTTTAGTCCTCATTCCTCCAACCAAGGCAATATGATCATAGTCTTGTATTCACAATTTTTCTCTCTGTTCAATAGCTTGTTGCCTCATAGAGTAATTTTATAAATCAAAATTGTCTTTTTCAATTTCCATTGTGGCCACATTGGCATTCTTTTGAATGGAGTTCAATTATGGTGATGGCATATATTACTTTGAATCATTTTACAGTCTAATCAATACACATGTCTTCATAATAAATATTGATGCTACCTGAATGCTTAACACTAGTGTCTTCCATGTCCAGAAGTGAAGCTGTGACCAAAACAGCTCTGCATAGTTCATATGTGTTTTATGTTTCCACAGGACTCTGATGACCATGCTCATTGGATTTTTAAGAGGGAAAACAATTTATGAAAGAAGACCACTAAATAATTCAAGAATATCTAGAAACCTCTTGTACATCTCAATTTCTTCTTAAAAGTTCAAATAATTTGTTTCCTACTGAACTCCTATAGCTCACTTCATGTGACTTAAGTGACTGAAATCTTACCTACCTTGTGTTTTTTAATAGAACAACCTAGAAAAAGGAGAATTTTCCTTTTTCTAAGTAAGGGCAGGAGACAGAAGAAATACAGCTGCTCATGACTTCTTTGAGGTTAAAGCAGCCTGAGAGTGGGGAGTTGGAAAATTCTTCTCTGCTCCCCTAAGTATCTTTATGGTTCAGCATAATTTTTATTAATTTGGATCATCTTTATATTTTTGTCACCTATTTGTTCATTTTCAAGTAAGGTATATTGTTTTGATTAAAGCCAACAATAATCTTGAGTAAATGATGATAAATGTGAATTTCCAAAAATGTTCCTTACTTTATACCTGGGACTCAAGCTCAGTCACTTTCCTGTACTGTCATCTGTTATTAAAGAATAGGTCTCACTTAACAATTGTTAAACATTATAATAAGTATAGAATTAGAATTCTACTTTATCAACTATATATAGTCATGAAAACATACATACCTATATACAAAGAGGAATGGTTGTTTCAGGATCTAGAATCACAGTAATATCATCACAACTATTTATTAAATATATACTCTATTCCAGAAATTGTCCTCAAAAAAAAGATAAAAACAAAATGAAAAAGAATCTGCTTTCAATGATATTGCATTTAGCAGACAAGTAAATACAAGTAAATTTAAGAAGAGGGTGCCAACAATTAAGTGTATCATGAAAGGCTTTCCAAGGAGGTGGCACTCAAGTTAAGCCTTAAAGGAAAATATGTATTCTGTGAGGCAGATGTCAGAAAAGAGTGTATTCCAGACATGAAGAACAGCTTATGGAAAGGCAATGAAGTGGTCAGGAATGTTGATTATAGGAAAGAGCAAGAAATCTAGTTTGGTTGAAATGGAAAGTATCCAAAGGGAAGTGATATAGAATAAGTTTAAAAAGAGAAGCAACAGCCTGGTTGTGAAATGACTATTTGGTCATTTGCTGCTTAGTTTAGGGGCAATGAAGAGTTTCCTAAATAGGAGAGTGACATGGCCAGGATTATATTTTAGGAAGATTATTTTGAGTGTGTGTGTATGTGTGTATGTGGGTCAATTGGAAAGAGTTGAGCACTAAAGCAGGGAGCCCAGTTAGAAAGCTATTGTAATAATATAGACAAGAAATGATGGTTTTAAGTAGCTTGGAAACCAAATGAGTAGAGAAAAGGAGACAGAGGAGGAAACTCATTGGTAAATTTTTCAGTGTAAACATTTATACCTCAGAAATCAGTAGTGGTTATAAATCAGAACTTGAGTTATTTTTTGATTACCTAGAATTAAGAAATAGTTAATAATAAAAAAAAATTCAAAAGATTTTGCATATGTGCATATATTTCCCCTTAGCCCAGTTGTTAAACATTATCAGGACATACCTGTATTGCTTTCTTTATATTGCTTGAATCCACCAAGTATGCAGTAGAAGGCTTAGCAAATAAAGGCATTGCCACAGTAGAGGTCTGGTAGGCTGATGATAATAATGATTATGATGATGATGATATTTGGCATTTAAGTAATGATTTTAAGTTTGCAAAGATCCATTATCTCATTTTACCTTTGTAACATCTTTGGATGTTTTGCAGTTAGAATCCATGAAATCTGGCAACTGATAACATATAGATGGTGGTATGAGGCATTGAAAATGGGGGGAAGGAAAAGAGTTAAGTATAATTATGATATTATGAACTTGCATTACCATAAGGATGCTAGTGACCTCAATAAGAATAGGCAAATGGGCAGGTTTCGTGCTGAGATAATTAGTCCTGTTTTAGGAATACTGAATTTGAGATGTTTATTGGATAGGTAGAGATGTCCTTTGGATAGTTGGTGATGCAGAACTGGAAAAAAAGAAAACTCTAGTTAATAAATTTAGTTCTTCCTCTGAAAGATATTTTCTTTCAATTTGGCAAATTGTGGTCCATCTCAACATTATTTTGTGATGTTGCTATCTCCAAATAGTTGAGTTTTTGGCTACTTTTCAGAGTTCAATTGCGATGGGCAGGCATGGCCTTACTGATTGGTTTAAAGAAAGAAAAAAAGATGAGCCCCTCCTTCATTGGTGTCAGAGTCATGATGTTTCTGAGGAAGTATAGAGATCATATGGAGAATTACAATTAAAATATTAGTAATGTTTTCTTCCTAGTTTTACAGTGTAATTTCTCTTATCTCAGCTTTGTTTCTTTCAAATCATGATCCAGCTCTGAAGAGTAAATAGTTTTGTGACTATCATATACGGCAATTTCACATTGTTCTGGTTCTGTGATTTCATGGTGTAGAGCAGAGGTGGCCCACCACATTCTAGAAAATATAATTAGGAAATATTTAACAAAATACATGAAAATACAACAAAACACTAATAATGTTAAAAATGTTTTCTAAGTCAATATGCACCCATAGAAACCATTACATATGGTCTAATGACCCCCAAATATTCTTTGTGTGGAAATTCTCTCTTCTGATGCAGACTGATGAAGACTGGCAACCCATGTGTATCTTGTAGGAACCTTAAGAGGCTAAACAATTTGCTTACAGTTATAAACTTGGGTCTTCCTGACTGTGCTCCACTGCCTCTCACAGTTACTCTCATTATTTCACTTGGCCCAAGAGACATAAATAAACATTGCTTAGTGTCAGAGCATTTTAATGAACCAAATGTTCTCAATGAAGGATTCTATGTCATTTTATTTATGTACAAACATTTGTATTTGTAACTGAATATCACTAGGCACAGACCAAAGAAAGTCGAAGAAAAGGGGGCTGCATATGAGGGAATGTGTATTACATGCTAGAACATTATCAATTCCAGGATCAGTAATCTGTTTTGAGAAAATTACATTGCATCTGTCAATAGACATAATAATTCAGTGCCTGCGATTTGATAATGGATAATCACACAAATTCAGGAAGCTGGACCATATGTGATTTGCGTTTTTCTATTCCCTTATTCACCTTAATTTTCTAGATGAGTGAAATTATCTAGTCCTGGAAACAGAGATATATAAATAGAAATAGAGGATGTTGAAGCTTAATCTTCCTGTGATATTCCTCACTGGACAGGCAAGCATTATGTTATATTTAATGAATGACCCTGCAATGGAAGTGAAATGGGGTGTATTTGAACAGAGTCATAGGCCTGAGGGATGAAAGTAATTAAAGAGCTTTAAAATATGATAGAATGAAAAGCTTAGGCAATTGTACATTCTCAAATTAGAAGAGAACACTATGGATGCCCTTAAAAAGAGAATTAAAATACATAGAAGAATATTGTATTGATAGATATGACTACAAGAGAGTGAGAATGAAGGAAACACGTGCAGACAAAAAGGCACACAGAGAGATATAGAGATGCTTTATCTTATAGTAATAGGAACATGTAAGTAATAAATTCTGGTTCCAATTGGATATGGAGATGGCAATATATCAAGAAATTCCAATTCTAAAATTTCTGGTATAGGAAGATAAGTTAACTAGTGTCCCCATCTTGGACACTTCCTACCAATGTTTTATTTTTCCTCTTAATTTTTATATCACCATCATTTCTGAATAATATCATAAACTTAGAGGTAAATCCTCTCTTATAATAAAGAAAATAATTCATCAGAAATAATTGATACAATGATCAAGGCTAACAATGTACACATCATTTTTTTCAGTAGTCAAGAAGAGGGATACATGTTTCATTATCAATTTCATTGGTCATTACTATTATCCAAATTTCAATTTCCTTCTAGTGTTTTTAAAATTTAAAATTGTGGTTATCATATGTATTTTTCTTTTGTGTATCTAAGGCTGTATCAGTTTATATAAAACTTATGTTTTTCTGAATTACTCATTTGTTTTAACTGTAAAAAAACTATTTCATTATACTAATTTACCACAATTTGTTTAGTTGCTTCCCAATGTCCACCCACTTTCATCTTAGTTTGTTGCTAACACAAAAATGCATCTATTTATCTATCTATCTATCTATTTATTTATCTGTGTGTATATACACTATTTCTTTCTCTCTTTTTAAAACGTCCTTTAAAGTATATGGGGTTTTTTTTTTTTTTGGTCACTTAAGAATAAGGTGATTAAATTAGTTCAAGATCTGCAAAGGAAATATGGAATAATTTAGGATATTTTTCAAAGACCTTTTCTCCATCTTACTATGTGATACCATTTTTCTTTTTATTAAAATTATTTCTTTAATTTGATTATTATGTGATTTCTTCAGAGATCATAGTAAGGAAGAAAAATATTGGCTGCTATAGAATTATAGTATTGATCGTTGATATTCAAAGATGGGTAGAAATGCAAAGAATCTGTGGTTTATAATATAATCATCATATTTAATTTTAAAAAACTTTTTTAAACTGGCCTTTTTATGTATCAGTTCATGTTTCAGGGATGTGAAACACTTCAAACTAAATAATTATATCATATTGAATATCAGGAAAGTCATATGACTTCCTTGATCCTTAACATCAGAACAATACAAGGGCTATTAATGTTATAGGCATAATTATTTAATGATAATTAATTAATATATGGATTATTATGCCAATAAGAACTTGAAAATAAGTTATTGTTCCTTAGAACAATCGAGAACTGATTGCATCATGCATCTATATTATACTCTATTTCCGGAGAAGCCCATAGAATTTGACTGGCATCTGATAGATCATTAAAAACCATATAAGAAAAAAGGTTTAGGAAAATACTATGTTCCTGATTTTATAAATACAGTGTCTGAAATTCATAAAGACTAGATATTTTCCTCTAGGCCCTTTAGTATTAGTAGTGCAAACGAGACTCCAGAATTCTCTCCACTAGTTGTCATTGCCTTATTGAAAATGGATGTCTCCCTGAAAACTAATGCCTTATATCAAAAAGAATAAGGGGCTTTGTCTTTGTAGAGTATTTCCTTTTGAAGTTATCAGTTCCTTAAGTGACCAAATAGAGTGTGAGAAGGACAGACAGGAACTTTTGGAACCATGAGCTTTTGATGATAGGATCACAAAGCCCTAATTATTGTACTGCTTTTTTCTGTATCCTTCCTGCAAGAAAGTGTGCCAGTGTTCATTTGTTTTGCCGTGCCCTTCATTTTAACTCTGAAACATGTACCAATACTATGTAAAAAGACCAGTTTGAAAATACTTTTCAAAACCAAGTATGACTATTGTATTATGTACCACTGATTATTTGCACCTCCATCCATCTTTGAATGCCAACAAATATTTATTAACATTATTCATCACCATTATTCAACTGTTTTATAGCTTGTATTCTATCTCCTTGAAAGCAGAAATTATATCTTACACTATTACCTTCACTAGCACACAATCATCAAGCACTTATTAAGCACTTACTGTGGGCCAGATACAGTGCCAGTTGTGGAGGAGGCAATATAAAGAATGAAACAAGCCCTAGTCAAAAGGAGCTTAAGGTTAATTTTATGTGCAGCCTATGCCAGAAGTTTTAAGTTTAATAGCTTAAAACCATGGTAAGACTTTTGGGAACTATATATTGAGCTTCACAACTACCCTAGGAAGCAGGTACTATAGGTATTAAATGTATTTCCATTTTATAGCCAAGGAAACTCAAGCCCATAGAATTTAAATGACTTGTTCAGGTTAACACAGTTGGTAAATTAAAGGCAAAGTTTGAAATAACTCCAAGGCTAGTATTCTAGCCATTACTTAATACTCTTTTTACCTTCCAGCACTGGACTCTTCTAAAGAACTCAATACAATTTAACAAGGTTTATCAAATGTACTGTATTGTTTTTGATACAAATATGCTTAAAATTCTTTTATTTAGAGTAAAATATGCTTTCATAGCTCTTCCATTCTTCATTAAACACTCCTTCCTTTCCACATTGCCTAAATTCTCCAGTTCAAATATAGGTCTTACAGTGTAAAATATCCTGCTTGCAGGTGTATAAGTAGTTTAGAGGGGGCTGTTAGCAGTTACCCCCTCTAACCTGTCACCTCTTGGACACAATTGAACCTGAGTCCTTGCCCTGGGAAAAAGAAGCTTTATTAAATATTGCACGTGTAGGATTTCATGACTTTTTCAGTATTTTCTTTTTTAAAAAATTTTATTAAAAAACAAATGAATGGAAAAGCAGAAGGATTGATTTCATTTGCTCTGGGATAAAATCCAAGTAATGGTAACATCAGCTACATATGTTTATGTTTGCACACGTGTTTGTAGATTATTCCTTTTTTGGGGGGGAGGTGGAGTTTAGTGATAATTTTATAAAATAAAGAGAGAAATAATCCTTGACAAAGCCATAAACCGTTCTAAGAACCATCATAAAACTTTAGCCTAGTGTATGATTTCAAAGCAGGATTTGTGAAGCAAACGCCAAGATTAAAGTCAGAATAATATGTGCTTTGTGCTGCCCTATCTGCCCTCAGTATGTAACATAAGACTCCTACCTCCTCAGTGCACACTATGGTGACTGGATTCTGCAAGGTGAAAATACCCAAGGGAGAGCCAGCTTTTCACCTCTAGGTCAGGAAGGGGGGCTGAAAACTGGTCTTGTTAACCAGGGACTGAAAGTCATTACCATGTATAGACTCTGTGCTGCATACGAGGAGTAAGAGTCTCAAGCAATAAGTCTTCTGACCCCCAAACACCTTGGTGGGCTTCTCAGCAGAAAACCAAGTGACTGCCTGGAAATGAAAACTTGTTTGACCTCTCCTCCTTCAGACAGATTTTCCCCCTTTGCATTAAGTTGAGGCACTTGAGAATATGGGACAATTCTTTTTTTTTTTTTTTTTTCTTTATCTCCTCTATCATAATTTTTTTTTTCAATTTACCCTCCACACCTGAATTCTTCCTTATATGCCTTCTGTTTTTTCTTTCATTTTTTATCTTAATCTCTTTTGGTACCACTTTTTCTTTTATGTTTTTATCTTTCTTTTTCTTACTTCCTTTTCCCTGCTCCTTGAATTATGATCCACTCCCCTTTTCCTCTATTCACCTCTTTCTTCTCATCTGTCTTCTCATCATTTTCTTGGCTGGAAGAATATTAGATATAATCTAAATGCTTCATTTTTTTTAGTAGAAAATATATTCACAGATTCATAGATTACTAGAGCTGAAAGGTACTTGAATCCAAGATTCTTGTTTTCTAACCTGGGGCTGCTTATATTATACCACAATATTCTCCCTTCCTCTCTCCAAGATCCTTGTTTCTTCATACATTTTATATACCATTTTTTAAAGAAATGTGGATTTAGGTATTGTGATCATGTAGACTTCTAGATTCCAGCTTCTTAAACTGATTCAGGACCTGATATGGGCTCTCATAAATGAATGTAGGGATCACAAAATTATTACTTATTATTAGTAAATTGTTTGATATGTACCTTGTAAAAATTTCTTGGATAAACAAGGATTGTGAATGGAAAAAGTTAATCCTCCTCTCCTGAAGACATGATACAGTTTTGGCTTTTCTTTGTGTTCCTAGTACTTAGCAGAGTGCCTGGTTGGTGCATAGTAAGTGCATATTAAATGCATATTAACTGAGAGCAGTTGCCTAGAAGTTTGCAATGCTACTTGAATAATTCCAAGGAACATTCACCAAGCTTTCTGTCCTTCTCAGGAGGGCATGGTATTTGGCTCTCAAGAAGCCAAGACAGCCACTTGCAGAGGTATATTGTCAAGGTATGGTCTCTTTACTTCTTCTTTTACCCTTGCCTGTTGATTTGACAATTAAGCCTGCAATAGCTGTATATATGAAGAAAGTTACATTTCCTCTGGGTCCCATGCTGCTACCATCCTTGCACCATTTCTAGTCCAAAGAGTTTATGACTTTCACAGCAGCAATGCCTGTTGCTTGGTGATTTGCTTTATACTGTTTTCAAAATCACTTCAGAAAACTCATTATATTAATAAAATAAAAATAGTAAGGAGACTGGGAAAGGGAAAATGAAAATAAAAGAAAAAAGAAGGCTCTGGAATAGTGAATGCTTGAGAGTCCACGTGGGTCTGTTTTTTCTCTCTCTAATATTTCTCTTCCCTAGGTTCTTACGGTGCTCTCCCTCTTCCAGCTGAATTTCCCGGAGCCTCCCCAGCCCGGGCCTGGGTCCCAGGTGGGCCACATGGCAGCCCAGCAGCTTCCCCTCTGTGCTGAGCTCTGGCAGCAAGCTGCTTGTCATTTCTCTGAAGATGTTTCTGTTTTATCAAGGCAAATGAAACTTCATGGACCATTTCTTCCTTCCTTCCTAGAAGCAAAGGCTGGTTTGAGGGGGAGGGGAAAGAAAAAAGGGAGAAGGGAAAGGGGTGGGGTGGGGAAAGAGAAAGTCACTTCTCAGCACCGTGGAAGAAAAGTGCTGACCCAGCAAGGGGCACTGGGATTCAAAGCAGGGTACTCTAGAGCAGATGGTTGACCACCCGCACCCATTAATCAAACTGACTTCCTGAGCACTCTATACTACATGATTTTTAGTGATCAAGTGCTCAGTATAGCACTATTTTTTCTCTCACTTTAAAAATTTTTTATAGGAGCAGATCTTTTTCACTTCCAGTCCAGATGCTGCTTTTTTCTTGTTGTTATTTACACTTTTTGGGTTGAAATGCAACAGATGTTTCAAGGAAGGGTTTAAAACTAAATTTCTCATTAGGTAGGATGACAGATAAATCACACACCTAACTCTGAAGCCTTTGCCTATTTCTCAAGCACATGGGCAAATTTTCTTGTTAATGTGGGGTAAATGAAGAGAGGGAAAAGTTGAAGATTATTGATTACTTAAAGAATGTGCTACTTTGACGATAATCTGCATGGAAATAGCAGATTAATAATGGTTGTCATCTTATAACACTTTACAGTTTGCAAAGCTCTTTGCAACATTTCATTTTATCCTCACAACAATCCTGCAAGGCTAGTATATTATTATACCGCCCACTTTACAATTAAGGAAACTGAAATAGAAAGATGACTTGCTCAAGGTCACACAGTTATTAAATTTATCAGTATTTATCCTCAAGTCTTCTAACTTCTGGCCTATCTCTCTATCCTGAAATTGATGAATAAGTGTTTTTAACTTTTCCAAACACTTCCATATGTATTTTTCTCTTCCTACTCTCCTAAAAATTCTCCCCTAAGGGTTTTTTAAGCTCTAAATTCTGTCTTCTATATTTCTAGGGAAAATATAAATGTGAGCACTGTCCTTGGTGCTGAGGAAAATTACAAAATTTAGTTAAGAAGAAATCCTTGGCCTTGCCTAAGGAGTTTACTGTCCAATAGGTCACATAAGTAAAAGTTAATATTACATAACAAGTATAAGCAAGTCACAAAACAAAGCATTATCATGAGACCTGAGGGTGAAGGCTATCATTGACTAGGGGAATCAAGGAAAACTTCCTGGAGGAGAATGCTTTTGCCCTGAGATTTGAAAGAAGGTTAGAAACTGAATGAAAAAGAGAGAGAGAAGACCCATTTCAAGCAAAGCAAATATCATGAACAAAGTCATGAAGATGAGAGAATACAAGATATGGGGAGAAGATAAGGAGGCGAAAAGTTGTCCAATTTGTGGATATAGAGCATGTGAAGTGAGGTAATATGAGACAAGGCTGGAAAGATGATGTCCTCATTTTATAGATGAGGAAATTTGAGTCACCAAAAAGAAAATCATCCAAATTATCCAAAATCATTTACCTATTTAATAGCAGAATTCTAACTTTTTCAGAGACTCAACATGATATAGTGTAAAGAACACTGTATTTGACGTCAGGGAATTTAGGTTCATATACTTAGTTGTGCAACCTTGAGTATCACTTTCCTTCTCAGGGCCTCAGTTTTTCTTATATGTAAAATGATAGGATTATAAAAGATTACCTCTGAAATCTCTTTCAATTCCAAATAGAGAATTCTGTGATTTAATTTGCAGTCTTGTCATAGTCTGAGGTGAATCATGTGTGGGAATAACATTCCCAGAAGAAAGAATTTTCTAAAGACATGAACACAAAATGAATTTCTCCCATTTTTGGTTCATCATTGAATCCTTGCATACTGACTTAAAGAGGGAATACAAACTAACTTCCACAACATGTCTTTTCTCTCTTGCTTGTTCCTGCTGGGTCTTGCCTTGGCAATCCACTGAAAGCAATTATAGTGCAGTCACTCACTGCTGCCTCCACCATCAGGACCAAATGTTAATCCAGGTAGTGACCCTACATACAAAATGTGAGCTGATATCAGATCTGACTTTGTTTAAACCCCCATTCATATAACTGTCTCATTGGTGGATATCACCAGGTGGGACATGGCATTTATAATAAAGAGGCAGGAAAGAGGAATAAAGGTAGAAAGGTCTTCATAATAAATAAACTGGAATTTTTTGATCTTAAAAATTAAGGGTCTCATATTCTGAGGTCAGTTACAAACACATCTGTGAGCTCCCTGCCTTAAAACTATAAACGACTGAGTTGACTAGAACTGTGTTCCAGTATAGGCCCTAGAAAGGGATTTCTCAGAAGCTACCTCATAAGGGGAGTATTGTCTGTCCCTTCTACAGAAGGGAATGATAACATTAGACCTTTAGCCTCCAGACTCTTAACTCAGCTTTTCTTAGTCTGACATATTTAAGTATGAGAGGCTGGGATTAAATGCAAAAAAAAAAATGGGGACAATTAAAAGAATGCAATGGCTACATTCACCTTTCACCAGCAAAAGTTCACATTACTCACTTTCTCAACTCTTATTTTCCAGTCAAACCAAATTAGTAGCTATTTTCCAAGCTTCAAGCTCCAATCTTTACATTCATGTAAGCCATTCCCCAAGTCTACATTGCACTCATGCCTCATTTTTACTTCTCAGAATCAATCCTTCTTTTATACCAAGGCCTCACTGAAATGGAGAGAGGCAAATACTCTGTGAAACTTTTTCCTGTTTCTCTAGTTGTTATTGTTCTCACTCCTCAATTTTCCTAAAATTATGTTAATTTGTGTATATGCTATGATTCCTGCCCTACTCCTTTGAAAGTAAAACAATAGAGAGTAGGAGCTACAACCAGTATCCATAATTAGCATCTAATAGATACTTCATAAGTTTGCTATGGAGTTGAATTGAATCAAAGTCCAAAGGCCACCCACAATCTCTTTATCCAAATCTTCTCTATGTAAGGTTAGGAAATTTTTCATCTTTATGCAAATAAACTTTTATTATTCAGAATCCAACTGATCAGAATGTTTAAATGATAAAACTTTGTTTTCATTCTGTGCAGTGAGAATTGCATTTCTAATCGTGGCCCTAAGGCCTTATAAGTACCTGAAATGTTCACAAAAGGGAGTGCAAATTTATTTTCATTTTAGTTTTAGTCTGCTTTGTTCCATTATATTTTTGAAATTAAGTAAATCTTATTAAGTTCATCAGGATGCTATTCCCTGTCCATTTTTACCATTTTACCTGTCAATAGATTACCATTTGTAATTTTAGTGACTAGTTTAAAAAATTATGTTATCTAATGAACGTAAGTCCTCAATCTTGAATTAAAACTATACTCTTGGTTCTTTTCTTTTGTTTGTGAAATAAAGGCAGCCAACAAAGAGGAATTCATATTCATCACATAGTGTGAAATATCCATGACTTCTTTGCTAAAATAAACAGAAGCATGTTTGTTCTAGTCCTTACCTGGGGCAGATTCTAGTTCTCTTTGGCTAGGGAATTTTAAAACCATGCAAGCATTAGGATTCTATGAGTATTGTTTAAACGTGTGCCAACTGGGGTTCTCAGCATTAATCACAGGTGATTTAGAAAAGCTTGTATATTGTATATTTCTCTCACATATATAACATGCCCAAAGGTTCCTTATAAAAATGTAGAAGGGACTGAATTATAAAGGATGTCCTCATCCCATTTTCTCCCTCCCCACCACAGTGCCACCCCTCCTTTCACTTCTCAATTTTTGTAAGGTTACAAATCTGCTTGATACCATCCCTTGCCTGAAACTGTTCTCTCCAAGGTGACTTAACAGCTAAATCCATTGATCTTTTGTCAAGTGATCATCTTCCTTGACCCCTCTTTCATTTTTGAATTTATCAGTTATTCTTTATTTTCCTTATACTTTCTCTTTTTTGGATGCTACTTCCTTTTGGCTTGCATGATAATGCTTTGTTCTTTTTCCATTGCTTTGCTGGATCCACATTCTGTCCTCAGCATGGGTATTCCCCAAATATCTCTCTTCTAGGATTTCTTTTCCTTTCTCTTTATACTTTCCCGAAGATTTTTACTAGATTCATAAATTTAAGTACTTCCTCTCCACATATATCTCCTATATCTCTTGTATCTATCTCTACCCAGAACTTGTTACCCACTGTCACCTTTCTTCTAGATATGTCTCCTTGGATGTGTGATAGGCATTTCCAACAGCTAAGAATATTCTTTCAAACTTTGTTGTCTCTGTTAAGCTGAATTAAATAAAGGAAAATTCCATCACTTTAAAAAACCTTGAGGATACAACCAACTATAACATAGGGTATTAGATATATGGTAAAGACTAGAGGCTTAGATCTGAAATCTTTCCCAATTTCAATTCCTGCAGTAGAGAAGAAGAAAAGTTTGAAATATGGCCCCCAAATTACTGAGACTATACTTTTCCTTATCTTTTCTACAAATGGGCATTAATGATTTCAGATTTCATATAATCAATCCTGGGAATGAAAACATCTCAGAAATGATCATGATCATTTTGGGATTGTTTTTGTTACAACAATGAATGTAAAGGAACAGAGACACTGAGTTGAATGGGACCTTTGATTATATATAGCCCCAAACTTTAGTTTTATTAATAAGGAAACTAAAGGCTAGGAAAGGCTAAACAACTTGTTCGAGTCATCACAACATGGCAGAGTTAGTTATAGAATCTAGTTTCTTTGAACATGACAAACCCTTACTACTGGGCTTATATCCCAAAGAGATCATAAAGAAGGGAAAGGGATCTGTATGTGCACAAATGTTTGTGGCAACTCTCTTTGTAGTGGCCAGAAACTGGAAACTGAGTAGATGTCCATCAATTGGAGAATGGCTGAATAAATTGTGGTATATGCATATTATAGAATATTATTGTTTGGTAAGAAATGACCAACAGGATGATTTCAGAAAGGCCTGGAGAGACTTACACGAATTGATGCTAAGTGAACGAGCAGGGCCAGGAGATCATTATATACTTCAACAACAATACTATATGATGATCAGTTCTGATGGATCTGGCCATCTTCAGCAATGAGATGAACCAAATCAGTTCCAATGGAGCAATAATGAACTGAACCAGCTACACCCAGTGAAAGAACTTTGGGGGATGACTAAAAACCATTACATCAAATTTCCAATCCCTATATTTTTGCCTGCCTGAATTTCGGATTTCCTTCACAGTTTAATTGTACAATATTTCAGAGTCCGATTCGTTTTATATAGCAAAATAACAGTTTGGTCATGTATACTTATTGTGTATCTAATTTATACTTTAATATATTTAACATCTATTGGTCACCCTGCCATCTTGGGGGGAAGGAGAGGAAAAATTGGAACAAAAGGTTTGGCAATTGTCAATGCTGTAAAATTACCTATGCATATAACTTGTAAATTAAAAAGCTATTAAAAAAAAGAACATGACAAACCTTAAAAAATACCTCAACCTGACCCTGAAACCATGATCTGTATGACTTCTTGTTTAATGTGTCCAAGGCTGCACAACATATTTGCTATAATACCTAAGTTTGAATCTTGTACTCTGACATTAATTGTGCATTATGCTAGTTAATGTCTTTGAGCTGCGGTTTCATCATCTATGTATTGGGAATAATGATACCTGAAGTGACTACCTCACAGGATTGTTATGAGACTCAACTGGGATAATATATTCAAAGTGCTTTGCTAACCTTATATGGCTAGATACACATCAGCTGTTGTTTTTGTCATTGTTGTTTAGTCTTATAATATTTTGGGTGTCCTTGGGAAAAAAGGACATTTATAATGAATAATCAAATGTGCTTGAAGGGTTTCATTATGGTAGTATAGTTAATATGTTTAAACACAGTACCCTAATAGAACTCACTGGTCACCCCATCTTGGAAGTAACTCTATAGGGCTTTGATATCAGACAAATAACCATTTCATTTTTCTGTTCCCTTGAAGTGGAGTCAAGGAAGAGGAAAAAGCAGGCAGATGCCTCAATTTGGGCCAAATGACCTGTGTAATAGGAGTGGTTGCAATAGATTGTAGAGAACTATACACTTGCTACTTTTTTCTATTTCTGTGTCATAAAGGCAGCCAGAAAGAAGAATTTGTATTTGTCACAAGTCATGAAATGTCTCCAATTGCTTTCCTAAATAAACACAACTGTGTTTGCTCTAGCTCTTAACCCTGGGCAGATTATAGTGCACTCTGACCAAGCAATAAAACCATCATCAAACACCAGCATTCTCTGAGTCTCATTTAAATACAGGCAAGCTGGAGTTCTCAACATTAACCACAGGTGATTCCATAGAGCCTCAGGTATTGTGTGCCTTTTTCAAATGAAGAACGCTTCATGTGCTTGCCCACAAATCCTCAGCAAAATGATGGAATGGTCAGCATCAAATAATGATGTTAGGAAAATTCCCAATTCAAGACAGCTGCTTACTGGTACTGGAGATGTGACTATAAGAACCTAGAGAAAGAAAGCATGTGGATCTGAGAGGTTATTATTGCTTTGCTTTATATTTTTCACAAGTGGATTAATTTTTTCTTGAGGACTTTGGAAGAGAGGTTTGTGATTTGGTTATCCATTTTGATAAAGTAAATATAATTTTTATATTCAATTTATAGTCTATATTAGAATTTCAAGGATTAGAGTTGATTTCAGTTCTTAAATTATTTATGAAAAGAGATTATGTTTCCACAGTGTATGTGTGTATGTGTGTGTGTTTGTACAATCATCTGAATATACTCTGCTGCCACTGTCTGCTGTCCCTATATCATCTGGCTGAACTCCAAAGGAAGATTTTGTCTTGTCTGGTGTGTTCAGTAGCTTTGTGAATAGGAAAATGAGGTTGACACAATAAATTATATTAGTAAATTTTGAACTTCTTCTCTGAATTGGAGGAGACAGAGGACTTTTGTGAGAAGAAACTGTTACGAGTTCCAACTAATCCAATCCAGCCAGCTTTTATGAAATGCCAGTTACGGACTAGGCACTGTGTGAAGTGCTGAACATTGATCCAGCATCAGGACAAAGAGAATTCCTAGAATAATTTCAATAACCATAAACAATCAGGCCATTGAATTCACATTTACCTAATGTGCCTAAAAAGGCATCCTTTGCTAATTGATTGTGGATAATTATTAAGAGTAGGAAATGTGACTGCATTTAGAGATGATCAGATGATTTCCTTCTTTTTTCAGGCAATTTAGGCTTCTGAAACCTCATATTTAAACTTGTGAATACTGAAAGAAATAATGTGCAGGTGGTTTTGATTAATTTACTCTTGAGTTGTAGAAATATTATTTAAATACTCAGAAATGTATAAAAATAGAAAAGTATTTAATAGCCTTTTAAAAATACATTTTCTTTATGAAATAGGAAATAGTTATTTGTTACACAGGTACCTGAATGGAAATGCCCAAGAGCTCCAGTATGACTAAAAATTTTGCATCCACAAGTTTAGGGTGGATTTTCAATCCAACTAAATAGTAAATGTTCCACCCCATGTCCTGTCCATTTGGATTTCTTTATATATCCTTAAGTTAAATTTGTTTCCCATCTCACTACTTTACTTCTTGAAAATTTTCATTAAGGATTGGTTGATTAAAGTTGGTTGGTTTACATCCAAGGAAAAGTTGGAGTTTTACCTTTAATTCTAGATGTTTTATTTTTCAAACTTCTTCCAGTGGGCTCTTTCTGGTGCCATTGGTCATCAAATATGAGTTAGCAAATTGCTTCTATGTTATTAGCTTTTTATTTCACTCATTTTTTATTGTAAGTGAGAATCTAAGCCTCAGGCCAGCCAAATACTGCTTGACTATAATCTTTAGGTGGGAAGCAAAAAGTCCCCCATTTCTCAGTAATAGCTAGTATCCTTATATTTGATATGACACATCTATCATTTTCTTTTTATTGACATGACTGCTAACCTTTAAGTATGTTTGTGTATGATCTTCAGTGTCAGATATCTTCAAACACACGTTTTCCTAATCAACAATACTAGTTTGAATGAAAAATAACCAATCTTTATGCCAGGGAAAGGGGGTTAGGCCATTTCTGCTGAATGCTGGCAGTATTAAGTAAAGTCGTGGATAGAAAAGAATCAAGAAGGATAATCTGGATTGTCAAGCAAAAAGTATTGTTAGGAGCTAGGATCAGGTTACTTATGTCATAGTTAGCGTAGAGTGGGGGTAGGGAGAGAGGTAGGGTAAGGGATTGAGATTGAGCAAGAGGGATTGAGACTGAGGGAAATGAGTTAAAGACTGGTAGGAAGCTGATGTCACAAAAGAGGTGAGTAAAGGAGTAAAGGCAGAAACAAAAGAGATCAATATTAGCAAGCTAAAAGGATGTTGACATTTTCTTTGTTTCAGTAGGTCATGCATGATGATATCATTTTGATTCCTTTATGTTTTCCGAAGTTGCTCCTGTGTAGTTGTGATGGCTTTGCCTGTTTTTTTTTTTTTTTTAACCAACAGGAAGTTGGACATTAATCATTAAGAATTAATCAAGATGGTGTAATCAAGTTTCTATCTTGACCATGTTTTAGACACGTATTAAAATGTCTTTAAAAGAGTTAGATAATCATAAACCTGACATCTTGGTCCTAAAAGGGAGAATGAAGCAGCCTCTTCTAAGTCAATTTTTAAATTTTTTTGTCATTATAAACTGTTTTTTTTAAATATATAAAATGAGTATTCAATTTGGTTCATTAACTATTTATTGCCTTTTACATACAAGACGTGATAAGGTTGAGTGATAGTATAGGGCTTCTTAAACTTTTTCCACTGTGACCCTTTTTCTCCTGAGAAATTTGGCATGATTCCAAGTATACAGGCATATACAATAAGTATACAAATCAGACATTTACTCATAATAGATCATAATTGTGTGACCCCCCCTACATTCCTTTATGAGATCCAATATGGGGTCCAGAAGCACAGTTTAAGAAGGTGGAGTATAATAGAAAGAGTGCTAGATTTGAAGTCAGAGGCTTCAAATTCTTGTTCTACTATTTACTATCTATATCAAGCAATTTTACTCTTTTGGCTTTAGTTTTCTCAACTATAAGATAAATAGATTAGGTTCAATGACTTGTAAGGCTCTTTTCATTTCTAAATTAGTGATCCTATGATTATAGAAATTAACAATCTATTTCAGAGAAGTCTAAAAATTTCTTAGAGATCTAATAACTAGTAAGTGATTGAGCAGAATTTGAACTTAGATCCTCTGAATCCAAATAAGTGGCTCTTTTGATTATGCTATACATCATTGATTATCTGACAAATTGATTGCCATATTAATCAACCAACCAATCAATGTGAATTTATCAAACACCTACTCTGTGCCAATATTGTGCCAGGTATTGAGGATACAAATATAAATGTAATTGGTGATTGGTTGATGAGGGCCAAATCTTGGAAGTAGGTAAAACCCCTTTCCCTCTCCATGTATCCACACTAATAAATTGGCAGCAGGTAAAGACTGTCTAATAACAATAATAAGCGCTAGTAATTATTATTATATATTATAATCTAATAATAATTATACTCATCACACAATATAATTAGAAATTATATTATATGCTTATCAGTAATTATATAATTGTATAATCATATATAGCATAATTGGCAAATATATTATAGATGTATTAATAATTATATTATATATGGTTGTGTAATAATTATATAATAATTATAAATCATAGGCTCTTATGCTACCAACAAGATTATATTCTAATGGAGAAGACAACAGATACATATAGAAATATAAAAATTTCATCAGTATTATACCTCAGTTACATAACAGCATTCTTGTACAGGTTTTGGATAATGGACAATGTTCTCAAGTTTTCCCAGGCACTAATGGAATAAAACAGAGCTGTGTATTTACTCCCTTGCTTTTTAGCATGATGTTTTCTGTTTTGTTATTAAATACCTTCAATGAGGATGAAAATGGCATCAAGGTCAGCTATTACACCAATTGTAAACTATTTAACTTGAAAAGGCTACAAGCCAAGACTAAAGTAAAATGAGAGTTGATGCACAACTTTTTGTTAACTCATGACTATGTACTCAGTACTCTGAAACTGAGATGCAAGAGAGTATGGATCAATTTTCTGCTATTTGTGCTAATTTTGGCTTGACAATTAACACAGATGTACACACACACACACACACACACACACACACAATCAGAGCTTGTGATCATCCATTGGTTACAGCAAATGGATAAAATTTGAGTGCTATAGATAAGTTCAAGGACCTTGTTTGCATAATTTCCAGAGATATACACATGGGTGATGGGATTGATGTATATACTGTCAGAATTAGCTCAATGTTTGGGATGCTCAAAAGAAAATATGAGAGAGAAAAGGTATTAGGTTGCCTACCAAACTGAAGTTCTTCAGAGCTATTGTGTTGACTTCATTAATATGTGCCTATGAAACCCAGATAATATTGGTTGCTTCTATTTGAATTGTTTTAGCTATGTGAGTAGAGAGTAGGGGGTCAAATGTGAGAACTGTTGTGAAAGTAGAAGTGAGAAGACTTAATGATTGATTTGATATATAGGGTAAGAGATAGGAGTTCAGGAATGAGGAGGTTAAGAACCTGAGAGACTGGAAAGATGATGGCACCTTCAATAAAAATAGGTCAGTCTGGAAATAAGGGAGGATTAGGGATATACATAATTTCAGTTTTGGACATGTTGAGTTGGGGATTTCTCCAGGATGCTGACATTTCTAATAGTTGATGATGTGAGACTAAACAGTCATCTAACTGTACCTGCATCTATATCCACATATGTAATTTATAGCTATATTTCTCTGTGTGTGTTTATCTACATATCATCAATCTATGGTACAAATATCTTGAGGAAAGAGAAAATTTGGAGTAGTTCCTTTTGGAAGTGAGGTAAGAAATCAATTAGCAAAAATGAAGGGATTGCCTAGATGCAATGAGGGTCCAAGTCAGATAAGTTGAATTTATCTTGTATCTAGTCCACCCAAGGGTATAAGAACTTGTTTACTTGTGTTTATCAGTTTGTGAATTAGAGATAAAGGAGAAGTTAGTGGAAATATTCTAGGATGGAGATTTGGTGAAAGGTGGAAAATAATAGAATAAAGAAAGCAAAGAGTTAGAAAACAAAAGCAGCATAGACTGGCAATCCCTAATATTAGGTTGAGATTAGAAGAGGAAAAGTGAAGTTAGGACATAGAAAATGGCCTGAGAAGGAACTGAAGAATGGAGTGAGCCTTTGATAAACGCCAAGTTTAGGTTTGAGGGCAGAAGGGAATAAAGCACAGCAAGAAGTAAAATATGAAACTATATCTGATAGGAATATGTCAGAATTTCTAATTAGAAAGGTACTATGCTTATTCTATATGGCCTTATATGGAGTAATGTAAACAAATAACTCTAGCCAAAGAAGAGAATAGAATCAAATGTGATCTCTTCCCATTCCTTTCTCTTTCCTCAGCCCAGATCTTGGTACTTAGAAAATAGGAGAAGAGATATGAAGAGGATCATCTATCTCCCTTTCCTATAAAGTCCCTCCAACTAAATGAAAGTCTCCTTGAACAGAAGATTAAGTCCCAAAAGAGCTTTGGACCTTTCAGTGAATTAAATGGGAAGAGCCAGTGCCTCTGCATGCCTGATGATTTAGCAGATAGGCTGATAGAAACTAAGGACTGTCCTTAAAAAAATTTGGGTCTAGAGAAAGCACCAAACTCCATGCTGAGTGGAAATGGCATGAAAGCATGTTTTTTGTTGAATGGAGTTCTGTGCGTTGGAGAGGGAGACATTCTAGGGCACTTACACTGACCAAGTGTCAGGCGTAGGTTTTGGAGATGCAGCTTTGCAGAACCCTACAACTTTCAGCTTCCTAATTTATCTAATTATTCTTGTTAATTGCATCTTAAAACATTGTTTTTATTCTGTTGGAGCACTGAAAGGCTCTCACTGGCCTCTAGATTTGGCACTAGAGCAAAGCCCTCCCTATATCACTATAGTGACATCTCTGTAAATCCTCCCAACTTTGCTCCAAGGATATTGTTGTGGAAAGAAGAACTATCACATGCTACACTATGTATCATAGATTTAAGGCTACTCCTAAGTAGCCTTAATTTGGCCTAAATTCTCTTTCTACACAGTGCTATAAAAGGGTATGAGAAGAATCAAATTCATTAACTTATTACTATTATTAATGATGATATTATGAATTGTGGATATTGTAATTAGTCAAAAGCATTATCAGTAATAAACAAGTAATATAGTCTGGTGAATTACTTTAGGGTGAAACAGTAGTTATGGATTTCATTCTACCTTCTCTATGGTAACTATTTCACCATATTGGGTATTTCAGACTGAGAAGTGCTTAAGCCTTTTCTGTGGGACTGTAGGATTGGAAAAGATGTCAAGATTTTATTTTGATCCGCTTTCTACCTTCACGTGTACCCATACCTAAAGTTTCCCAGGCAGTTGGCTATTCATAAAGAATACTCAGAGGCAGCTAGTTGGTGCAGTGGACAGAGCACCAGCTCTAAAGTCAGGAGGACCTGAGTTCAAATGTGACCTCAGACATTTAACATTTTCTGATTGTGTGATCCTAGGAAAATCACTTAACCCCAATTGTCTCAGCAAAGCAAACAAACAAACAAACAAACAAAAAGAATGCTCAGGGTGGAGAATTCTACAGGTTTCCTCATTATCTGCAGTGTGCAGCCTCAAGAAGGAAGCCAGGTCTGACGCAGGAACAAGGGCTTGTATGTAAAAGAGAAGAGGGTTTAGCGAAGTATTTAAAGGAGGAAAGAGAAAGAAAAGGAGGAAGAGGAATTGGATATTAAACCAATGATGCTGACAGGCTACAAAGCCAGAACCAAGATGCTGCACATGGAAAGGACTGTTAGAATGTGAAACAAGTACCCTGAGGCCCTGGAGCCCACATTCTTCCAGCTGAATAAATGAGTTAATTCTACTCTATCAGCCAGTAGATGTCCCTCTCTGTAACATCCCATCTGATCATTACCTTAGCTATCACACAGTTCTGGTACATTACACGGCGAAACTGCAGAGAGGATCTACAATATTAAGATGACTCTATTGCTTTTATGAACTGGCTCTGAGAGACTAGAGTACATTCCCATTACTGAGATGTGTTGTGTGCCTAACCAAATGCTTTTGGAAGCAGATAATTAGGCAATGCAGGAAATGTGTATTTAAAGAAGATATACAATGAGGATTCAGACTTTGGGCTTGAAAATGCCTTACTGAATGAATGTTCTGCTGTTTCCTCGCGTGGTACAGGCTTATTTTTCTTGGGAAGTTTGGCAGGGCTCAGACTTCCTTTCTCTCAGAACAGCCACTATGGAGTTACCAGTGAGTGGCTTTTTGATTCTGAGTATTTGCCAAGTAGCCCACCAGGATAGTTCCAGTCTTTTTGAAGAAATAAATCACTCTTTAGGGATGTTCAAGAAAAGAAGATGCTGATTTTAAAAATGTAGATTTCCTGAATAGAACACCAGTGACTAACATACAACTTGTGTGTGTACATAGCCCTGTCACACATCATGTATGGAATCTGAAAGTACTTAAGAGTTAAATAATAAAAGACTCTGGGTCTGGAATAAATTACTAAAAATGCTAGTGCAAAGACAAAGCATTTACTATACTTTTAAGGCCCCAAAGAGAGAGTCTGAGGGAAAAGGTACTTTTCATATGAAATTTAAAGAAAACATGAAAGTCGATGAAGTGGGGAAGGTCAGGAAGATTTTTCCCAAGATTTTTCCAGGTGGTCAAAAATGATGCCAAGATGATTCTTACAAGTAGTGGTTGAATTGTCAGAGGAGAGCTCATTGGCAGCTTCAACTAATGACCCTACTCTGCTGCTAGGAGCCTGCAAGTCTGGGCTCATTTTCATTGTAGGTGAGGTTCCCTACTTGGTGCAATTTCAGGGGGTTATGAAATCCTCTTTTCCCTGAAAAAATAGTACTCCCCACTTTATCAGTGAAATGTGAAATTTCTTTAATAGAAGTCAAAGCTGTTAGACTACTATAAGAGATAAGGTAAAAATGTGAATGATTATGAGGGAAAAAATATATTGACTTTATACTAAGGAGTAATGACTACTATCAAAGATAGAGGATATAGGAAACAGAATTTGATCAGGAGGGGGAAGGAATAAGCAAGGTTATCACTGATATCTAAATGCAGCTCTAGGGAAGGACCAAAAGGGTCAAGAAAAAGAAAGGTGAGGCACTGAAGACAAAAATCATATACTTCACAGTTTTGTTGTGGGATAGTTGTGAACTTAGTAATGATATCTTACTTTTACAAATAAGGCTTTAAGGTTCACAAAGTAATTTATTAATGCTATTTCATTTCATCCTCAAAACAGCCTTGTGTAGTATATTCTCATTTTAAAAATGAAAAAAACTGATGCTCAGGGTTTGTGACTTAACAAAATTACGTAGCCAATGTCTACATTGGGATTTGAATCTTAATCTGACTACAGTTTCAACACTGCAATGCAATATCAATCACATCTCCATGGTCTGTTCTTTTTTGGCCCCTTTCCCTTCCCATCTATAGCACTGGTTCTCAAGATGTGTCTGAGAACTCCTGAGAATCCTCAATGTCCTTGTTGGTAGTTTCTGAGGTTGAAACTATTGTCATAATAATATTATAATGGTTTAGTTTCTACTATGGCAAAAGTCAATGGATATAACCCACATAAACAAATGTTCTTTGGAGGAACCTCAATAATTTTTAAGAGGAGACCAAAGAATTGACCAACACCAAGAAGTTTGAGAACTGCAACTATAGACTTTGCAGTTTCTCTAAAACATGATTAAATATTTAATTCACATGGCGTTTATTACAAACATTGAGTAATATGTATCTGTTTCAGATGCATATGTTCAGGGGAATGAAAATACCTGAGAAAGTATAGAAAAAGATCTTAGGCATTTTTTTTTCAATGACAACATGCATACACCCAAAAGGAAGAAAATTAACTACTTGGGGAACACCTCTGATTTATCTAACGTTTTGTGTAACTCTCACTCATATTTGAAATGTTATACATAACATTGTTAAGAAAAAAGGATAACTAAAAGAGAAGTTGGGAAAGAGTTAGTTGGAGAAAATTCATTTAATGTCAATTCCACAAGTTTTAAGCAACTATTCTATAATCACTACTACTAGATATTGGGAGGGAAATAAATGGATGGAAGACATAAATCCTATCCTCAAGGAGCTTGTGATTTCATTGAAAAATAAACTACATACACAGGAAATGGATAAATAGCAATATAGGGTACATGTGATCTAGTGGACAAATGGGTAGGCATTATATTGCCTGGACTTGCTATAAGAAGAACTAGATTGAAGGCTGTGAGAATGCATCAGCCAGTTGATAAACATTTATGAGGCACTTTCCATGTGTCTGGCACTATGCTAAGTAGTGAAGATATGAAGAAAGACAACTATACTCCATCCTTAAGAGTAGGAACTCAAAACCTAATCAGGGAGAAGACATGTAAACGGTGAGTATATACCTGATATACACAGAGAAGATGGAAGTTAACACCACAAAGGAGGGATTAGTACTAGCAACAAGAGGAATCCAGACAGGCCTCCTGCAGAAGATGGTATTTGGACTGAGTCTTGAAGAGAGCCAAGGAAGTGAAGAAGTGGAGGTAAGAAGAGAGAGTATTTTAGTTATAGGGGATATCTAGCAAGAAAGCATGGGACTGAGAAATGGACTACATGTGAGAGCAGTAGCAAATGGGTCAGTGCAAGTATATTGCAGAGGGCATAAAGAGGAGTGAAGTATAGAAGGTTTGAAAGGTTAGAAAGGTCCCAGTTCTAAAGGGTCTTCCTTATATTGATTATTTCTAATTTATCTAATTATATCTAATTTATCCTAATTTATTATATATGATATATTAGGTATATTATGTATCAATATCTAATTGATCCTATTTCTAATATTTAACTTATTTTTAATTTTAATATTTAAATTTTTATATTTTTAATGTTTAATTTTAATATTTTCATTTATTTATATATCTTGTTTGTTCCTAATTGTTTGCATGTTGCTTTCTGCATGTGACTATAATCATCTTGAAAACTCTTTTACCTAAGTATCTTTTTACCTAATTTTTCTTTTGTATTTTTGATGATTAGCACAGTACCTGGCACATAAGTACTTCATAAATATTTATTGATTGACTCCCTAACATGACATATCACTGAGATGTCAACTACTTTCTTAGAAGGAAATCCCTTGTCTGGAACTTTCCTCTATTGAAGAAATCCTAGCTCTAGTCCATATCTCCATCCTCAGTACTTGGTCCAATACCTAGCACATTGTGTTTAAAAATGTTTGCTTGATACATATATGAATTATAATTACTGTTGTTATTATTACAAATAGCAAAAATCAGATTTCTGTGGAAGAAGGTTGTTTTGGTTGTAGAATTTTCTAGAAATTCTACAAAAAAGAATCAAACTCTAAAGATGGGTATATTTCAGAAAGTCAGAGATATAGAAATAGATTCTTCTAGTAAGACAGATCTGGAGGTAAGAGCTAGACTGGCATGGGAGGGACAGTTTAGTAGACTTCCTTATTGGATTAGGGGGTTCTGGAGAGAGACTAATAAGTAAGATCATTGGATAGGTAGGATCAGGACAGAACTATGAAAAAGATTGGGTTTTACTCTCTTCACCAAAGAGGAGTCGCTGAAGATAATATGGTGGGAATATCACATAAATTACACTTTACTTTCAGGGCCCAGATAAAAGAATCATTTGCCACCATAGTGAAAATTACAGGATATATGACATGTTTCTCTGGTTTTGTCTTTGTGATGAATTTCAGGATTCAGGGCAGCTTTGCTGTCTGATATCTGTCAAGTAGCTCTTGGATGAAAAATTCTAAAAGTTAAGGAGAAGGAATGCTAGGTTTCCTCATGCCTTCTATAGCAGGGCTTCTTAAATGTTTTCTACTTGTGAGCTCTTTTCATCTGAGAAATTTTTACATGATCTCCATTATATATGTGTGTAAAATAAGCATATCAAAATGTTTACTTATAATAAATCATAATTATGCAACCCCCCAAATTCAGTTGCATGACCCAATATGGGATCACAAACCATAGTTCTTAAACTCTTAAACTTAAAGCTTCTTAAAGCTTTATTCCATAGAATCTCTGCCAGATATCTGGTCAATATCTATTGATTTAAAGATTTTCCAGTAATCGTGGCTGACGGAATTAGTCTTATAGTTTTCTGGTGGCTGAGACCTTACTCACTGTTATCTTTTAAGATGAAGAATTTTAATCTTACTTGCCTGTTCCCTTCTCTATCTGAAATAACTAATTTCACTTCCAGTGCTAAACTGTTTTTAGGAAGAGCTTCTATCTGTCCATTCAGATAGGAAAGGCTTATGGCATCTTTGACTCACCCTTGCTGCCCTCTAAATGTCTTGCTCAGCCTCGTACCCAAGTGAGACATTTATCACAGCAGCTAAAGTCCTACAGTTCCAGAGCATATCAGATATACAGGTGATAATTACAATCAGAAAGGCCCATTCTAGCAGGGTTAAAAGGAGACACAGTAAACTTGGGCAACCTTGCTCTGATTTGGGAGGTAGAGATTTATTTTTTTGGACTCCTTGAATCTTTCTCTAGAGAGTTTATTGTGTAAGTCTCTCTGACAGATTTATCCTGGGATCCTGTCATCAGTGGCTGTTTTCTCACTAGGCAGGTGGATGAAGAAAGCTGGGGAAAGGCAGCTGCTGGCTGAGAGGTCGCAGTTGAACTTGTGCCATAGAATACACATAAATTGTAAGTCTCCTGAAGCAATTTTGCTCTTGCTTCTTCCTTGTTTTATTTTTATTTTTCTAGTTGTATCTCTATTTGCCAGAGGCCTTGGCATTATTATTTACAGAACAAATTGGTAGAGGCTTCAAGTGTATATAACAGGTACTTTTCACAAGAGGGCAAGTGGATAACTGTAGATATTCACGTGTAAGGGGGCCAGGAGGCAGGGAATCTAGGTCCTTTGCCTCAAACAGAATGAAAAATTCCCATGATATTGGACCATTATGCAGAGTTTGAGGGTAGGGAATGGTGCTATGTCACCCATGTTTTTTCTGTACCTTTGTGTACCTCCCCTATAATTGAATCATAAACTTCTTAGCAAATTATTCATTCTATATAGTAGATAATCCTTTAATCCAGAGACAGAAATGTGTACAGGAATTAGAGGCAAGATTATAGAGAATCACAAAAATCAAGAATATTAATGCTAAAGAGATCATTTAAGCAAATTGCCTTCTTGGGAGGAAAAAAATCCCTTGGAAATTTAAATGTCTCCTCCAAAATCATACAGCCACTTAGTAATGGAGTTGAGCCTAGAAATCACTCAATTTTCAATTTAATGCTTAAAATGGAATGAAACTATGTTGTATTGAAATAATTTCTTCATACTATCCCTTCTATATCTATCTAAAGATATCATGAGTAAGCAAAGTTCAAGAATCTGATGGAAAGTATAATACCTCCCATACACACCTCTCTCCCACATAAGCAAAACAAGACACTCACAAGCTTATAATGATGGTAGTTATTAGAAAACTGAAACTCCTAAGTAACTATTAGGACATTGGCAGCTTCTTCAGGCCTATGCCCCAACATCTTAAGTGGCAGTTGTTCATGCCACAGTACATACCTCCAGAATGATGCCCTCTAAATACACAAGGACTTATTTTTAGTATTCTCCAAATAAGCCCAGCTGTTCTTTGGCTCTACCCTTTAGGGTGTAGTAAATATTTTCCCCACTGCTGCTAGACTTTACAAAAATATAATGTATAGCCCTTTTATATCAACTCTCTTTGGCTTAAATGTATAGATCTTTCAAAAATATTGAGGGAAAAGATAGCTTATGATTCCATGCTCTAAGACTCAAAAAGGGAAGATTCCAGAGGCTCAGGAGATTTTCTTAAATGAAATGATGAGGATATAATATAGTAATGAAAGATCCCAATAAAAAAGAAAAGGGGAGGTGGAGGACATTGCCAATGAATTTATAGCTATTCTGTGAGTTTTCCCAAAAATATGATGTGAAATGTGGAGGTAAGAATATATGGTTGAGGAAAAATGCAAAATAACAGTAGAATTTAGAAGTGTGACACGAAGGCTTCATTAGGATGAACTGGGGCCTATATAATGCTAAATATTAGGGAAAAAGACTTTTTGTTCAAAGAAGATAAAATATTAGAAAAGGGTAGTTACAATAGATGAGGGTGGATATTTATTAATAGACAATGGAAAAGAAAGTACACTATCAACACCTACTTTGCTTCTCTTTTTCCATTAAATAGTTCAGATTGGAAACAATAAAACAAATATATTGAAGAGGAAATTGAAATCCAAGGTACATGAGGAGATTGTAGGAAAACAACTGGCTTCCCCAAATGGCTTCAGTGCTTCTGGTCTATACTAGTTACACTCAAGAGTACTGAAATAACTTGCAGATATGTATAATAGCCAAAATACTATAGATGAGTTTTGATGAAACTGAGAGAACTAGATAGATGCTAGAAGATGAGAGATGATTCTGTGGTCTGATTTTCAAAAGGAGAAAGCTGATCAATTTCAGAAAATTTAGGTATATCATTGATCTTGACATCAATTTCAGACACAATTCTGAATGGTGAAATTAAATAATAGTTTGTGAATATTTAGGGAAGAGATTAACACTAGGAACCTAATCAGAATTCATTAGATATGAATTGTACCATTTTGTTTCATTTCTCTTTTTTAGATAGGGTCATTGGATTAAATCAGAGAACATCTGTAGACACGTTATGGCTAGATTTTTGAATAGTATGTGACTTATCTCTTATCCTTGAGGATAAGATGTTAATGATATGGGAAAATGTGTGCTAGATTAAGTTATTGTTAGATAGAATCAAAATATATTGAATTACCATACCTGAAGAATGCTGAGTAATAGATCAAATCCAACTGAAAGACTATTTCAGGGGTTTGTAATAGAGCTTCTTCATTGCTATTCTTACTAATATGTTTATCAAGAATCTTATGTGATATGCTAATTCTATAATATCCCCCTCCCTTTCTCCTGCCTTTTCTTTTCTTTCTTTCTGTCTTTCTCATCAATGGGCAATAGAGACAAATATAGAAAGAAGAAAAATTAATACTTGATTATTATTTTTTAAAAGATGAAAATATAGTTGGCATGTTTATTAAACTGGTAGAATATGTGAAGTAGCCAAAAATTACAGATATATGAGGTGACAAAATATTAAAAACTCTTAACAAGAAAGGATGAGATATTGGATCTATCAAGATGAAATTTGACAAGAATAGATATAAAATTAGGTTAAAAATCAACTGCCTAAGTATCAGATTGAGGGTAAGGTGCTCATGTGAGAAAATTAAGCAGGTGTTTCTTGACCACAAATTCAATATTAAGGGTTTATGTGGGTTACTCAAAAAGCATGGGTAATTCTAGGGTTTCATGAAGAGAACATGTACAAAAAAGGAATTATTCTAGTATATACTGGTCAGACCCCACTGAGATGTCTGCATTTTATTTTAAGGATCACTTTAGATTTGGAGAAGATTGTAGAGATCTTTTTTAAAAATTTTTTTTTAGAATTTTATTTAGTGGATGCAGGCCCTTATTCCCAAGTTTATTGGTAACTATGTGTCTTTAATCTCTCTGGACTTCATCTGTATTCTAATACTCAATTCAGTTTTTTTTTATTACAATTAAACTGGAGCATATAGGTAAATGAACAGTTAGAATGATGAAGTGACCCAAAACCATGTCACAAAACAAATCATTGAAGGAATTGGGGATATTTAACCTAATAAAAAAAAAGAAAATTTAGATGGAGTTCTCTTTAAGTATTAAAAGATCTGTCATATCAAACTAGGATCAAGTTTCTTTTGTATGACTCTAGAAGATAGAATTAGAACCAATAAGTAGAAGTTAAAGTTGAGATTTCACTTCAATATAAGCAAGAACCTCCCATAATCATTAGAGCTATCTAATTTGATAATAAGTTCTCTGTCATGAGAGATTGGAAGAAAAGTTGTAATGGATTTTGTAGAGGGGATTCATGCATGAAATATTACTATATGTGTGTAAGCACTGTCTACTAAAAACAGATTCCTTCAAAAGATGGAAAAAGTGATAAAGCGAATTACTATTTTTTGTGATTCAGACAGGAACCTTGGGAACAACTGCTACCTTCTCATAAAATCTCATGTTAGAGAAGGACAATACTGATAAGTGCAGCAAAAATTTAGGTGTCTTGAGAAGATCAGATTTCAAAGAGTTTAAAATAAAAAGGAGAGGGGGAATGGACCTGCATCATGATTGGGGCATTATGAAAAAATGGAGGGCTTTTTTATTTACCATAACCAGATTGAGGATTAAATGCCTAATATTATAAAAGGGGGAGCTGTCCCCAAAGGGATGGAAAGTTCTGAAAAATGACATTTTGAATATATCAGCAGAAATAAATCTGATCGTGACAAATATGGTAAGAGTTGCCTAAAGAAACTGATGAGGATATATAGGGAACTTATTGGCAAACATTATAAGAAGCTATGTATACAAGATAAACAAAAACACATATCAGAAAATGAGTAGGAAGAAAAAGATGAGTTCATTAAAAGTTGTGACAGAAGTGCTAAATTCCAGAATGAGCTAAAGTTCACAAGGAATTTGCAAGATAGTACTTTCTAAATGGAGAATTAGTTCTTAACCAGGGTTAGGACCCTTGCTCTGGGGATGTAAATTGATACAAATAGATAGTGGGGAAAAGGCTGAACTATTCCAACTATTTTCCTTCTATTTTCTCTGAATGATCAAGAATAATGATCTTTGGACTAGAAAAGATTAGATGAAAATTAGAAGTGAGGAAAAAAATAGCTTACGGGTATTCTTAAAGAGTTCGATTTAACAGGCTGAGATAAACTATATTCCAGAACACTAAAAGAACAGGAAGATCTGATTTCTAAGCCAATGCAAGGAGTTTTTGAAAGACGTTGAAAACCATGAGAAGGACTATGAGACTGGAGCAAATATTATCCTAATTTACAAAAAATGGGGGGAGATATAAGGTAGAATCTTCAAACTATAGACAAGTGAACTTGGCATATTCTTGGTATAATTCTAGAATACACTGGGGAGAAATTTATGGAAATTTAGAAAAAGAACCAGTGATTACCAAAAGCCGATATGGCATCAAGAACAACTCATTTTGTCAGATAAGTTATTTGGAGCAGTGGATAGAATGATGACAAGTCAAATCTAGCCTCAGGTGCTTACTAATTATGCAAATGTGGGCAAGTCACTTAACTTCTATCTACACCAATTTTCTCATCTATAAAATGGGTATTACACCTACCTCCCAGAATTGTCATAAGGATCAAACAAAATAATATTGGTTAAAATGCTTTGTAAATCTTTAAGAGCACCATAAATGTGGTTGTCATAATTATTTCTTTAAAAAAACAAGATAAATGATCTGGACATGAATAGAATGCTATAAATACAAGTCCAGATTTACTCTCTCTAAGGTCACTCCCTCCTCTGATTTATTCTCATACTCAAAGAACAGATTTTCATAGAGATGAGATATTCTGGAGCACTCAGGACTGGAACTGGGTATTGCATTACTTCTCTTTTAGCTTCTGAACCAGGAAGTCCTGCTCTGTATTAGTAAATCATACATATGATTTAATCTCAACAAAGACATTTATTTAAGAGGCCAAGCTGAAATATTATTTTTATGACATACCATCCAGTCTTAATCTCTTTCCCAATCCTCTACAACTCTGAACTTCCTCAGAATCTATTTGGTATAGTCAGGAGATTGGAAGACTTGATACCTCCAGGGATGTCCTTTATATCTCATCTTCTCCCTTTACCTAGAGCCACTCAGAATTGATCAGCCTACTTGACAGGTCATCCTCACTTGCATGATATGGTAGCCACCAATTTCATTTCAGTGAAACAGAAGATAGAAGATCTTCCACAATCTAGGCTCCCTTTTTGCCCCTTAAGGTCCTTCAGTATTTACTATATGCTTGCCTCTGTACTTCTCCACTGAAAGATTCTACAGTACCACTCCACTTCCAAATTAGGTTTTAATGTAATATTTGCAAAGCAGTTATACAGTGTCTAGCATATAGAAAGTGCTATAGAAATGCTTCCTTCCTTCCATCATCCAGCTGCTCTACTCATGATTAAGTAGTTCCTTCATTTTTTTGTCTATTTAAGACAAGAAAAGTTTATTAGCACATCTATGCATCCAGCAATAGGAATGTAGCTGGGAGGTGAATTCAAACTCTGCCACTGCTTTTGTAGATAGGAGCAAAACAATTTCCACATTAAGGATAAGACCATCCTGATTGGTATACATATTTTCAATGAAGAAATGGGATTAGTGCCACCTAAACTCCTCTGCTATTATAGCATCATTGAGAGATGGGATACTGTACATACAGATATTCTTCTCAGCAGACTGGCTGCCCAAATATCCAAAGGTCCAGCAAGGTTAAACCATGGAGTCATTCTGACACTGCAATAGTGGCTTACTTTGCACAATCTCCCCCTCCCTTAATTGCTACATTTATTGTGCAGCACCACTATTGGACCTATATTGTTTTTCTATCCTCAACCGCATGATCCTAATCTCTGGTCTTTATAATTGGGGAGTCTGCTTGGGAATCAGTACCTTGCCCCAAGGGAGGCATTGTAAACACAAACAGCACACAATCTTTATGAAGACACACAAGAGAAAACCCACAGACAGATCCTTTAGCTATGAGAAATTTGGGAGCCAAAAAGTTAGCCATTTCCATGGGGACTAGAGATTCTTTCCATTCTCCACTTGTTCCAGACATTCCGAGCCAAATCCATCTGATCATCATTGAAGCTGTCAGGAACACCAGTATAACACTCTTGATCTTGTATCACATTTTATTTATAACCTGCAAATTGATTTTATTGAATTGGCCCAATCTATGGGCTACATTACAACACAAACTTGAAGTGGGGTGATATGATCTTTTCCCAATTAGAAGTGAATAAGTGCTTCAACCTTGAAATCTGGACTTAAGTTCAAATCCAACTTTAGACCCAATATTTATTATCTATGTGTTCTTGAGCAAGTCACTTTTTGCTTCACAAAAAGACACCTTTGCTTCACAAAAAGGAAAAAAAAAATTAGTCAATGAGCAGAAAGACTCTTTTTTCCCAGCTTGTGGCAATTTAAATTTGATATTTTATTGATTGCCTTGTTGATTGTGAACAAAGAATCACCTGATTGTCTGGGGTCCTTTTTCAACTTAACTAGTGATAGGGCTGTCTATTTCCTCTCTCTTTTGTCACAATTTTCTTCTGTGAGGAGTTAAACTGTTGACAAGAAAGGCAGCTAGAAATCACATCTAGGTCTCTGCAAACCATGACTGGAGAACTTGAAATTCAAGGGCCTCAGTTCCCAAATAAGTATCAACCAAAACAGAAGTGATAAGCAACTTCCAGGTCCATAACACACACACACACACACACACACACACACACCTAATAAAACAAAGAAAGTTACAATAGAAGGAGTAAAGAAAACCATGTAGCTTTATGGATATTAAGTCCTTTGACTTGGAATCTAGAAAGCATTTCCTGTGCAACTTTCAACTAGCTGTCTATGAATCAGAGTAAATTAATGGAGGTATTTCCTGTAGCATCTCCAGGTTCCAGGTGATTTCTGGAGATTTTGTAGGTAATGCTGCTGAAGTCTATTAGTGATAAAAAAAAATTATTTAGTAAAATGTGACAAAATCTAATTAGCTCAGACTACCAATAATTAGTTCAGATCTTGTGGATCTAATCCTATTAACAACATAGCTATAAGAAAACCACCAAATTAGGAACCTATAATTCACCTAAAACTTTAGGAAAATTCTGTTTTTGCTCTTTGTTTCTTATCTAAACCCTATATTTGATATGAGCAATGCCATTAACAGGCTGAAGTATGAATTTTAAAAGGATTAATGAGGGCCTGACTTGGAAAAATCTAGTCCCTTAATATTATCAGGGAAACTTCAAAATAGAGTTAAAAACATGATTTAAATTTATTTATAGTTACTAACTCAATTTTATATATAAAATTCTTAATCCAATTTTAGAACTTATTACTAAAACATACTCAAAGCCTATATTTCCATTACACACAGTTGGAAGCCAAACACACACACACACACACACACACACACACACACACACACACACCCCCATATACTAGCCCTTATTTTCCTTACAATCCATTCTAAACGAAATGGAGTTTAATACTCCATTTAATTTAAAAAAAACCTTTTTTTTAATCTTATTCTCATATTGCCTTGAAAGAATAAAATATTTCAAAGGTTTAATCTTATACAGAAATATATAACTATAGAAAGGGGATGTTAAACCTAAGAACTTATTTACTTAGTTGTTAGGATAGGTACTTGATCCCAAGTTAAGATTAAAAATAATTAGATCTTTCATGTTTTCTCCATATTATAGCAACTAAGCCTTTTTAGTATTTAGTTATTAATAGATTTAGTATTGCAATAATGAGAATAAAAATGTCATTAGTCACCTGCCTTGATTATAGAAATTTTCTGTAAAAATAAAAAGATAAGGTTATGACAATATTAAAACTGTGCCTCCAAAGGCACAGACTAACATAAACTATAATGGGGGGAAAATTCCCTTAACTCTGTTTGATTCCAAGTAAGAGTCATAGTTAACAGCCAATCATATGACAAAAATTAACATTATTCACATGGTATATTAGCCAGACTCAGAATTAACCACATGGGAAGATTTTCTGATCATAAAGGAAATAATAAAATGGGTATAAAATCCAGCAATATTATTATTAGGTCTGTATCCCAGATTTTTTTATTAAAGCTTTTTTTATTTAAAAAACATATGGGTGAGTAATTTTTCAACATTGACACTTGCATGACCTTTTGTTCCAATTTTCTTCTCCTTCCCCCACACCCTCCCCTAGTTGGCAGATAGTGCAATACATGTTAAATATGTTAAAATATATGTTAAATTCAATATATGTATACATATTTATATAGTTATCTTGCTGCAAAAGAAAAATCAGATCAAGTAGGGGAAAAAAAACAAAAAAATGAGAAAGAAAACAAAATCCAAACAAACAACAACAAAAAGAGTGAAAATGCTATGTTCTGAACCACACTCAGTTCCCGCAGGGTTCTTTCTGGGTGTAGATGACTGTCTTCCTCACTGAACAAGTGGCACTGGTTTGAATCATCTCATTGTTGAAGAGATCCACGTCCATCAGAACTGATCATTGTATAGTCTTGTTGCTCCATATAATGATCTCCTGGTTCTGCTCATTTCACTTAGCGTCAGTTCATGTAAATCTTTTCAAACCTCTCTGAAATCATCCTGTTGGGTCATTTCTTGCAGAGCAGTAATATTCCATAACATTTATATACCATAATTTATTCAGCCATTCTCCAATTGATGGGCATCCACTCAGTTGCGAATTTCTTGCCACTGCAAAAAGGGCTGCCACAAACATTTTTGCACATGTGGGTCCCTTTCCCTCCTTTAGGATCTCTTTGGGATATAATCCCAGTAGAAACAATGCTGGATCAAAGGATATGCACAGTTTGATAACTTTTTGAGCATAGTTCCAAATTGCTCTCCAGAATGGTTGGATCTGTTCACAGTTCCACCAATAATGTATCAATGTCCCAGTTTTCCCCCAATCTCCTCCAACATTGGTCATTATCGTTTCCTGTCATCTTAGCCAATTTAACAGGTGTGTAGTAGTATCTCAGAGTTGTGTTAATCTGCATTTCTCTGATCAATAGTGATGTGGAGCACCTTTTCATATGACTAGAAATGGTTTCAATATCTTCATCTGAAAATTGTCTGTTCATATCCTTTGACCATTTATCAATTGGAGAATGGCTTAAACTCTTATAAATTTGAGTAAATTCTCTATATATTTTAGAAAGTAGGCCTTTATCAGAATCTTTCAATGTAAAAATATTTTCCCAGTTTATTGTTTCCCTTCTAATCTTGTCTGCATTAGTTTTGTTTGTACAAAAACTTTTTAATTTAATATAATCAAAATTATCTATTTTGTAATCAATAATGATTTCTAGTTCTTCTTTGGTCACAAATTCCTTTTTCCTCCACAGATCTGAGAGATAAACTATTCTATGTTCTTCTAATTTGTTTATAATATCATTCTTTATGTCTGGATCATGACCCATTTTGATCTTATCTTGGTGTACAGTGTTAAATGTGGGTCAATTTCTATTTCTGCCATACTAGTTTCCAATTTTCCCAGCAGTTTTTGTCAAATAGTGAATTCTTATTCCCAAAGCCAGGGTCTTTGCGTTTGTCAAATACTAGATTGCTATAATCATTGACTATTTTGTTCTGTGAATCTAATCTATTCCACTGATCACCTGCTTTATTTCTTAGCCAGTACCAAGTGGTTTTGATGACTGCTGCTTTATAATATAGTTTTAGATCTGGTACAGCTAAGCCACCATCATTTGCTTTTCTTTTTATTAATTCCCTATTGTTCTTTTAGATAAATTTTGTTGTTATTTTTTCTAGGTTAGTAAAATAGTTTCTTTGGAGTTTGGATGTTATAACACTAAATAAATAGAATACTTTATAGTATTGTCATCCCAACTCTGAAGAGTTTTTATTTTAAATTGAAAAATGTCACTAATCACAACTTAGGGTTAGGTTATAATTTTTCTTACGTTGTAATAATACAATATTGAGCATCTATAAGAGCATTTTATATGTCCTACATTTATAAATTAGTAATAACCACATTCCTGAGTTTCACACAGATGGGATATATTATAAAAGACTCAAAACCCCAGAAAAATGTTGAATACAGTAAGCTTCCAATTGGCATTACCTATTAATCCTTATGGAAAAAAAATGAAAGCTAAGGTCTATTGTTACTAAATTGACTTAAAGATGTAACTTCAATTAGTTACAATTCCATAATTTTACAATTATGTACAATTCCATAATTTTCATAAATGACAGCTAAATAATCTATTAAATAAAACTCATTCTTTATTATAAGCAAATTTGTAAGTTTCCCCATTTTGGTCGTGGTCCTACTCTCTCAAACTTCATTACTTTAGATTACAACATGCTGTCAGCAGGGGTGATAAGATTTTATAATCCTGCCTAAATAGAAAGTCCTAAAAGCTTCACACTTAGGGAAAACTTAAGAGTTCTTTGCTAATTCCCTCTCCTCCCACAAACAGTAAGCTATTTATCTTAAAACAAAATATATCCAATTAAATACTTAACACTTTTCAAATATTTTATAAACCGTTCAATCCCTAGTCTAATATCAAAATTAAAAGAAGTTAGATTTCTAACACAATTTTTAATATAACAGTTCCCCAAATTTCATAATTCAAGAAAAGTTAGGAATCTTAATATAACAGAAACAATATTATGGATTCTAAAACTTTAACACAAAATATTTTATCAGTCAAATAACTACTTCATTGAATGCATTCTTGATGTAGAATGCATTCCTGATATAAAATGCATTCCTCACATAGAAATCATCACCTCATATAGAAATCACACATTTGGCATTCTATATTAATTTCAATCAAAACCCAGTACATGATACTTACATTTAACAAATTAATAATACCATATGCTAAGCACTTACAATTATTATATTGCTTGCTCCTCAAAACAACCCTGGAGTCTCCACTGGATGCATAGTTTTTTTTATTTTTTATTATCCCTATAACAGATGAGAAAACTGAGGAAAATGAAAAGTTACTTGTTTAGTTATACAGCTAATAAGTTTCTAAGACTGGATTTCAAAATTTCTGAACCACATATTTTCAAAACATATTGCCTTAATGTTAAATAGCAAATGTATTTTGTACTAAAGTTCTGATTTACCACAATTATTCTATTAAAACCACATTATAACTTAATTTCAGACTAAACTTCAACCACATTAAATCTGGATATACAATCACAAATGTTAACTTAAAAAATTTCAATTTCCCGAAGGTCCATTAGCTGTCAACACACCAAATTATAGAACCCACTACTTTTAGTTATCTCAATTTTATTCTTGGTGACAATCCAGGTTTCACAATATGGAAAGCAAATCAGACACTAGGGGTCTCTTTAAAAACTCTTTAGATTCCTTTAAAATTACCCAATGAGCCAAATCAATAACTTTGTATTCTAATATAACCCCTGCAGGATCACAGTGAATAATGGCCTCAAATTAATGCCAAATTTTTACTTCCTTAACTTTGTCTTCTTTCTCTTTCCTTTTTTTTCTTTTTCTAAATATTCTTATGATTTAGTTCTTAAGAGTGCTGTGATCTTGCATGCTTTGAGAAATGTGGATTGTATGGAGATCTTTCGCAGACTGGTACCTCTAGTGCACATAGTATTGAAGGGTAGCCTCAAAGTTTGAAAGTCCCCTTCTACAACATTAATAATTTATGTGCCCAGATTTTAAATTTTCAAGTCAGGTTTTTTAGCATGTACAGCTAACAATAATCAAAGATTACATATTTATCTGGCCAAATTTGTTTCCCATAATTGTCTCTTTACTGAGGCAATTCCCTGCTGAATATTCCCAGGTTAACTGCCAGTTTTCCTTTTTCCCAAGCTTTTAATAGCTTGCCTAAATGGGAATTGGCAAGGGACTTCCCCTGCCTTAATCCCATAATAATGTCAATATTACTTGCCTTTCAGTATCTTAACAATCAATGGTGGACAAGACCACCTACTCCTTATTATCTTCTTCATGCAGGCCACTTATTTATCTTCATGCACAAACATGAGAAAAGTCAAATTTGGACTTGGAACCTATATTTCTTTTTTTTTCTTTTTTCTGAGGCAATTGAGGTTAAATGACTTGCCCAAGGTCACAAAGCTAGGAAGAATTAAGTGTCTGAGGTCAGATTTGAACTCAGGTCCTCCTGACTTCAGGGCTGATATTCTAACCACTGTATCACTTAGCTACCCCTGGAACCTATATTCCTTTATCGTTCCTGAATTTGGGAGTTTAATTCTCTGATCACTTCATAACAGAGCAACTGCTGAAAGAATCCAGACTGACCTATGATCAGACAAAAGTCTAAGTGCTGGCTACAGACTCAGATGGTGGGCTCACCCAATAGTAGTCACACGAGTGAATAGTTTGTGGTTTCCAGGATTATTAAAAATAATCTTGTTTTGGATCTTGCCATGATCAATAAGGCAAACTTAGGAAATTAAAAAAAAATTGTTAATGTATCAAAGTGTTAAGCTTTTGGAGTGTGGTCTAGACCCCAGTTTCTTAAACTGTGGGTCATGACCCCATATGGGGTCTCATAATTAAATGTGGGTGTTATAAAATTATGATTTATTATTAGTAAATGTTTGATTTATATATCTATATGCCAAAGGTCATGTAAAATTTTCTTTAAAAGGAGTGGAAAAAGTTTAGAAGCCCTAGTCTAAACAGTTCCTTTATTAGACTGCTTTTTTACATGGCTTTCAGCTCAGCTTTTATGCCGAGTCTGGAATCTTCTTTGCTATATTAGACCACTATTCTTTTGGGCTAGGCTTCTCCATTACCAAAATCATCCTTTACTCATTCAGAAAGGACATAGATTCATAGTTTTAAATCTATAGAATTTTTCCCAGCTCTGCCTTCTTGATTGTAATATGAACAATGTCCATCTTTTAGGCAGCATATGGCAGTACTGAAAGGCATTGCCTTTTTTACTCATAGTTCTTAAGTAATTTCTTAGACCATTCATTCCAGGATTAAGGGTAGGGTGAGAAAATCCACCCTATCTTATAGTGAATAACCAAATACTAAACCCTGATAGCTAAGGCATAACTAGGCAAAGCACATTTGTCCAAAAATCATAAAATTATTATGAGGTTCAGGGTTGTTTAGTTATCAACTCCAAAGTTTGTAGTTGGTAAAATGCAAGTGAGCATCTGGAGAAAAGGGATCTGCAGCTTACTTTGCCCTGGATAAATGGATTTTCTCTAAATTGTATCCGTGTCTCATATTTTTGTCTTTTTAAGTTGTGAAAATCGCCATAGTCAGAAAAGGACATACCATTAGACTTAAACTTTAACAGAGTATTGACAAAAACATCTCATATTCTCCTTACAGATAAAATGGAGAGATATTGACCAGATATTACAGGTAAGTGGATTTGTTGAGTATCTAGGCTTTAAAACACAGTTGTTAATAATGGGTCAGTGGTAACTTGGACACAACAGTCTCTAGTGGAATACCTCAGAGATCTGTCACTTACTAGTCAATCTTCTCAACAATGACTTGGATAAAGGAAGATAGGATATACTTGTGTGAAGCATGGAGATTGGAAGAATTTATTTCTAAGCAGTACATTTTGGAAGCATCATAGACAAACTGGAAATTTAGTTAAATGAGCTTGTATTTAACATATAGAAGAGACCATTTAAGGAGCATGTGATCATTATCATGTAAATGTAAAGGACTATATGCAGCTGAGGAAGCCCAATTGGTCTGCTTGGCTTTGAAGAGTAGACCTAGTAAGAATGTATGGAAATAGAAGGAGAATGATATAAGCTTGATAAAAAGAAAACTTTCCTGACATTAAGAGCTAACTAAAATCAGAATGGATCATCTCAATAATTAGATTATTCTCAAACTCAAATAGAAATGGGGACCGCTAATCATACATATAAAGATCTCTACTGGCTGAATACTGCCTTAGAAAGCCATATATAACATTATATTTTATTTATATTTATCTATTTATTGAAAAAAAAATTTACAACTATATTTTAGTCTGGTTCAGTCCACACTCAGTAATGTTGCATATAGTCTATTGGCTACAAATGTCCTTATGTTGCATTAGGGATCTTTGTCATGTGTGACTTAGAATAGGTAGCTCTTGAGATCCCTTTTAGTCTTTAGAGTTTATGGTTCTTATGATAGTTAAAGTAAATGTTTTCTTTGATTCCTACAAACATTATAAAAGGTCTTTTATAATGAGAATGCAATTTTGGGTACACTAACAGTTGTTCTGAACAGTATACTTTTAAATAACAAGTAACCCATATCATTTCTCTTCACCTATGAATTAAAACTTTACATTTCTTATTTATATACATCTATATCTTAAAACCTAATACTGATTAGTTTTGGTATCCTGAATAATTATGTTTAAAAATGAAATACATGAAGGTAGAGCAGCAATTTTATTATTGGTTAGAACATGGAATGAAAACACATTAACTTAAACCTGCAATGCTTCTAACCCCCCTCTCCCTCCACCTTCTTGCTATGTGAAGCTCCCTGGGTTGTTTGAATGGACCCAGATTATCATCAAGAAATTGAAAAGAATCATCCCAATCCAAACAGCAGTCTGAGTTCAAGGAGCAAAGGCCCAAAATTAAAACAAAGGGATACAAAGATGAATTTAATCTGAGTCTGAAGACTTCTACTGGTTTTTGCTAGCTGGCTAGGACTAGCTATGAATCTGACTCTCAAAAAGAGCTGAAGTATCCTTTGAGGTGATGTCTGAAAGAATGTAAAACTCCCTTTAGAAGGGACAAGCCACACAGCAGCTGGAGTTCAGTCAAATAATAGCAGATAACAGAAAACAACACAATACTTGGAAGAGGTACTCCATAGCCAAACAGATGTAAACATTGTGGAGAAAATGCCTCAACAATATGTATAATTATCTTCTAAATCAAGAACTATCTTGATGACATCTCAGAGTGAATGAAATCAGTGCCTCTGTAAGGAGCGCACTGAATATCAGTGTCAGAAATGGAGAAGTGTTTCTCCTGAGGCACAACCCTAGGAGCATATCTTTCCCCATATAGATATAGATATAGATATAGATATAGATATAGATATAGATATAGATATACACACACACATACACATACACACATATACATACACACACAAGTATACACACATATACATACATATATATAATCCACATATGGGTGTGCTATTTTTGGACCATATGTATTTTCTGGTTATGCATGGTCCCAACATATGTTCTTTTTCCTAGTAATGGGATGGAGACCTCTGGAAAAATCTGCTCTTATGAGTGGTGAGGAGGAAGTTGCCTTATAATTTATTTTGCTATATGGTGTATTCTTGGGCAAGTTCATTTAATTTCGAGGGTCCCTTGGTTTCCTATAAAGTTGAGGTTATTCTCATAGAGTCTGAGGTCTCTTGTATTTCTCTATTATGAATTTAAATTGGAATTGTCTTTTGTTTTGTGTTCATATATTCTTTGGCTTACCTGGTAAAAGAAATATTGGTGGGAACTCATATACTCATATACTGGGTTTTTTTTGAGTGGATGCTTGCTCAAAGTGTGTTTTGAGCCTGATTAATTGTATAGCAAGCCTTTTCCTCCACTAAAAAGGCTGTATGGATAAATATGTCTGCACCATTCTACATGGTATCCATACAGCCTTTTTAATAGAGGAAAAGGCTTGTTATACAATTAATCATTCTTTATGGCAATCCTAAAACTGGTGATAATTCTGGTATAGCCTTCTTCAAACACTTTATCCTGGGACTAAGCCTAGATAATGAACTCTCTTACTCCAATGTTTTCAGCTTGAAAACTTCCATATATATAAGCGAGGCATTTCTTAATTGGGAAACCAGGGATAATTCTGATGGTCCATTTTTTCTCTTCAGACAAGTTGTAGAAATTATTTCTCTTTTGAAAGACTTTTAAAAAACTGATGTAGAGGATAGGAGAGCCACCAGGTTGGTGGGATATGGAATGTCTGTCTCCCTATTATAAGTACATCATCATAGGTGTCAATCTTATAGAATAGGTGTCAACTTGTAGAACTATACTAAGTGCTATGTACATATAAACTAGATAATCATTATTTTAATTCCACTGAGTTAATATCTTGTTGTAGGATTGAATCAATCATATTGAGCCTTAAGTATACCTTTTCAGAGTTCCTGCCCTTTACAGTCATTGAATATAGAAATGTATGCAAGAAGTGATTTAAAAATTTATTGTTTTTGAAACTAAGATGTGTTTGTATCAGTGTATATAGGAGGGAAAGAGAGAGTGAAAAAAAGAGAGAGAGGGATGGAGGGAGGGAAAAAGGAAAAGAAAGGGAAAGGGGTGGAAAATAAAAGTTGGGAGGGTTGGAAGAGGGGAAGAGAAAAAGAGAAAAAGGGACAGGGGAAAAGAAGTGTTTGAAAACTCGGTTTAGGCTCTAATTGGTTCTAGTTTTGAATCCCCATAATCGTGACAAGGATTGCATTCATAAGAGAATCATTTCTCAGTTTGATTATTGGATTCCTGTAAAACTTTTTAATCATAAATTTGTATTTAATATTGAGTACATGGAATCTATAACATATGGGAGGCATGTGTGCACCCTTTGTTCAGTTCTTTTAGCTTCTTGGGTTAAGAAATCCTAGGATCATTTACTTTCTGTCTCTTACTGGTTTTGTATTATACATCCTTTGGGCCCAGATTATTATGGTTTTATCACTAGGGATCAGCTACATCTACCATCTTTTAAAAATATGTAAGAGGAAAATGGATTTAAATTATTCTATTATATATTTTGTTCAGTGAGTTTAGGAAATAAGTAATTATGTATATTCCAATTAATTAGGATGTCATTTAGTCCATATTTGAAAATGCTTTTTATTTGTATTTTCATTCTTAATTATCATTTTATCATCTTCTGATATGTGAGGTTCATATTATTTCTGCCTCTTGATATTTGCCTAAAATTCCTTTATATATAAAGTCAATTTTTGCAAATATACTATAGGATGTGTAGTAATATAAATAAAGATAATACAATAATTAAAAGATAATAGAATAATTTCATTAATGATATAGCAATGAGACAACATTTCATGAAAATGCATTTTACTGGAAACTTTAACAAAATTTTTTTTAAAAGTTATTGTTTCTGAAGTATTCTGTAATGTGCTTGAAGGCCTTAGTTACTCTGAAAAAGAAAAACCAAAGATATCTGGAAATATCCTATCTGTATTAGTCCATTATTCAGAATTGACTTTGTTTATATAAACCTATTTTAACCTGAATTCCCTCTGTTTAATATGTAGAACACTGGATTAGGAATCAGAAGATCAAAACAACAACAACAACAACAACAACAACAACAACAACAACAACAACAACTCATTTTAGGCTATGTGGGGTAGGTACTTACTAAAGAATGTAGTATCAACATACTACAGTATTTATATACAGTTCAAGAGTCACAGAGTCAAAAAAAGAAAAAGCATAAAGCTGTTCTCCTACCCCACAAACAAATGAGTACAATTTACCTCCTGTAGTGGTCAATAGGAAGGATACCACTAACATTAAATTTATTAGGGAATGGGTAAACTAGCTATCAGAGGAAGTGAAGACACTGGCAGTTATCACCCAGTTAATTCTTACATATTCATATTTTTGATGACTGGCATGTTCATTTATGGATTACTCAATTTTTATCTTGTGCTCTAATTCTTGCGAATTTTATTATTTTATATCTATATCTTTATTCAGCATTTACTTTGAACTCTTTTTCAGGCCCATAATTATTTATATGAGTTTGTGATAATTTTCTTTCTTTTATTTCTATTCTGACTTAATCTTGTTCATCTTTTTATTTTGGCAATTTGATTTTATTCTCTCTTATTCTTGATCAGGACAGGTTGCTCTGTTTTATTCTAGTTTTCAAGATTTCTTCTTTTGTACTTTTTATCCTTAATTTCTAGTATTTTAATTTCATCTTATTGATCCTCTTTTTTTTCTCTTTTGTTAAAGTTTCCAGTGAAATGAATTTTCATGAAATGTTGTCTCATTGCTATAATTATCATTAATATAATTATTCCATTATCTGTATTTATATTCTCATTAATCAGGGTATCATTTAGTCCATATTTAGATATGCTTTTTTGTTTGTATTTTTTATTTTGTTTATTTTGTTTGTAATGTTTATTAATTGTCACTTTTTCATCTTCTGATATGTGAGGGTCATATTATTTCTGCCTCTTGATATTTGCCTAAAATTCCTTTATATAGAAAGTCAATTTTTGCAAATATACTATAGGATTGTAGGAATGTGCATATTCTTTAATATTTCCATTCAGCAATTATAGCATGTCAATCATTTTTCCACTAATCTATTCAACTCTATCTTCCTCCCCTTTGTTTAGCTGTTAGATTTATCTTTCTCTAATATAGTAATGCTAATAATGTTGATCATCACATAATCCTGTTGTTACTGTGTACAATGTTCACCTGGTTCTGCTAACTTTAGTTAGCCTTAGTTCATGTAGGTCTTTTCTGAAACCAGTCTGCTCCTTATTTCTTATAGAACAATAATATCCCATTACCTTCATATACCATAACTTATTCAGCCATTCCCCAACTGATGGGCATCCACTCAAATTCCAGCTCCTTGACACTATAAAAAAAGATGCTACAGTTATTTTTGCACATAAAAGTCCTTTTCCCTTTCTTATTATCTCTTTGGAGTAAAGACTCAGAAGTGGTATTGCTGAATCAAATAGTATTCACAGGTTTATAGCCTGTTGGTTATAGTTCCAAATTGAGAAGCAGCAATTTCTATCCTTATTTCTATAATATTTTTCACTTAATTTTTTGCATGCTTTTCTGAACTATCTTGTAGGTCCCTGGAATTGTTGTTTCCTAGGGATCATGTGTGGTCTTCTATAATACTTTAACATATCTCTGGAAATTTTGAATAAATCTTCTCTGATATAACATGCTTAGGTGGACCTTTTAAAAGAATTTCTCCTCCCCAGTTAAATTCTATCCATTTTTCTCAGTCATCCCATTCATTTTTCTATGATGTCTTTATTGTATACAAGCTTTTTAACCTAAGCCCAATATTATTTTTCCCACTTCTCTCCACACTTCATGCAATCTGTTTACTTTTTCTCACGTTAGTCAGGTTGTACAGATCTATGAGATTCAAGGATTCAGAGAATCCACTTGAATTTGTTGAGTATGTTGATAGAAATTCCTATCTGGCTTTTAGTTTGACTAGATGATCCCTGAGGTCCCTTCCAACTCTGCAATTCCAAATATGTAGATGTAGTCTTATTGATCACTTAGGATTATCACTTGTAATTAAATTCTGGTATAATTAAATCCAAGTTTGGACTTCGTTAGGAGAAAAGTGATCCATACATATGACTTGACCCTGAATAATTTCTTTTTTCTCTCCCCTTCCATCAAAGTAAAAACAAAAAAGCAAAACAAATAAACAAAAACACAATCAGCTATGACATGAAAAATACAAATTCATATGCAATAACTTCAATAAAGAAAATTATTTTTTCACATAAAAATAAAACAAAATACCATCACCTCCTTTATTTAAGCTAGTCACTATTTTTCCTGTATTACTAGCATTCTCTTTATCTACTGGTTAATTTCAGCACAAATGCTGTCCCCTCTCCTTATCATGAATTAGTTATTTTCCATCTATCATCCTTCTTCTACCAGTTTTTAATGATTTATTTCTTTTGGTGGTTTTGTCATGGCATTCTTCCATCAGGCATAGAACATAATTCAAGCATGTGTCAGTACTCCCAGGTATCCCCAATCCTTGTTCTTTGCATGGTTATGGTTTATATACTTTAAAAAAAAAAAAAAACTTTTCTCAAATGGAAAAACATCAGTTCATACTTCTTTCCATTCTCTTTCCTGATCTCCTCTATGCCTTCCTTCTCTCTTGTTTTTTCCTTCCTGTATTGATTAGAGTGTCCTTTCTTTATCTTTCTTGATGCTTTCCCTCTTTTTCACACGGACTCTTTGTATTTTTCTCCCTCAGCCCTACCTTGCTCTGACCCCTTTTCTTCCCTCCTCCATCTCACTACTTCCTATAAAGAAATAATTCTCCACAGTCCCCTCTTTTTTTCTCAACTTTTTTGTCTTGGCAATTTTCCCTCTCTTGAAATACATTAAAGGAATCTTCCCTGGCTAGAGGGCCTAAAAAAGCATCAAAACCAGATGCTTTTATCCTGTTCCTTGGTGCCTTTGCTGTAGGTCGAGGAGCAAACAGCTGGCCCCTGGGAGAGTGTAGAAATACTAGTCATTTTATTGGGAATGAACATCCCTTACTGACATCTGGTTTTTCAAGAAGGAGAATACTAACCATGAAATAGTGCTTGGGTGATATCCCTAATCTGAATTTGGACCCCATCGTACAATAGTGCAACAGTGGGTCAAACTCTTGTGTCAGATATCAGGTCAGCATGCCTAACTTTATTGATGTAAAATAATCTAGAAATCACTGCAGTATGTAGTAATGGATAAAACACTAAGGAACCAAAATGAATTCAATCATTACATTACACCCTATCCTCATCTTCCCATCCCCGGCATAATGTATAACATGTACCTCATTTCAAATGGATAGTATGTCACCTCTGAAAAACAGATCCTTCTTCTCTGGGATTCTAACCCTCCTACTTCCTAAAGGATTCTTCTATAGTTTTTTACCATTCCCTTTTAAATTCAGACATGTCTACCATCTTTGTTCCTGGAGTTTTGTTAATCCTTAGACATTCCAATTTCTTCATGACTAGTTCTACTATTGATCTAGATTTCTTTAAGCACTTCTCTTTCCTCATCCTGGAAATTTATGTCTACTTCTGGCATCTGTCCCCCATCCTTTGTGAATACTCAGGTGGAGAATTCATTTAGCTTTTTTTTTTTTTTTTTTTGGTCTCTACTGCCTGTAAATTTCCCTTGCTGTATATTCAAGTCCCAGATATCTCTTTCACTGACCTCTTATTCCTTATGTATTTAAAATGTCTTATTTATCTTTACCTTTTCTATAATTTATCTTCCTTTTATCCTCCATATTTGCTTGTCTTGCCACTTTTTACACTAATTTCATTCCATTATCTGCAAAAGCCATTTTTTCAACTAATATTTTATACTTTTCCCAAATCCCTTCCTTACCTCTCTACTCTTTCTTCCACTGACAGACTGTATCAGGAGCCCTCACCATCACACACACACACACACACACACACACACACACACACACACACCCCTCTCTTATAACTCCTGTATTTATTGCTATACATTTTCTGGAGGCTAATAATCATTTGTCTTTCCTTCCCGCCCCTCTCCCATTCTATTGCTTTATCCTACTGTCATTCTCACTATAATTTTTCAAGCTCCTAAACTTCAAATTTAAGATGATATGCTTCTGCTTCTGCCTCATACAAATGACAACACAGAAATCAAGGCCCCTCCCATATTTTCTTTCTTCCCCTCTGTCTTTGCCTCTTCCCTCTTCTTCTGGCTCTTCTTCACTCCTTCCCTTCTCTCTCTCTCTCTGTCTTTCTCTCTCTCTCTCCTTAATTCTGTCTATCTCTCTGAGTCTCTGTCTGTTTATATCTCTTTGTCTTTGTCTCTGTTTCTCTGTCCCTTCCTCTGTCTCCTGAACCCTGTTCTCAGAGACACTTGGAGAAAATAGCTAAGTTAATTCAGGTTCCTATCCATCTTGTCGGAAATCACTGTTTCACCATATAGGACAACTTATTGCTCCAAGTAAAATTTTGTAATGTTTTGTTCCTCACAAGTTTTTCCTTCTTCAACATATCTTGAGTAAGCCCAAGATTTAAAAAAAATCCCTGAAGTATTCATGAAAATTAATTTTGTACGTGGAAAATATTTTTTCCATTTATTTAGGTTTGACTTTTCAACAATGTTGTAGGGAGTGAATGTTCTATCTATCCTTACCCCTATTTTCCCCCTCCCTCTTCAAATTGTCTCTTCTAAGACTCTTCTATGTTTTTGTTGTTGTTTAAGACATTTTCAGTGGTGTCTGACTCTGAATCCATTTGGGTTTTCTTGGCAAAGATACTGAAATGGTTTACTATTTCTTTTTCCAGTTCATTTTGCAGATGAGGAAACTGAAACAAACAAGGTTAAGTGACTTGCCTAAAGTCACATAGCTAGGAAGCATCTGAGGCTGGATTTGAATTCAGATGTCTTTACTCCAGATCTGGGTCTCTATCCACTGTGCCATTTATATAGAGATACAATTTTTCCCACTTTCCTCTCTGTCTCAAATATGACTAAATCACATAAAACATTCTTTGTATCAAAACTTTATTCTACTGTGTTGTCTCTTAAATTTTGGTTTGCTGTATAAATTGGATGTAATAATGTTGTCTGTCATTGCCTCATGAGCACACAGGAAATTGCCAGAGAATACTGTAAAATTATGCCCTTTTCTGAGGCTGGACACTTTCAGTGGGAAGACCACTGGCTCTGGAGTTAGCAGACAGGGGTTCAGATTCTGCTTTTGTGCTTACTACATGTATGACTATGTACAAATCACTTAATTTCTTTGGCCTCAGTTTCTCAATCTGTCAAATGTTAGTGGTAGTAGTGGTGAAATAGCCTCTATAATAGCTTCCAGCTTTAGATCTAGTCCTCTGAAGCACAAATAATATATTTGTTATGAGTGCTGAGTTTATATGCTAAAGATTATTCCATATGCCTTTGTAAACTGCCACATTTATAGAGATATAATCTATCAAAATTGTTTTAAAATATATATTTATACATATGTGGTATATAGATGTATATGTATATACACATATATACATGTGTATTTATGTATGAAATCTATATTACACATACATATATACACATGTACATATTTTACTAAAGCAATTACTGTGATTTATTCAGTAAAAATATATCACTCAAAGGAGCACTGCAAGGTAGAGAAAAAGCTAGACCATTCATGAAGATGGGTTTAAATCCTGTCTCTAATACATTAGCTGAATAGTCAAGTGACTTAGTCCATTGATGCCCAGGCAGTTTCTTGGACTCTAAATTAGATGAGAGTTCCTAATCTGCATAAAATGAAGAGGTTTCCACTTCGAGATCTCTCTTGAGAAATTAAATCATAAGTTAACCCTCAACCCACACGAAAGATACATGTGTAAGCTCTCTGTTGACTTTAAAACTGATTATAGACTTAAAAGACAGGAGGCAACTTCTTGGCTCAGTGGATAGAGCAATTGGGCTTGAAGTCAGGAAGACCTGAGTTCAACATTTAATAGCTGTGTGACACTGGCAACTCACTTAATTTCCACTTAACTACCTTTGCTAAGAAAACCTCATGGACAGTACAATCCATAGCATACAATGAAGAACTGGATATGACTGAACAATAATAATAATAATAGCATATACACATACACATACACATATAAATAAATAAATGAATATGTATGTGTGTGTATATATATGTATATATATATACATACATACATACATATATATATATATATATATATATATATATATATATATATATTTCTTTATTCAGCAACTCCTGATTGACCAAATAATCAGAAGATAGGTTCAATTCAGTTACAGTATTTAACTGAGTATTTATTAAGCATCTACTATATACAAAGCACTTGGAATACAATGACTAATCAATAAATCTTCCCCAATGTATGCCCAATGTGGGGATACAATACACAAATAGAAAGTATCAGTCCCTCTCCACTGTTGTACTGATGAGTAGGAACTTTTGATCTGAAGATAAGAGGGACAGGTGACATGGTGCATCCACATCAGAGAGGGAGATATAATGCATGGCAGCCCCAGCTTTTCCTTGTTAGTACCAGTTGTTGGGCGCACCCACCCTGCTCTGAAAGCAATGAGCTCACTTTAGTCAGAGAAGACTGGATGTCTCTATGAGAGAACAGAACAGCTTATGCTTATGTCCTTATGTCCTGAGTCACTCATATTCCAAGTCCATGATGTGTGTTATAAATCTTATGCTTTGAGTTTCCCAAGAGTTTCTGCCTCTATCTAAAAACTGGCCTTACTGGAAGTATGAGTTGAGAAAAAATAGATACTCCTTTGTCTGTTTGTAGCAAACTCACACCCTGCTAACAGTTCCTATACTAATTCCTAAAAGAATTAGAAGAGTTAGAAGAATAGTGGGTTTTTAGCTACTTTGTGAAGATTTTACTGATATATGGTTACTAGCTATTATGTACTGTTTATTTGCTTATTGATTCTAAAAGATAGGGATTGAAATAATGACATGATTTCATTAGTTTAGGGAATTCTCAGGTAAGGAAACTTTCTTTGTTCACTTCTCCAACATATTTTGGGCAAGCCCAGAATTTTAAAACCCCTGAGGTATTCATGAAAATTCATTTTAAAGATGTAGAATATTTCTTCCATTTATGTAGACTTCACTTTTCAATAATGTTATAAAAAGTGAATACCATAACAATCGTTCCTCCTACCTCTGCATGTATAAAATGAATTTTTATGAATATCCCAGAGTGAGATGGCACTATAGCAGAGAGAAAGAGAGTAGAAGAACTAATTATTGACACCATAGAGTCAGGCAAGAGGAGCCCCTTCAACTGAAAATTAGGCACACCCTAATAGGATCAGAGCTTCATTCAGTCATTCCTCTTTAAAAATTATCTTTTATTTTCTAAGATAAATTTGATTTCAAAATATATTCTACCATATCCCACCCCAAACTTCCTAGTCTACCTTGTCTTGTAATAAATATATTTCAAAAGAAGGGGAAAATAGTTTCTCAAAAATAACCAATACCAAAACAATTTAACAGTATATGCAACATACCACATCCATAATTCTCACTTCTCAGGAAAAAAAGGAGAAATGTTCATTTTCTCATTACTCTTCATAACCAATAATAGTTGATTAATCAAAAAAAAAAACAGTCCTCCCTCTGCCTAGAGTCTATTGTGGGAGATCATATAAAGATAACTACATATTATTTGTATATAAATAATATACAATATTTCATATTTCATAAATGAGACCAAGACAGGGTAAATCACTCTATTTAGTTAACTGTCTATATAGTGACTAAAGTGCCAGGGATGGAGGCATCTTCATGAATTCAGATCTGACCTCAGATACTTCATAGTTTAATAGCAAATCAACTAACCCTCTTGGTCTCAGTTTCCTCATCTATAAAATGAGCTGGAGAAGGAGATCACAAACCCCTCTAGTAACTTTGCCAAGAAAACCCCAAATGGGATCACAAAGTCAGACATTCCTAAAAAACAATCATAGCATACACCAAGCACTGTGCTAAGTACAAGGGATACAAAGAAATATAAACACAGTCCCTGCACACAAAGAGCACCTGTACTAAAAAGCTTAAATTGAATATAAATAATTAAATTTTCAAATTTAAATCTTATTTATTTTTGTTACATTTTAAGTTCTGAATTGTCTCTCTCCCTTTCTTCCTACTTTTTACTAGAGAAGGCTGCTATTTAACACAGATTTATAAATATATGTAAAACCATAATGTTTATCCCTATCAGTTCTTTCTTTGGAGGTGAATATCATCTTTCTCTATAGGTCCTTTGTTGTTGATTTCGGCATTTAGCATTCCATCACAATGATATACCACAATTTATTCAGCCATTTCCAAATTAATGGGGATCATCTCAATATATGGTTCTCTGCTACCACAAAGAAATTTTTGAACTTGAATGGTCTTCTCCTTTTTCCATGATCACCTTGGGAAACAGACCTAATAGTGGTATTTCTAGGTCAATGGGTTTACATAGTTTTATTTCTTTGGGCATAATTCCATATTACTTTACAAAATAGTTGTATCAATTCACAGTTCTACCAATAATGTATCAGTGTCCCAATTTTTCCACTTTCCCTCCAACACTTATCATTTTCCACTTATATAATTTTAGCCAATTTGATAGGTATGTAATAATGTCTGGTTTGTAATCCAGTGCTCTTTACATTAGTCTATATTACCTCAGGTTAATGGCTGGAATTTTCCTTTTTAAATCATTTGGATCAATGTCATCTATTATATCAAATACTTCTATTTAATTTTAGGCAATGAGGTAGCACAGTAGGTAAAGCTCTAGAATCACAAGATGAGTTCAAATCCAGTCTTAGACACTTATTAGCTGTGTGACTATGGGCAACTCACTTCATCTCTGAATGCCTCAGTTTCCTCAGTCATAAAATTGGACAATAATAGTACCTATCTTGTAGTATTGGCATGAGGATAAAATGAGATAATATTTGTAAAACATAGCATAGTAGCTGACATGTAGTAGGAGTTGAATAAATTCTTGTTCCCTTTCCCCTTTCCTCTTGATTTCTTTAGCCTTCAAATAGTAAACTGTTTATAAGGGGGCAACTTTTTTTGCTAGCAGTATTTTGAGGCCATCAATTCCTTTACTTAATTGTAATTCATGTCTTTTCATCTAACTACTTAATAAGACAATTCTCTGGGAGGTGGAGAAGTGAGTCAGGAAATCATACTTTCTCTTCCTTTTTCTTTTCCTTTTCCTTTCTCCTTTTAAATTTAACTAACAATCAATTGATTAACACACATTTATTAAGCATGTATCAGGCACCGATTTCAGTGTTGGAGATATAAATACAAATTCCTTCCTTATTTTCTTCTCTCCTTCCTTTTCTTCCCCTCTCTCCCTCCTTCTTTTCTTCCCTTCTTTTCTCTCTCCCTCTTTCCTTCCTTCCTTCTTTCCTTCTCTCTTTCCTTCCTTCCTTCTTTTCTTTCTTCCTTTCTTCCTTCCTTCCTCCCTCCTTCCCTTCCTTCTTTGCCTGCCTCCCTCTCTTCCTTTTTTCCTCCCTTCTGAGCAGGCTTTCATATAGGTTTACCCAGTGAGGGTCAGTGATGGAGAGCTTCAGTTTAAGTTTTAGTTAGAGCATAGGAAACACGAAAGGCTTTCACTTGAGAGTAAGTCTGCAAGGGCTCCTGGATGACTGGGCATGTTTTGGGAGTGACCTGAGAGTGAGAACAAATACTATGCTTTGGCTAAGACAGGTGTTATAGTACTGCTGAGTAAGCTATTAACAAAGACTGTAATATCAGCTACTGTCTGGGATAGTTTCTCTGAATCGTGGTCATTTGAGCTCCTCTTGGTTTCAGATTCAAAAATCAGGTGCTCAGAGGCCACGGGGTGACTTGACATACTCCCTGAATGGGCCTGGATAAATTGTGTGCCTGCAAGTGGAGAAAACATATGTGACGGTCACCCCTTGCCATCTGGAAAAGTTGCTAGTCAGCACTGTGGGCATGAAATTGGAAAAATTCCAGGTGGAGGATGTTTAAAGCCACAAAAAGTGAAAAAGAATTTGATGTCCATTTCCACCCTTTCTCTTCCTTCCCCCCTCTTTCCTTATCCTAGACCTAGCTTTTTCCTCAATGAACAGACAAAATCTGAAGCAGCACATTTTTACTTGTCACCAGTCAGGGACAAACATTTTGGGAATTCCCCTAAGTGCCTGTTACCTTTTGAAACTTTCCACTGCTCACATCCATCATCCCCACATCTGACAGATGCTTAGAAATCTCTGGTATGAAAGGCTTTTTTTCCTTCCCTTCTGAAAGTAATAACTGGGTGGTTTCTCCTTTGTCCCACCCAACTGCCACCTAAAACTTCATTTTAAAAACATACCAAACTCTATTCTCTTTTTATATGCTTGAAAAGAGGCCAAGATGAAACAGAAAGCTCTCTCAAATCTTTTTATTCTATTTTTCATCTGGTTTGGGTTCCCTTACCTATTCTTCCTTGATATTAGGAAATATTAGAAAATGACAATGCCATAATAAGGAACACTGTTAACAACCATCTTTTTTTTTTTTTTTTGGATTATCTAGCACTTTGCTTGCTTCATATATATATGTGTGTGTATGTGTGTGTGTGTGTGTGTGTATGTGTGTGTAATTGTATTCAATTAACAAATAAATTGTTACAAACTGCCAAAAATTAAAAAAAGGAACAATGTTAAAAAATATCTCCTATTAAAGTTATCTATATTTCAGGAAGAAAAAATTAAGAATCCTAATTAAAATGATTTTCCTATTCAATAGTAATACAAGTTTAAAAAAAAATACCAGCACTCTGATGCAAAGTGCCCAGTGGCTGGAGTTGCCATTTGGTTAAATGCTATCAGGTTTCCTGTGGTGCTTTACATAGCTGTCATCTCTGTGATGTGATCTGCCTATGATTTATTGATCTCCTAAAAGCACTGTCATTTACTTGTCATAATAAACTTTTCTTAATATTTTAAAGCATGAAATGTTGAACAGGAACTCAGATCCTTTGGGCCCCGCTTTAGGTTTCTGATTTAGTAAAGATATTCTGGTTATTTGGTGATTTGGTAAACTTATTACTTGCAAATGAAAACTGTGGCTTGGCCATCCGTCAATGCTGGTCACACTGGTCCAAGCTGGCAAAGGGCTGGGGACAGAATGTGAGGGCCTGAGTATGAAATGCTGACAACAGACTTCAGGCCCTTGGATGAGTGAGCACCTGCCATTTGGAGATCCATCTGAGGCATGCAAAGTTGTGTCCAAATATACAGGAATGGCGATCATTTGCTAAATACTTAACCTTTCTAGGGGTAGTGTTGTGTCAGTTCCCAGGTGGTAGGTTTGATTTTTTTTTAGAAAGCAGAAAATAAACTCTTATATTCTACCCCATCCCCATCTTCCTTGGTGTGAGGTATGACCCAGTTTTCTTATAAAGTCCTAGCCCTAGTTAAGATTGTGAAATGGGTAAAAGTTATTAGGGTCCTTCTGCATTTTGACAAACCATGAATCCTATTTCATATCACCCTAGAATTATCTGTAACTTTATGCTAAGCTGTATCTCCAAGGCCTTCTTAGTGCCATGCTTGTGACCTGTTAAAATGTGCTTCCCTTATGACTATTTCTCTCAGGATCTCCTGTTAACTATCTCATCTGTTGAACAAAGATATGTTGATGAAAAATGTCCAAGGGCTTTCTCATATAACATGAAGGCCTAAGTTTTATAGTCCCAGTCTAGAGTATGCAGCATAAGTCTAAGGCAGTAGAAGAAAAAGACAATTGTACCATAAAGAATTTGCTTTGAGCAGACCAATCAGGAATTCAGGTGAGAGAAGGGGTTCCTCTAGGGCAATAGAAAGGTAAGGGAAGCCCAAAGCATGAAATCCAAGAAATAATAGTCATAAAAAACAAATCTTTCTTGCCTATATAATTGAGTAAAAAACATTGCTTAGAAACCTTAGGACATAATAAATATTAAAATTATTATTTTATTTTGTCATCAATTGAATAGAATTCAGGGAATATTGGTACTAGGACGAGATGTTACCAGAGAATGTGCATAAAATATGTGCTTTTTCAATTGAATAAAGGCTGTAAAATTGAATAAAGGTTATAAGTTTGTCCTCTTGTTTTATAAAGAAGTGTTAATCATTCCATAGATACCTCAGGAGGAAAAACCTTATATTTCATTGATTATTTGATTTTTTAAAGCTACTTTCCAAAATGGCTTTAGTTCATTTTACTGTTTCAAAAGTATATGTTAAGACCAATGTGTTAATTGCTTTATCATCTGATTGAGTTTTGATTTCAGAATAATACCAACGATCTTGATAACATACAGCCACAGCTTTCTCTTGGATATGAGTTTTCTGGAAAAGACCAAGTTTTTTATAAGCATTGCCTCCATTAATTGATTCAATTTAACCTCTCAATTCAAGCTTGTAACCTTCACTCTCATTTTTTCCATAGTGCAATTTGACAATTTATACTTGTTGAGAGCACATGATATTCTGATATAAATAGAGAAAGAGTTCATAAGATAGAAAAACTATTAATGGTTTTGGTGGAAATATGTAACTTTTTAATAATAGCTTTTTATTTTCAAAATATATGTAAAGATAGTTTTCAAGATTCATCCTTTTAAAACTTTGTGTTCCAATTTTTTCTCTCTCCCTTCCCCTACCCCTTCTCCTAGAAGCAAGTAATCCAGTATTTGTTAACCATGTACAATTCTTCTATACATGTTTCCATATTTATCATCTTGCACAAGAAAAATAGATCAAAAAGGAAAAAAAAATGAGAAAGAAAACAAAAAGCAAGCAAACAACAACAAAAAAGGTGAAAAAAACTATCTTGTGATCCATATTCAATCCCAACAGTACTCTTTCTGGATATAGATGGCTCTCTCCATCACAACATCTGCTGGAATTGGCCTGAATCACCTCATTGTTGAAAAGAGCCACGTCCATCAGAATTGATCATCACATAATCTTGTTGTTGCTGTGTAGAATATTCTCTTGGTTCTACTCATTTCACTTAGCATGAATTCATGTAAGTCTCTCCAGGTATTTCAGAAATCATTCTGCTCATTGTTTCTTATAGAACAATAATATTCCAAACATTCCAATACTATAATTTATTCAGTCATTCCCCAACTAATGGGTAACACAGTTTCCAATTCCTTGCCATGACAAAAAGGGCTGTCACAAATATTTTTGCACATGTAGGTCCTTTTCCCTTTTTTATGATCTCCTTGGGATACAGGCCAAGTAGAAACACTACTGGATCCAAGGGTATGCACAGTTTGATCACCTTTTGGTCATAGAAACTATATAATTTGATACCATCTATATACCTCAAGTGATAAAGAGGATTGAATTTTCCTTAGGAATAAGTGTTTATTAGTTAATTATTGATTGATTTTTTTATTGATTTATTTGATTAATTATTTGATTAATAATTATTCCCTCAGTCCTTGACCAAATCTAAAGTGAGGAAGTATCCAAGAAGTCCTTGCTAAGAACCTTACATTAGGGAAAAAGGATTTCATGTGAATGGTTTTAGTAGACTCTAGATTCCCCAAACCAGATTTGAGAGTTGAAGAAGCAAAGTCTGTAAAGCATTATAAAGCCAGTAGTTATGAAAGCTAGAACTGAGTTAAAATAAGGGAAGAGACCAGAGAGAAGTAAGGTGTTCTGTCAACTAGGAAGAAAGATCTGGAAAAGGTGAAGTCTAATTATTTCCCCTTTGGCTGGTGTATAGGAGCTCACTTTTAATCTATTATTGGATACCCCTATATATTTCTCCATTATATTTCTTAAAAGGATCATAAGATGTTATTGTAAAATGAGAATGATTATAACACCTATCTCCCAGGATTATTATGAAGATTAAATGAAATAATATTTGGAAAGTGTTTTCCAAGCTTAAAGTACTTTATAAATTCTAGCTGCCACAACAACAACAAAATGATAATAACTACAATAACAACAACAACAACCAATGCTACTATTACAACAATGATTATGAGTACTAGAAATGGAATGAAAAACCAATTTTCCTCTTGCCTAAATGAATATGGTGGTAAAATTGGAGTAGAAAGTAAAAACTTAGTAATGGGTTCCAACAAGCCAAATATTGGGATGTGATGGGCATTTTGAGAAAAGTGTAATATTTCATAAGATTGTAGAGTGATAGATTATCTGTGTGTATGTGTCTGACTTTTCTTTCTTCTCTATCTCTGTCTCTCTCTTTCAGATTTTTCAGATTGTATTAGAATTTCACTATGGTTGTTTTAGGTAAGATGAATGCCATATATGTGCATTTTCCATAAATGTCAATGAGGTAGATATAGAATGGCTTTTCCTAAAGCTGTTCAATCTGTTCTTAGCATAGAAAACTTCCAAAATTGAGCAAGAAGTTTTGCTGTGGGAAAAACCTGATCAAAAGATCCCCATAGAAAGAACTCCAAACCTGCACTAGATTCCATGTAAATTATAAAATCTACCTCTGGGTTTCAGACTTTATTTTTTCTGGGGAAGGTTGGGCACAGGGTCAAATTGATCTTGAACTCCATCTCTTTTACATTTCCCTATCTTTATTCATTTTACATCCTTTATATAACATGCTCTCATTTTTGTTTTTTTTTCAAGTTTATTTGGCTTTGAAGACCAACTCACTTTCTATGAAGATTTTGTTCCTGAAAACTTTATTCCATTTTTCTTATAATCATGAAATCCAGAGTTCTCTTCCCATCCTTTTGTTAGTGCAGTCAACTTTCCCCAAAGTTGACTGTTTAAATCTATGAAGGTAATACCTGAATTGTTAAAGGTTTCTATGAAACCACTTTTAGCTATTCTTACTCAGCAAAAAGCTACTGATAGAAACTGATTCCCCAGTGGAAACCTCTTTTTCCTTTTAGCATTTACTTTGTCGGCTTTTTCTTTAGAGTAAGGTCCCAGGATATTTATAATCCCCTTGAGTTATTCTTATTTGTAAAGATTTGAGGAAGTAAGTTGAAAAATCCTAAAAGAAACTGATAATAGCCCTGAGGACTGGATTAAAAGACATATATACTGCTGGTGTCACAAGTAAAGTCTTGTTTAAAGTGAAACACCAATGGTATTTTGAAATGCCATCATTCCCTAAAGTCCTGTTATAGAACCCTAAATCCTGAACACAATATCACAGAGTCCCCAGGCAAAGGACAAAGGGTCAAAGACATAGTTTCCCCTCATTTAAGAGTCTCCTTTCATTTTATTATAGGGCCCTGGGGTACGTACTCAGCTCAAGTCCAGTCTTCACCAATCACATGCTAATAACTGGAGCTGAAAGAGGGCTCTACCCTAATACCATTATGCTCACAAGCCATGATTGATTGTGTTATAGTATGTTTTTGAAACCTAATTACTGTCTGAGTTAGTATCTAAACTCATTAATCTTCCATCCTGTAAATAAGTAAAATTGACTAAATAACTGGATTTCTCTAATGATGGCTTGAGTTATCTTTGGACCTTATAGCCTTGCCTTTCCCTCTTTGGGGCTGGCAAATTATTTTGCTTAATGGTTATTGCTATCCAGTTTGGAAATCAATTTGTAAAAGTCGGCTTATAAAACAATTTTGTGTTACCCTGTGTTTGCCCAGTCCCAGCTCTACCCTTGTAGTAAAATGAATACATCTTGGGACATGTTATATAAAGTATAGCATCTGATGATGGTCCTCAGTGGTGGAAAGAAAGGGCCATATTACTTAATAAGCTAAGGACTGGGTGGTTCCTTTTGTTTTTCTAGTATTGAAAGGTATTCCATAAAGCTTTGCCTGTCTCTTAAATTAGTAGTGGGTTAGGGACCTGTCTAAGTATTGAATGGGAATTGGTTTTTCTATTTATTAGCCAGCTCTGGGTCTCCAGTGCTAGCTGTTGGTTCCTTCTTCTGCTTTCTTGCTGCCCAACTCTTGGTCATTTTCTTGCCTGTCAGAATCTTCCCCAGAGAGTAGTTCCAGTAAAAGCCTCTATAGAAGGAAGATAGCGGAAATGATATATGCACTGTGGCAGAATCAATCTGTCAACAATGAACAAATATTTCTTGAGCGTCCATTAGAGCTGTAGTAATAGACCCTTTTGGTTAGAGTTGGGGGAGGTAATAATGGAGAAAGGTGAGGGAATTTGGGGAGACAAAGATAGAAGGTTAGGTTAAGACCAGATCGTGAAGGACTTGAAAGCTAGAGTAGTTCTGGAAACTCTCATATGATAACTCTCTGGCAAACATTCAGTACTTATCCGTCAGCATCATACTATGTTTGAGAGATACAACTCTCTCAAGGGAGAGGAACAACTGAGGACTATTGGTGACTCATATGGTCAATTTGTCTTAAAGATAAGGACATAATTGTTCCTAGTGTTCTTAAGGTGAACTCGCAGATCTGGACTGATGGCTATCCTTCCAGTTGGAAATTATATATAGGAAATCTATATAATATATATATATTATACATAGGTTTCAGTCTTATTTCTATTTAGATAACTGAAAGGCTACTGTGTCTGAAACAAAGATACCCTTATTTTTTGAGGATCTATCTCCATTTGATTATTGAACATTAACTTTCTTAAGCATTTATAGAAGGGAACAATATTATTAAAGACAGGATTGCACATCATTTCTTCTGAAATTACTTTGTCTGGATTTTGTATTGGCTTACTTGCATACATATAATATCATTCCAGAAAGGTTTTTTTTTTTTTTTTTTTTTTTTAGTTATCTTATTCCCTCCTCTCCCCTCACCTCCGCAAGCTCTCAATGTAATAGGTGATAGATACTTATTGAATTGAATTGGCCAAGACCATTCAATGCAATTTGATCATAATTATGAAGGAGACTAAAAGATTCTAATAATCCCACTGTATAATTTTGGCAGGTCAATTCCAAGAAGACCAAAACCAGCAGTTTGGGTTGTGAAACAACTTCAGTGACACAAAGTACCAGAATTCTTTGGTTTTGATTCTGCAGCTGTGAAAGGCAGATTTCTCAAAAAGTCAATCTTAAGAATAGCTCTTGGCAGTAGCATGAACCCTGGCTGAAGCTCAGGGCTACATTTCTTAGATTCACAACTTTTGAGCTCAGAAGTAAATTGTTTCCAACCAAGGCAGGCTGCTGTAGTATTATCCTCAATTCTCTTTTTCCATCTGTTTCCAGATGACCAGCAAGAATAAATAAATCATTTTTGATGAAATGGCAATTGGATAAAGCTTCATTCCTTTGCCTAGGCCTACTTCAGAGCTATCATCAAATAAGGGATTTTGGCTTTAATGAACTTTCTGCCCCCTAAATCACCATTTTCATTCTACTATGGGTAGACTTGGGTCTGCCATGTTTTAAATATATTTCTGCTTTTGAATTCTGCCTTAACAATTCTGGCTGAATTCACAGTCCTCAAAAAAAATGGATTTAATCAATCCAGTTCAGCCAAGCCACACAAATAAATAAATAAATCTGCTTTAGTTAGCTATTTTTCATCATTCATTTACAAGTAGTAGGAGTAGAGTAGATCTGTAACAACAAAGGATATTTTTATGATACCTTGAATTTTACAAAGTACTTCAAGTTCTTTATATCAGCTAAACCACACAATCCTGTGAAAAAAGTGCTGAAGACATTATTATCTCCATCTTAGAGATGAGGAAACCAAGGCTGAGAGAATATAAATGATTCAGGTTTATTGTATTAAATTGATATGTTGATATGATTTTTAGAAAGTGATTTGATTTCATATTTCACTTTTTGCTCAATTTCTTGGCATTGTATACACAAAACAGTATATTCTTTTTAGACTTCAAAATTGTTTAAGTATTATCAGATGAAGGAGTTAGGTGGCACAGTAGATAGTGCTCTGAATCTGGAATCAAGAAGCCCAAATTCAAATCTGTCCTCAGATACTTTCAAGTTATTTGAATCTGAGCAAGTCACTTAAAACTGTTTGCCTCAGTTTCTTCATCCGTAAAAAAATGAGCTGGAAAAGGAAATAGCACATTTTCCCAGTATCTTTGCCAAGAAAACTCCCAAGGGTCACAAAGAGTCAGATGCAACAAAAACAAAATTTTCAACTGAATATAATAAATAGCCCAGGTCAATCTTACAAATAAATAAAACAATTATTGAACTTAATTTGATTCTACTCAATTCAAACTAATGTTTCTGGAGCATAATGATAGATCCATGAAAGAGACAAAGATTATATTGAATAAAGTCTCTCTTTTCATGGAACTTATTATCTAGTAGAAAGATATAAAACATACAGAAATAAGAACAGTACAGAATACAATATGCATTAGAGAAACACAAATAATACCATGTGAGGTTGGAGAGGGAAAAGATCATCACTACTCATTAGATCATGGATATTTCATAGAGAACAAATAAATAAAACAATTATCGGACTTAATTTGATTCTACTCAATTCAAACTAATGTTTCTGGAGCATAGTGATAGATCCATGAAAGAGACAAAGATTATATTGAATAAAGTCTCTCTTTTCATGGAACTTATTATCTAGTAGAAAGATATAAAACATACAGAAATAAGAACAGTACAGAATACAATATGCATTAGAGAAACACAAATAATACCATGTGAGGTTGGAAAGGGAAAAGATCATCACTACTCGTTAGATCATGGATATTTCATAGAGAAAGTGGTATTTGAGTTTTAAGTTTTAAAGGAGAGACAGGAGTTTAACAAAGGAAGAGAGTGGGGAAAGTGGAAAATTTTCCAGATATAGGAAACAGGTAAGCAAAAGCATAAAGGCTGGAACACGGAGCATATAAGAGGATAAGTAAGTACTCCAGATTGACAGGAGCAGAGAATCAATAGAGAAAAGAAGTATGGGGTTTCAAATCTGTTTCCTCATTTATAAAATGAGAGAGCTGAATTAAATGGCCTTAGAGGCCCCTTCTAGCTTTAGATATATGACCCTTTGTACATAAGAAGGGAAAGGTAGAGGGATGGTTGATTGGGGAGAATTTTTTGTGCTATCTCAAAGATTTTGAATTTACTTTTGAGAAGTTTAAGGAACCATTGAAGCAAAGGATTCTTATGATCACATTTATTCATTAAAGAAAAGCAATTATCTTAGAGCTCAGCTTCTTAAACTGTGGGTCATGACCCCATATGGGATCTTGTAACTGAAAGTGGAAGTCATACATTTATGATTTATGATCAGTGTTTGATTTGTATTTATATATATACCTATATTCCTGTGGTCATGAAAAAATTTCTTGGGTGAAAAAGAGTCAGAAATGGAAAAAGTTTAAGAAGTCCTGGATTATATGACTAATTTATATTGATTGTCAGATTAAAAAAAAAAAACCCTGGTATTTGGACACTAGCCTTAGACTGACGGCTCCCTTATACACCATCTCCCCCCCCCCCCAACCCCAACCCCAGACAAACTGGTCTGCTCACTTTCTCTAGAAATCCCTTTATACTTTATCCCCTTCATTCTTTTGACATTCTTTCTGCCTGGAATGCCCTCTCCCCTCATCCTCTACCCACTCAAATCTTATCCATCCTTCAAGATCTGTTTAAATCCCATCTCCTTTGTGGAACCATCTCTGATGACTCCAGTCAAAATGGATCTCTTCCTCTTCTAAACTGGATTAGCCCCAATTTTCTGTACCACTCATCTGTCACCTTTCATTTCCAGACTGGAATTCTAATCGGCTTTTCCTGTGGGTATGGCTTATTTCCCCAAGGACATTATTAAAAAAAATAGAATTTTAGAGTTCAGAACTCTCCTTTTGCAAATGAAAGATTTGAGGCTGAGAAAAGGTAAATGACATGCCCAAGATCATGTAACTCATTTGTCATAAAGCCAAGATTAAAACCTGATGCTCATAGATCATGAGATTTGGAGCTGGAAGAGACATTACAGGTGATCTAATGCTCTCATTTTATACACAAGAAAACAGATTCACAGACATGAATACTAAGGCCATTTGGGAAGTAGATTCAGGATTACTGCTTTAATTGTACCATGCCATCTCCTAGACTTCCTCATTTTCCTAAGAATGGCTAACATTGTATCTTAATGAAAGAGACTTCAGGATCAGAATCCTTTCTCCACTCTGTCATGTCTGCAGGATAATATGGTAGACATTTCTTAGATTCTAGGATTCTAAGATCTAGATTTCCTATTCTACATTTAACAAGTCTTTTCACTTTCAATATTCCAAAGAGCAGCGTAGCCTTCCCCCTTCCAACACCCCCTGCAACTCCCTATGCTGATATGACATCATCAGTTCCTTGGCTTTCAGAAATTTGATATTTCAGCTTTTATAGGGTGACCCTATCCCAGAGAAGAAAACAGAAAACAGGGCTTAGAACTTGAAAGGGAAAATTTGGGTCAGGCTCGGACTTAATGCAGTTTCCATTCTTTGAGCCAAAAGGCAGTCTAGTCAACGCACAAAGGGAGTAATTGGGGGGAGTAGGGACTCTTTGTTTTCCTACATGCTCATTACACCCCTGCATTGGGGTGTCTCAGATTTTACCCTAATGATAAAAACAAGCATGTTATGCTTCATTTCCTGTTTCGGAAAATAGGGCCTTGAACTTAAAAAGGCTAATTGCATATTGTTTTTTAAAATTAGGTTGATAATTCATCATATCATAATTAAACTAATTAGAACACTATTCTTTTCCAACTGCTTTAATGAGGCCTTCAACTTGGCAGGGAACCTGTGAGACCAAAAAACATAGCCATTTGTTCAAAGATGGAGAGTTTCCGATAAGAAAAGAAGATATTCAGCTGGATTTGAGTTAATAAGATTTATATATTAATCTAGTTATACTTTGTTTCCCTCCAGAGTTTGGCAAAACCTGGTAAGCCTGCTGATTCTCTCTAGTTTCCTCTTCAGGCCCCTGTAGCCCCTTCCTATTAATTTCTGAAGTTTGAGTTAAAATAACTGGAACAATTCTCTGCTCAGAGTGAAGATTCCCTTCCCTTAGTCTGAGTTTTCAGTGGGTTGTAGGGCAGCCGAGAGGCTGGCTAACAGCTCTTAAAATAGCTCTTCTGGCCTGGGACGCCGAAAAAGAAGTTGGTGGAGTTGGGTGTCCTCTTTCAGAGTATTTCTGGCTGCTTGCTTTTGGGGGCACTGTTGCTCTAGCTTAGGGCCTCCAATGGGGGACTAATGAGTGATAGCTCTCGGTTGCGTAATTTTGTATCTGCACTTCTTGTCAAGTAATCATTACAAATGTTTCAGGGAGAAATGAGCTGGCACAGAGAACAGGGCTATCTCTCCTAAGAAGTGCGAGACTTTTGGGGTCGTGTTTGGTCTGCCTGTGGTGAATTTTTTTTCCCTTTGACAGTGTAATTAAGTGCTAATTAACTAAATGAGTAAATGTTGAAGGCTGAGATAAATATCTATGTTTCCTTAATCTATTTTCCCCTCTAAAATTTGATAAAGGAAATTCGGATTTAATGGAGGGTATATGTCAATTAAAAAAAAAAAAAAGATCGCAAATCTGTTTAGAAAGACCTTAGATCCATCAGTTTGTATTTCAACAGGAAAAGTTAACAGCATATAAATATAGAGGAGGCACAATAAAACTAGGATGAGCTATTGCAATAATTATGGTTAAGAAGGCTTAGTGGAGCTACCTTTTGTAACATCTGGTTTGTTTCTGTGCTTTCCACATCCTGCAGATGTTGCTGAACTCATGAAAAATACTGACAGGAGAATACATTAGCCAAACAGCCGTTGGATTGAATAAAATAAGGAGTAGGCTCCTTACTTTTCAAAAATCTGGTTAGGAAAGAATTCCACTTTCATAGTAAGCAGAGATTAGACCAGGACCCTCTAATGTGTCTAGAGCAAAGTGAAAAAAAATAAGTTTCTTGGATGAAAGATAGGAAAATAAATCTACATTGTGTGTAATTGTGTGTGTGTGGGTATGCATTGTGAGGTACAAACCTCCAGGTCGCTGGAATGATGGTTCTCACTGCCACAGGACTAATTGGATTCAAACATCTGTCCCCTTGTTAGGATCCTTGGTTCTAGGTCAAATGAGAGAAATGTCCTTCATTTCATTCCTCCTGTTTTGTCAAGATCCCCAAAGCCCCCTTTTCCCTGAGAGTCTGATACTGGAATAGAATTTCAGAGGCAGATGGACAGCTTGTGAATCGGAGACAAGAAGCTCCAGGTGGGAATGTGGACTCGAGGTGACATTTGTGGCATTGGGGTGATGACAGCTGCACACTGTTCAGACCCTCCTGCCAACCAGCAAAAGTGGCATTGTGTAGATCTGTGTCAACCAACACCTGGTCAGGGAAAGAGGGAAGCAAGCACATTTATTTAGACTCATTTGGAGCACAGAATGACACCCCTGAAGGATGCTGGTTGGGGAATTTGATTTTATTAACTGGAAGTATGCTGCCTGTGAGATTAACAACTAAAAATAAATAAAAGTTAGAGTATCTTGGCCTTGTTGCAGGAGAAATAGACACTTTGGAATGACCAGGAGAAGAACAAAGTCAGATTTCCTTTAAAAAGGAAAAGGGACATTGGGTACATGGCCTGCAATGTTATGTGCTATTTCTACCTTTCATTCTTTGGCTTAAGGCATTATAACTTCCTGAAGGCCCCTGTTAAAATGAAAGGATAGTAACTGCTATAAACATTTATTAATACTTTAGCATGGATTAGTTGAGAAAGTCACTATAATTGTAAATCATTGTTATTGTTTCTGAGCGCTATGTGGAGTCAGGAAAAATGAAATGTTATTTTTATATCAAAAATTTATTTAATATATCAGCATTTATTAAATGTCAAACATGTATTAATTGCTGGAGAAACAAAAATGAAACATTCTTTGCCCTCAAAGAGCTTGTATTCCACTGGAGGAGACACAAATATATGTATTTTATATGTACACACACACACACATAGTTTTAATACAGTTATTTGAAAATGAAGGCACTGGTACTAAAGGGAATCAGAAAAGCTGTCATATAACAGGTACAGCCCAGGCTGAGATTTGAAGAAAAAGAGAACATTTTAGGGACAGCAATGAGGAAGGAGTGCAATCTAGACATGGGGAAAAGCTGGTGCAAAGTTGTGGAGGTGGGAGATAGAAGTGATAGTCATTGGTTGAATAATTTTGTATCTGTACTTTTTGTCAAGTAATCATTACAAATATTTCCAGGAGAAATGAGCACAGAGAACAGGGATATCTCTCCTAAAAAGTGCAAGACTTTTGCAAAGAACTATGAGAAAGCTAGTTAGTGTGAAAGGAATAATATATAACAAGGCTACAAAGGAAGGCAATGAGAGCTGCAGTAGGAAATTATATCTGATTTCTTATCATTATTCAGAGCCATCATATAGAGGAGAATGACCACAATGAGAATAAAATACTATAAAATTGAGACTTTAGCCATGTAAATAAGTAACGAATTGCAGGCCTACTGCCAGAAAGGGATTGAAATGGGCTTAAAATTCCCTCAAACTAGATGTTTATAAATAAGAAGGTGCATTTTATAACTGACCCACTTCCCTAGATTTGAGAACATTCCCCAGTTTCAAATAGATCAGTCTGTTAGGAATTTAGGGTATCACAGAGATGGGAGGTGGAATATTACAGACATATTCCCATGAATAGGAGGAAGGGGAATTGCCTCCTATTATTCTCCCTCTTATGAGTTCTGCTGAAACAGAGTAGCTACTTGGACTGACATTTTCACCATGATATTTTAAGGATTTCTGTTAGTAAGAAAGATATTGGTTGATAAATGGTAAATATTTGGTTTGGGGTAAATCTCTTATTTGGTTCTTGTAGTTTACAGAAGTGAATTTGGGTGTTTGTGTTGGTCCAATTCATGGCTTGTGGTTCTTCTATATCCATACATGGCATGTATCAAATTTTGGGAAAAAAGTGGTAGGATAACAACAATCATATGTAATCTTGCATTGCCTGTTTGAATTGAGCCTGCCTTGGATTTCCTGTCCATAAAGAAAGATACTCAGAACACCAGGCAAATAAAACAATGTCATGACATTAGAGACCCCTGGAAAAACTGGAGATAGTTTTGTAGCCTGGGTATTTCTTAGATTGAGTTTAAGCATTTGTTCTAGTCCTACAGCTAGGAATAAAAACAACAAAAATGATAACAATGGCTAGAATTTACATAGCTCTTTAAGATTTGCAACATGCTTTACATATGGTGTCTCATTTGATTCACCCAACAATATTGTGAAGTAGGTGCCATATCCCATTCATGGCAATATGTCGACTATACTCCACATCCCATGTCTGTAATACCCCAACTTCCTGACAGACTGATCCATTTGAAACTGGGGAATGTCCTCAAATCTAGGGAAGTGGGTCAGTATAAAATGTAACTTCTTATTTCTAAACATCCAGTTTGAGGGAATTTTAAGCCCATTTCAATCCCTCTCGGGCAGTGGGCCTGCAGTTCATTACTTAATTACATGGCCAAAGTCTCAATTTTAGTGTATTTTATCTTCACTATAGTCATTCTCCTTTATATGACTATCCTGAATAATAATAAGAAATCAGATATAATTTCCTACCACAGTAATACTGTGAAATAGGTACAAATATTTTGTAGATGAGGAATGAGGAATGAGATAAAACTCAGAGTTAAATAATTTGCCCAACTAGTAAATATCTGAAGTCGTGTATTATTCAATAAACTTCAGTGGCTTCCTCTTCACTCAAGAATAAAATATAAAATCCTTAGTTTTGTATTTAAAGTCCTTTACAACCTAGTTCCTTCCTACTTTTTCAGTCTTCTTACACTTTATTCTTCTCTGAGTACTCCACATTTTTGATGTTGGTCTATTTATCCATTGGTTTATTCTGTATTCACTGTATTCTATCTCCAAACTCTTTATTGTAGCACTACCTGCCCTCCATACCTATATTAATCTCCATCTTAACCTCTTCTTTCTGGCTTCTTTTATGAAATTTCCAACCTCATCTTTGGGAGGATACTTTGGTTGATCTTCAACAACTCTTGTCTCCTTCCTTTTCTTCCCTAGTGCTACTCCCAGCATGCTGAAATGATTTTACATTTACACTGTATATATTTTGTTTGTGTATATGTGTGTATATATACACACACATACAAATATATATTTATGGATTGCCTCTTTCATTAGAATGTGGATTTTTTGCATCTATGTTTTTGCTTTTCTTTGTATCCTTATCACTTAGCACAGTGCCTGACATATAATAGAAAGTCCTTAATAAATGTTTATTGTATGACTGACAGCCTGGTTATATGACCTAGTTTTACAAACCAAGGACATGTAGATAAGTAAATATAGACATATAGATAAAATATAAGTAAGATGAAAATATAACTGGAGAGCTGATTTCTCTTGCCTAGGAAATACTGTGAAATGCCAGTCTGAATGACAAGGGAGAAGACAAAATGAATCTTGCAGATACATGAGAAATAAGGTGGGTCTTTCATTAGGACTAGCATTCAAACCAAATCTTAAGGTTAAATGACCCTAGGGTACTTTAAAGGCAAAGCAAGAAAAGATGAAGAAAAGAGCAAGAAAAGATGAAGAAAGACAGCCACTGGATTCCCATGCCTAGAACTGAAGAGAAAACCTAGATTGCTTTAGCAGGCAGGCTTTGAAGAGAGGAGACAGAGGCTTCCCTGTGAAGATTAATCAGAGCAGTGATGAAGCTCCTGAAAATGACTTATATACTAGGAGATAAAATCACTAGTCAGAGGCAAGAGAAGATACCAAATAAGAAATTGGATAAGGATCCTAAAGGAGTCAAGGAAAGAAGTGAAGAATCAAAGAATAATAATTAAACTATGTACAAAGGGGACACTTGGGAATGTTGAGAAGAGAAATTGAAGAATAGGAGTAACACACAAAATACCTGGTTGAGTATAGTTTATTGTGAGGTGATCCCTACATCAGACATGTGATTTGATATGATTTTCTCCTCTATTCAAAATTGGCTTTTTGATGAAGTAGTTTTGCTCTGCTTCTCCTGTACAAAGAACATCTGGAAAGGGAATGGATCGTCCTCAGGAAGTGAGGCAAGTCTCGAGTTTTGGAGTGTGAAGAAAAACATAAATTCAAATTTAAATTCACAGTCCACCTAGTATGTAACCTTAGGTGTTGTATAATTTCTCTGATGTGTGTGTGTGTGTGTGTGTGTGTGTGTGTGTGTGTACCCATTGTAACAGTCTATCAAATACCACAGATGCTTAGTAATCTATCTTCAAAAACAGAGATTTCTGTTGTTATTTCAGATCAACATTAAATCATATTTATTATAACCACTTCCAGCATAGAGTGCATTTTCCGAACCTGGGGAAACAGACACTATCCCTGCCCTCGAGGCATTTATATTCTAATTGGGAAAATAATATAATTGGCCAATTTAGATACAAGCTATCCATCTCGGGCTAAGTCCATATAATGGCAAGCACTTGGCTAAAAAAATGAAATCAGAATCAGCCAGAAAGGAGAATTGCTAAATATTCCTATTTAACTGAATTTTAAGTCCTATATAGACAATATTTCTATTGACTTTTTGTGGGAAGTTGTGATGTTAAGTAAATGTAGCCTTAAAATATGAATATTGCAGAGAAACCATAAGGCAATTTGGTACATAGAAAGAATGCTGGATTTGGAATCAGAGATTCTATCTTGGCCACTTTCTACCTAGGTAGCATTGCATTACTACCTTTAGTTATAGTGTTAGTTCTTTCATATGTAAGGTGGGAATAATTCATACAATTCAACAAACACATATTAAGCATCTACTGTGTAAAGTGCATTAGCCTAGGTACATGGATACAAGTTTAAATGAGGTCTGTTCTGACAATTCAAAGATAAAGTCTAAGAGGAAACTATGATATATTCATAGATAATCATAATGCAAAATCATACCTGCAGAGTGTCTTATAAAGGAAAAAACAAAGTGCAATGTGAGGTTAGAGGGGGAAAATGAATACTGATTTTATAGATTAATAGAGGCTTCCTGGAAGAACCAGTTTTTTTTTAAATGAATTTGAAGTTGAGGCTTTGAGGCTTAGGAGAAAAAACATTGTGTGTGTGTGTGTGTGTGTGTGTGTGTGTGTGTGTAGAATAAGATGAGTTAATTAAATTAACAGTGTTTAGGGAGTATAATAATAATAATGGTTAGAATTCTTATAGCATTTTAACTACATAGGATCTCATTTGAAATAGATGCTATGAGTAGCCTCATTTTACAGATAAGGAAAATGGGTCAACAGAGGTTAAATGCCTTGCCCATGGTCATACCAGTGTCTGTGAGGTGGAATTTTCACTCAAGTCTTTATGACTCAAAATCCAGCACTCTATCCACTATGCCCTATTTTCCCCCTCCTTTGATTTTCTGGTTCATGTTGGCCACAGCTTAGAGTGTAAGGGTGGGGTTTATAATGAACTGTGGCTAGAAAGATACCAGATTGTGGAGGGCTTGTTGTGAAGAAAGTGCTTTGTAAATGATGATGTGCTATAGAAATATGGAATATTGTTATGGAGAGTAGTATGCAGAGTAATCATAGCTATTGAAACAACAACAAAAAAACTTGAACTTTAGATGGTAGGTAACAAAAAGCCCTGAAGATGTTTGAGAGAGGAAAATGGCTTTATATAAGGAAAATACTTGGCCGCCATATAGAAAATGGATTGTACGATGGAATCAACAATGGAATCTGGTAAAATTATTAAATGGTAATAATAATACGAGATAATATTTATATAATACTTAGAGATTTCCAAAGCATTTGACAAATTTTATCTCATTTGATCCTTGCAACAACCCTTAAAGTATGCATTATGATTACTCCTGTGTAGAAATGAGGAAATGGCAGGCTTCTATAATTCATCCAGAATTACACAGTAATTTTCTGAGACTGTATTAGAATTCAAGTCTTTCTGATTCTGGATCCAGTACTGTCTTCAATGCACTATAAGAAATGACGAAGACAGAGAAGAATGGGAAAACATATAAGCCAATGGAAAATGAAATAAGCAAAATCCGAAAAACAATATATAAAATTGTTGCCACAATATAAATGGGAAGATCACTAACAATAATTGAAACTGAATACACACAATTAGAGTAAGTTGCACCCTAAAGGAGAGATCAAGAAATGCATTTCCCTCTTACTTTCAGAGGTGAGGAGACTATAAATGTAGAGCACTGCATATATTGGCAATCTTGGTTGCTGTGTTGTTTCTTTCTTGCTGGAACTTTTCTACTCCTCTCTCTATTTTATTCGTTTTTACAAAGCTGAAGATGGGAGAATGGTATGTTTAGAAATTTTTTAAAATGTGATAAAAAAAAGAAGGAAAGAAAAATGGAAGAGATGAAAGGAAGGAAGGAAAGAGGAAAAAAAGGAAAGAGGGAGGAAAAAAGAAAGAAGGAAGGAAGGAAGGAAGGAAAAAAGGAAGGAAAGAGAGAGGAAGAAAGGAAGAAGGAGAAGAAGAGAAGAGGAAGAAAAGAAGGAAGGAGGAAAAGGAAGGAAAGAAGGAAGGGAAGGGAAGAAAAGAGAGAAAAAACAGAAAAAGGAGGAAAAGGAAAAGAAAGAAAAGATAGGAAAAGAAAGGAAAGGGAAGAAAGAAAAAAGAAATATCAATATTATAAATATAAATAGCAATAAAAATACACATAAGAATCTTCCAGGCAAATTGACATCAAGGATGTATGGTCATAAGAACAAGGTAGGGCACACATCCCAAACAGTGGGAGGGTGGTTAAATCCACCCAAATCTGAAGCTGATGAAAAATTAGAAGTGAGATAGAAGAAAAAAAGTGAAAACCTAAGGTTTCAAAAAGGGGAGCTGTGCTGAAAAGTGGTCACAGAGTTTGCAAAAATAGTGAAGTCAGAGGAGGAAAAGATGTTGGAAGGAAGATAATACGCTGGGCTTTTGACATGTTAGGTTTCAGGTGAAACCCAACCTAGGTGAGTGGACATTCAAACTAGAGTCACCTCCCTCAGTTGGGTTTTTGTGAGTCTGAGCTAGAGCATGCTGTGCTGCTCCATCTCTGAAAGGGATGCTACCTGTACATTTTTGTAGATGTCTCAAGAGAATAGAGCAAAGGATGCTCACTGCCTTCTGCTTCCATCCCTTGCCTGGCACCTAGCACAGCGCCCACAAGCATTCCCTAATGAGTCCCGAAGCTGAATTGAATCAGAAATCCCCTGGAACCCTTTGGAATAAAAGTGTAGCCTGGGACTCGGAGTATGATCTTCCTTTTCTCTCCTTAGCTGCTTGAAGGAGGCCATTTGTTGTTATGCAGAGAAAGGCACAGCTTGAAGACAGCCATGAAACATTCTTTCCAGGGCACACAGCAATACACCTGCTGAGTTATGAACCTGATGAATCATTTGCCTAGTTATCTTGCTAGTCATGCCGAACTGGAGGCCACTTTTCAAACTAAGCACATCCCAGCCCATTCCCATTCCTGTTTTTTTCATACGGGACCTGTATTTTCTATGAAGCTCCTTTTCCTTCCTCTTCAGAAAGGCTGACCTTGCCCTTCCTTGTAATAATCTTGCAAATACAGTCATCAGAGAGAAGGCCTCTTCTTCCTTCTCCACTGCCCTTATATTGTTTCTAATGTGATTTACTGTATGTTCAGTAAATGAGATTGGGCCACTTGTTTTATTTACATAATAAAACAAAGCACAGAAGTTACCCACAGGAAAAGTTAATCACAGGGCACAGCCTCACCATTTCTTTCCTTTGGGAAAACAAAGAAACAAATCCCAAATACCCCTTATTCATTTCATTACACCTTTTTGGCAAGTCTCAATGACCTGCTTGTTTAATAGTCTGACAGTTTGTTTTTGAATTTGCTACTTGCAAAAGCAAACACCCTTTCTTTTTTTTCCTTTGGGCTCTGCTGGTCCTTTCTCCTCCCCACTTCATCCTCAAATGAGGGCTTGCAAAGGTCACTGAAATTAATGAAAATCAAAATCATAACTACATGAAACTAGAGGCCTATTCTGGCTCCAAAGGGCTCTATTTGGCTGTCTCACATTGCATTTTGGCATTATATGATGTAAGGGCTTCACTTAGGTTAATCAAAATGTAACCCCAATCCTTACTCAAAACACCTGTTGAAGCTCTATTTACCCAAGAGAATATAAATTTCTTTTGGCTCCGGTCCATAGCACATTTGGATAATAATAATTTCCTAGGTCTGAAAAGTGCTTTATACTTTCCCACAAATGATAATGTTCATAAAAATCTTTTCAAATCTTCAAACCTATTTAAATGTGAGATACTTCATAGCAATGAAAACAGCTTTGGATTGAAGTCTGAAGATGTGCTCTAGTTCTTACTCTATCACTGGCAAGCAAGTCATTTATTTTCTCTTTCATGGATAAATTAATTTTAAAAAATTGCCATCTCATCTGCCCACTATTCCCTCCAATGAATAATTAAATTAAATAAATAAAATAATTTAATTAATTACTTAAAAGAAAAAAACTTTTCGTTACAAAAATGCAGAATCCAGCAAAAAATAAAAAAAAAAAAACATCCCACATTGGTCATGTCCAAAAATTAATACATCATTCTGCATTTTAAGTTTGTCACTTCTCTGGCAGAAGGTAGGATTCTTTGGTCCTCTAAACTTGTAGTTTATCATTGCCTTAGCCAGAATTCTAGAGAGTTTAAAGTAACTTTTATTTCTAATGTCACATAAATTTTTCTTCTTGTTCTACTCAATTCTACAAGAGTACATAGAGTTCTTCCCAGTTTTCTCTGAAACTGTCCTATTTGTCATCTTTTATGACACAATATATTTCATTAATTCACATACCAGAATCTTTCTAGATATTTCCCAATGGGTAGGAAACATGCTTTGCTTCTAATTTTGAGGCTGATTCAAAAAAGTGTGCTATAAATATAAATATAATATACATATACATGTGAGTTCTCCATTTTAAATTTTATTCTTTAAATCTCTTTTGGCTAAAGACCTAGTAATGGGAAAAATAATTCATTTTCTCAGCATAATATAAGGGAATAGAATGCTATGCTTGCATTCAGAAAGATTTTGTTTCAAAAACTACTTTAGACTCTTAAAGGCTATATGACTATGGACAAATCAACTAACTAGCAAACCTTTCCTAAGCACTTATTATGGACCAGGCATTATATTTAGCACTGGGAATTCAAAGACAAAAAAAAATTAGATCCTTTAACTCTCCAATCCTCTTTCCTAATATGTATAATAAGGTATAGTACCTACAATCTTAGAAACTGTGAGCTTCAAATGGGCTTATGCACACACATATATAAATGCATTTACACAAATATATGTATGCACACATGTGTATCCAGTATATAATCATGCACATATCTCACATGGGTATGTATATGTGTGTATACATACACACACACACACACAAATATATGTATCATGGTCAGTCATGGGGCAGTGGCTAGATTCTAGACCTAGAATCAGGAAAATCTCAAATCCAACCTCAGATATTTATTAGTTGTATGATCCTGGGCAAGTCACTTAACCCTGTTTGCCTCATATGTAAAATGGGCTGAGAGAAATATCAAACTACTCTCAGTCCAAAAGGAGTCACACAGAGTGGGACATAAGTGAAAACGATCATACATACATATGCACATACAAACACAATGCCACTACAATTTTAAAAGAAATTTTAAATTCTCTATTGGAGAATTTCTCAATTGATTTCCCCCTACTTTAGGAAACAGAGAATAAAAAGGGAAAAGTATGGAGTCAATGAAGTATAAGAGTATCTCCTTTTTAGATCTTGACTGACCCATTTGCATATGAAAATATAAAGAAATATTTGAGGGAGGACTGGACAAAAAAGACTTGGATGGGGGGGGGGAGCGGAGCTGCATTGATTCTCTTTTTTCTAGTTAATTTTTCATCAACTACTCATGATTGTTGTGAATTTGAGGAACTGAGAATTTGAAAAAAGAAAATCCAAACTTTATAGCTCCAGAGCCCATCAACAAATGTTCATTAGGTGACAATTATTTACTAGGTATTGGAAATACAAAAAAGGTTAAAAAAAAAAACCTCTCCAGGAGTCTAATACAGAAAATCTAAGTCAATTGAAAAGAAAGACAGCTATGGAGAATGAACCTGAGTTTTAAGAATTCATTGTTTACCTTCTCCTTTACGTTCTTTTTTTTTTTTTTTGAAAATTCAACAAGAAGGAAAAAAGGGGATTTCTTTCTCCTCTTCTTGTCATAGGCAGTGGTATCTCAAAACAAAAGAAGATATACTCGATGTAGCCTGAGAGGAGAGTCCACCTGAGAAATCTGGCACCTGAATCTGGGATTCTACTTGGAAGATGGTCCCAGAGGTAATATGGTCCTAGCATATGGATCTTATTTGTTCTGAAAGTGCATAAACAGCATCCAAGCCATAATGTCATCTGAGTCCCAAAGTGGAGATAATAGTTACTCCATAGTTACTACATAGTGAAGTAACATCCATCAAAACTGCAACTAGTGGTGTTCAGTGGAATGATCTCCAATAGATTGTGATACCAAGATCCACAGGAATAACACAAAGTCATTACCATCCTTGAAGTATCTTTGAAGTATATAAGGCATAAAATGTCTACTTGCCTTAGACATATGTTCCTTATATATGGGCTTCTCTTACTTATCAAGTGTGTGTGTTTTTACAAAAGTCCATTCCAGATTAATGGCGAGGTCTAGTTGCTGTGGTTCTTATTATGTCATTCTAGCAAATGACTTTGTTTTTAGTTAAATGTGTTCTCTGAGTGACCAGAAACAAGTAGGGGCTAATGAATTATATAGTTTAGGAGTAAAGACTCACAAAGTACTATGAATCTGGAGTTGACATTCCATCAAAGGATCTAATCTGTGATTTGAGGGAAGGTGACCCTAGAGTGCCATATATAAATGTTAATTGCTATTTACTACCACCATCACCATCATCATTTCAGTGCCTTGGGATCCACATGTATAAAATCAGTGAATAATACATTTTCCACATTCCTCACTGGGCTGCTAGGACAATAAAATGAGTTAATGAATATAGAAATGTACTCAAAGCACTATATCTCACACAACATTAGTGGTTCTATTTAACAATACTCAACAAATTTTATTTTAATTATTAGCCCCTCATTTTGTATTAAGAGAGGAAATAGAAACTATTTTTCTTATACTTAAGGCTCAGTAAGATGTAGGACTGAGAAGAGATAGCTATTAGGCAATACCAATATGAAAGAGTGTGTATGATCCTTTTTTTGGCTCAAGAATTCTTTCAATTCATTGGAATTTGAGTCACGTAAAACTGTGGTCAAGTCACTTAAAATCTCTGAGTCCCAGTTACCTCATCTGTCAAATGGACATAATATTATATAACATTACATAATATTATAAACTCACTAGTGTATAAACTCTTTTGTAGACTTCAAGTTCTATTAAATTGTTATTGTTATTTCTAGGTGCACCTAATATAACCAGCTTGAACTAAATATCTCAAGGTAACTACAAACTAACTTTCCTACTCTCTTCCTACAATGGGAAGTAAATTTTTAAAAGTTCAATTTCATTTTAGTTTATCAGAACTCAGCCCAGTTAGTGATCACATGGGCAATAAATGTCCTTATTCGTTAATTTATCTAATAATTATTAAGTCCCTAAAATGCACAAAGCATCCAACTAGGAATACAAGAACAAAGCTGCCTTCATGGAGCTTACAGTCAAATAAAAGAGTTCATGATATGCCAGCTCATTGATATCTGTGAAGACCGCGTATTTAAAATCAGCTGGAGTCAGGAATTCAGGTTAAGGGAAAAATCTTCAATCTTTATTCTCAGTAGAGAGAATTCTCAGTAGAGGTGAAGAAGGATTGCGATAGCAATATGGGCAGCTACAACAGGAAGCCAGCTAGCAGAGGGGAATTGGAGGAAAAGGGCCGATGCGATAGCAATTCGAGCAGCTGTGTCAAGACACCAGCCAGCAGTTTCTCCTTCCACTTCCCTTTCCACTCCCCTGCCTCCACCCACTAAAATCATCCTTTCCTATACAACACATCAGGACTTGCACAAAGAGTGGGCGGGGGCCATTCTTTCTCCAAGTATATATATTAATAGAGTATGGTCCAATTACTATTTAGCCTCACATGCTTAGGACCTCAGTGCATCAACTTGAACCTCAGCCCATTACAGATATCATCGATACAATGTTTTCAAAAAAATTTATTATTATAAATGATAATATGAATCTGAAATTAAAAGGCCTATTCTATGATCTGAGGATTGTAAATGACTTTTCAATTTTGAATTTCCTGTTAGAAATTACAAGAAGAAATACAATCAGCTACTAGAAAACAAATCACTATCCAGTATGAATTCATATATTAGCCCTTTCAGAAATTAGATGGAATTAAAACCAGAATTAACAGAATTAAAATCTTTCAGGTGATGTTGCCTTGCTTATATTAAATAATTGACAATTATTTTGATAATTCTGTAGAAAGAAGTTGGAAAATGGCAACATTGAATAATTAAAATAGATAACTTCACTGGAATGAGCAGAATGATAGAGTTTTGATGATTGGTTTACAATGTTCTGGAATTTTAACCAGAACATAACAACTCTTCATAATTACTTTTTATTTAGATAGTAATATTATGGAAAGAAGACTGTGTTGGAAGATAGGAGATGCGAAGTTCAGTCTTGGTTCAGTCATTAATTATCATAGTATACTCTTGGGCAAGTCCTTAAAAGATCTTGGTTTGCTCCTCTGTAAAATAACATGTTTGGATTAGTTAATATCTAACTTCTTTTTAATCTCTAAAATGATCCTAAAATTAATTTTGTTTTAGGAATCTTTGATACTTTTGCAATATGATTTAAGATCATTGAAGCCATATTTGTACATTTATAGAGTAATAACACTGAAAGGTACCTTAAGGACCATCTGATCTCTCTCATAAAAAAAACCAAAAAAACAAAAAACTAAGACATGGAGAAGTTAAGTGAGTAAGATCTAGAAACAGAATCTGATCCCAGATTCTATTGATCTATTGAATCCCAGGTTTTCAAGACCCAAAAACCAGTGATATTTCCAATCTACCACAGGTATTATGAAACCAAAGTTGATGTTTTATATTATGCAGAGATATTTTATAAATACACATTTTCTTTTCCCTTGGTTTTCTTTGCTACTTTTAACTAGTGAATTATGTATTTTTTTAACTAAACTTTAACTTTACAGAGAAATGGAATGGCCTAAAAGATTACAATTATCCTGATGGGATAGACCAATGAGACTGAGAAACAGACTTTCTTACGAGTCATGAAAACATTGATTTTTTTTGATTCCCATGTGACAAGAATAAGCCATGCTATCTTTTTGTGGAGTGGTGTTGAGTCATTTGATTCACCAAAAGCACAAAATGTCACACTATCAGCTAGACTAAGAAGATGGGATAGCTATATATGAGCCCTTCACAGCATCACTCCATTTAGAGACACATCCTACAACACAGCTGGTAAGAATAACTTAAGCAAAGTGTTCCTTTACCTCCAAGGGAAAATCTATCTTTTAATAACTGAATAATTCATCTGTTCTTGATTCCCAGGACCAGATTATGACCTGAAGTTACTGCAATCCTACAGGAAATCAAGTTTGATTTTGTAATATAGTCAAATGAGTACTTTAGAGTGCCATGTCTGAGATCAATAAGGAAGCAGTAACTACATTTACTGTCATATGATGATATTGATGTAAAAACATAATGGTCAAAATTATAAAATCAATTTCATAATTTAATCAGAAATGTTTATTGATACTGTTAAAGTTGAATTCAATAGCTTCTGGTATGTAGTTAATTTCCTACCTGTCAGAAAAATGTATTGAAATGTTCTTTCTTGAAAATGATTGGAGTTAATTCAGTAGAGAAAATATCAAAGTTCCATGATGCTAATAGACACAGATTTCTTTTCTTTCTTGCTTCTGTCTGTGTACAGATTAGAAACGTTTTGCCTGACTTTTCTTGTAGATATTATATATTTAAAAACTACTGATATTTCAATAGTAAGTCCCCAAAACATGTCTTTTGGGGATGAAAAGAGTATTTTTTGGAATGAAAACACCAAATAAATAGACAATATGTGTTTGGTATTGGGATATATGTCACATTTGAAAATGTTAAGTAATCGTGAAAATAAATGTGAAAAAAATAAAGAAAGCTCTGGAGGCTGAACATCTTTGATGATTTGACTTTGCCACCAGCTACTGGTTTTGATCTATATTCATGTTAAGTGGGAAGCTTTTTAATTGAAGCCAGAAGTCACTTATTGGAGGTTTTGCAAGTATAACTGGTATTTTTAAAATATAATCACAGCAAAGAGTGATAAGCCTACATAGCTGATTCCATTTTAGAAGGATCAGAGGATGAACAGAGGAGAAAGAATCCCAAAAATTAGGTGATTCAGATCAGTGAAACACCTCAATATCCTAAAAATTATCAGAACACTTCATCCATTAATGAAAAAATATGTAGTAAGTATCTACTGTACACTAGAAAATGTTCCATGGACTGGACAGACAGATAAAAATGAAACACTCCCTACCCTAACGCTCATATTATAGCAGAGGAGACAACAGGTAGCCTGGAGTCAGGAAGACCCCTTTTCCTGAGTTCCTGAGGTTCCTGACCTCAGACATGTAACTAACTTTGTGACCCTTGGTAAGTCACTTAACCCCATTTGCTTCAGTTTCCTCATCTGTAAAATGATCTGGAGAAAGAAGTGGTAAACCATTCCAGTATTTTTGTCAAGACAACTCCAAATGGGGTCATGAAGAGTAGGACATGACTGAAAAGATGAATCAACAACAACAAATAGTTCAAAACCTGGCTCCTTTAGAAGAGAACACCTCTTCTACAAGTGGAAATAATATATGCTATAGAAAAAGAATCAACAAAACTTAGAAACTGATTAGATATGAGGACTGAAATAGAAACAAGAGAGGGAGAGGGGGTAGGAAAGGAAAAGGAATAATTAGTATCGTTTCCTTAAAGGAAATAGAAGGTAGGATAACCAGGGTGGAGGACTTTGCAAGAGGATGATCCAGCTATTCCTTTAAGATTAAAACAAAGGAGGAGAGAATGAGGTAGGAAGTAGAGGGGTTGTAGACTAAGAGAGGAGACAGATGCTCTCAATTTTTTATGTAAAGTAGGAGTTGAAGTTCTCTACTGAAGATGATAGAAAGAAATATTATAGGGCAGTGGTATCAAGCTCAAATAGAAATAGGGACCACTAAAACATAATAAGGATTCTTGTGGACCACATATTTACTTAGAAAACCATATATTAATGTTGCCTATGTTCTATTTTAATTTTATTTATTTTGTTAAATATTTCTCCTTTACATATCAATCTGGTTCTGACTGCACATGAAGGTTTGTAAGCTGTGTTTGATACATCTGGTGTAGAGAATTTGAAAGGATAAGAAAAGATTTAGAATATCCCTGAGTCAATCAGAAAATAATAAAGGCATTTTCAAGTTTGATGAGAACCCAAATGAGTTTAACATAAATACTTGATGGACTCAGTTGGCATAACTTTATGTCTCCCTTCATATAAATAAATCTCGGGGTCAGAGTTTGGCAAGAACTGAATGGCAATGGAACAAAAATGTAAGGGATTCAAGGGTAATTGTGACTGAGTGATACCAGGGATTAAGGAGCATGCCTTTTCTTCATCCTTGTCAAGGAGCATGAGAAAATATGCTGGAAAGGATGTCTGGAAGGTGTTCTCGTCTAAAGGAGCCAGGTTTTCATAAGCACAGAAAGAAGGAGTGAGAAGATGAAGTGGAAAGATAAGGCAAAAGAGTATGGGGATTGAGGAAGGGAAAGGGAATAAGCATTTAAATATCACCTGCTATTTGCTAAAAATTATCCTGCTTTTAAAAAAATAAATATCTCATCTGATCCTCACAACAACCCTGTGAGGTTAAGTGCTACCATCCCCAGTTCATAAGAACTAGTCATAAAACTGAGAAAATACCAATTCACAGAGGTGCAAGAGCCAAGATCCAAAGATGTTGAAGAGTTATGATAACTTGTTTTTATCTCTCTTTTTAGAAATTCTGTCCTTTTTTTCTCAGAAGAAGATAAGGTAGACTCCATGAAAGTCAACTTTAAAAAACAACAACACTACTTTTGCTTCTTCCTAATCTCACCTTCTAATCAGAATATAATTATTTACACAATCCCACTGAGTGACTTCCATTCTATATTCATGTTTCCCCTCTTTCCTATTGAATAGTTAATTAAAGATAGGAAACTTCTTAAATAAAGCAAACACTCCTGAGAGTTTTTACACTATGAATTAAAGGTCACAGATGCTCAGTTTATATTTTTGTGTGTATGCATGCACATAAATGTGTTTATAATTATATATGTAAGCTACATATATAAGTATATATAGTATATATATAGTTATATATAGTATATGACTATATAGTCATACATATATAATTTATATATAGATATGCATTATGCATTTCTCTATGTTAATTCATATGTCAGAACAAAGTAATTTTTAAAGCATTTTGTATTTTAAAAAATAACTATAACAATATTTTGTATAAAATCTAAGAAATGAAGCATGGTCTAGTACAGTAATCTTCAAACCTTTTTAAAAATTTTATTACTGTACAATTCTAAAAAAAAAATCATGTACTCCCAATATGGGTATAATTACTTATTTATATATCACATAGTAGTACTCTTGTATAGATTTTATTACTTACATAAAAATAGAAATTATTAAAAGAATGTGATAAAGATGAAATGAGATTTAATCATGGAGTCACTGAAGTAGGGGAGTGACATAATCAAACTGGTATTTTAGAAATATCAATATAGCAACAACATATTTGTGTATGAATTGGTAATAGTTCAGGTGAAAGGTAATGAGGAATTGAATGATAGTAGTAGAAGGGTGAGTGGAAAGGAAATGGATTTTGGGAAATAGAATTGCTAAGTCTGGTAACTGATTGAATGTGTGGAGTGAGGGAGAGTTAAGAGTTCAAGATGACACTGATGTTATGAACCTATGTGACCTGAAAGACAGGTTTTGGGGTAAAGCCAATATAGTGAGATCTTTAATACAGATCATGAAGCATTCATGTTTATGAAACCTTTATGAATCCACTGTGCCCCATCAAAAATGAAAAGCATGGTGGGGACTGCTCACTTACATACTGGATGAATATGTGTATATGTAAATGTATTTATGTATAAATGTATCCATATGAACTATATATACTTCTATTTGTAAGTTCTCTCTCTGGACATGGATAACATCTTCCTTCATAGACCCTATGTTGTTGATTTAGGTATTTATGATACTTCAAATGAACTAGTCATTCAAAGTTGGTCTTATGACAATATTTCTGTTACTGTGTACAATGTTCTCTTGGTTCTGCTCATTTCGCTTTTCACTATTTCATGTCTTTGCATGTTCTTCTATAATCAACCAGCTCATCATTTCTCATAGCACAGTTGTATTCCATCACAATAATATAACTTGTTTAGTCATTCCCCAATTGAATTTCCAGTTCTTTGCCACCACAAAGAGAATTGCTACAAATATTTTAGAACATAGAAGTTCTTTTTCTCCTAATCACCTTGGAATAAAACCTAACAGTGGTAATGCTAGGTCAAAAGGTATACATGCTTTTATAATTCTTTGGGCATAATTTCAGATTGTTCTCCAAAGTGAATGGATCAATTCACAATCCCACCAACAGTGAATTAATGTCCTAATTTTTCCCACATCCCATTCAAATATTTGTCACTTTATCCTTTTATCATTGTCCAATCTGGTAACTATAAAATGATATCTCAAAATTATTTTATTCTCTAATCAATAGTGATTTGTAGCATTTTTCATATATCTCATATGAAAAATAGTTTTGATTTATTCTCATTCACATATTTTGACCATTTATCAATTGGGAAATGACCCTACTTTTTAAAAAAAATAAGCTTATATTAATATTTTATTTTTTTATATCATTTCTGCTGTCTCTTCCTCCTCTCAGAGAGTTATCCATATAACAAATAGTATGTTTTATAAAGGAAAAAAAATCAGCACAAGTGGCTAATACATTGCAAAAGAGTGAAAACATACAACATATAACACATCTAACACCTCCATGAAGGGGTAGTTAGAGGTGTCTTCTCCTATCTCTTGTTTTGAGTCCTATTTGATCTTTATAATTTTGATACATTTACTTGTGGACTTTTTAATATAGTTTCTCTTTCCACTTAAATTGTTGTAGTGATTGTACATATTTTTTGGCTGTTTTTTGTTTTTATTAAGTCTTTTTTCTGTCATGTCCAATGTTTTCTTATCCCATTTGGGATTTTCTTGGCAAAGATACTGGAGTAGTTTTGCTATTTTCTCCTCACAACCCATTTTATAGATGAGGAAATGAGGCAAACAGCATTTAGTGACATGCCTAGATTCATACTAGTAAGTATCTGAAGCCAGATTTGAACTCATGAAGAGGAGGTTTCCTGATTCAAGCTCAGCATTCTATCCACTATGGTACCTGCCCTGGCTTTGCTTATTTCACTCTGCACCAATTCATATAGGTCTTCCCATACTTCTCTGTATTCACCACTCATCATTTTTAACAACAGTGTAATATTCCAATACATTCATGTGCCACATTTATTTATCTGTTAATCAAATTATGGCCATCTACTTTATTTTTGATTAGTATGTATTATAAAAAAGTGCAGATATAAATATTTTAGAGCGTATTAGAAGGTTGCTTCACCTTCCAATTCTACAGGCAACTTTACTAAAACTATCAGTGATAGGAGAGCTGCTGATCTTCACTGGTGCAGGGAGCCTCTTATGTCTATGAGATCATAATTCCAGACATGAATGAATGAATAAATAAATAAACAAACAAATAAAACAAATAATATAAATAAATAAACAAAATACAATTTTAGATAATGGTTTTCCTCACTGGTACAAACTCATCTAATTTACTATAATCTTCATGCTTTGACTTTTAACTGTTTTCATTTTTTTTTTCATGTTCAGTCTTTTTTCTTCACTTCTGGCCCTCTGGCTGGTCCTTCAGAAATCCACAGATTCTATTCATTCAACGAATAGTGAGGTATTACTTTAACTAATTTGTCTTTTGTAGGCATAGATTCTAAGTCATGGATTAAGTACTTTCCATTTTCCTCTAAACAATTTGTCCATCTTCTTTTTTGATGAGTACATTGGACAGCATCTAGTTGTATTCCAGTTAAAGAAACTGACAGATATTCCAGATGAACATGTATTGGGACTCAGAGCTGAAGAAGAAGCTATGGGCTAGGATTTATTAAATTGAGGCTAGATTTCACCCAAATAATTGCCCAGCAATTTTAGTGATGAAAAATTGTTCCCTCACTACAAAAACTCATTTCTTTAACAACAATATTCTCATGGCAATGATATAAGTTTGTAAATCAGTCAATAAACATTTATTAAGCGTCTATTCTGTTCCAGGCACTGAGATAAGGAACAAGGATATAAAAAGGGAAAAGATAGTTCCTCCTTTCAAGGAACTCAGGATCTAATGAGAGAGAAAACATGAGTACAGATATGTTCAATAAGATCTGGAAAAGGTGATTAAAAGAAAGAATGTACCTATTTATTAAGGATGATCAAGAAAGGTTTCTTATAGAATTGGGATTTTAGATGGGACTTAAAGGAAGCCAGAAAGTGGAGAGGAGAAAGGACAATATGCTGACATGGGAAATAGACATTGAAAATGCCTGGGTTCCAGAGATGGTATGTCTTATTGGAAGAATAGCAAGGGAATTAGTATTACTTGATTATGGAGTATGTGACAGAGAAAGTAAGGTAGAGGACTCTAGATAGGTATATATGTGATGCAGATTATGGACAGCTTTAAATGCCAACTAAAATTTTTTCATTTGATCCTGGGGATGATTGAGAACCATTGAGTCTATTAAGTAGGAAGATGACATGGACAAATCTGGGTTTTAGGAAGGTCACTTTGATAGATTAATGCAATTTGATGATTGCAGTAAGGAGAGACTTATGCTGATGATAACCAGAAACCTATTGCAATAGTGTAGACATGAAGTGGTTGAGGGCCTGCATTTGGAGGAGGAGCATCAGAGGAAAGAAGAGGGTATACATGAGAGTGGTTATAAATGTAAATCCATAGGATTTAGGAACAGATTGTACATGGAGGAGAGGTAAAAAAGATGGAGGAGTTGAAGATGATACCTTAATTGAGTGCATGGTAACAGGAAAAATAGGAAGAGAGGAAGGCTTGGGGAAAAATAATAAGTTCAAATTTGGACATTTTAGTATGACTGTGGACATGTGGTTTGAAATATCTGATAGGCAGTTGAAGATAAGGGCCTGCGGAAGGGGGTTAGCTATTCCTCTATATAGGTCCAGCACTCTACCCACTATGCCATCTAACTGTTTCTGGGTAGAAAGGCCAAGAAGAATGAGGATTGAGAAAATGTCATTAGATTTGGCAATTAAGAGATCATCTGGAAACTTTGGAGAAAGCAGTATCAGTTGAATGAGGAAGCTGCATGCCATATTGCAGAGAGTTAAGAAGAGCGAGAGGAAAGGAGGTAGAGTAATTAATTATAGATGAACTTCTCAAAAAATTGAATCACAAAAGAGAGGAGAGAGATGAGATGAGAGCTTTTGAGGTTTTTTGTGGATAGGGAAGACATTGGAATTTTTATGAGCAATAGAGAAGCAGCTAGCAGACAGGAAAAGACTGAAAAACAAGGATAGATATGGACAACAAAGGGAATAATGTAATGAAGAAGATCAGATAGAATAGACTCATTTGTGTTTGCATGGTGATTAACCTTTGCAAGGACTACCACTTCATATGAGGCAGGAGTGAAGCTAGAATTTGTGGCAAAGACATCTGGGAGATGTGAAATAAGAAAGTGGGGAAAGGAGGAGTTCTCTGGGAATGACCTTATTTCTTTGGTCAAATATGATATTGAGAGGATCCTCAGGTAAAAGGATTGGTGAATACTTAGAAGTCAAGGAAGTATGAAAAGATATGAGAAAACTATTGGGGTAAATAGCATAATGAGTTAAGTAGAGAATAATAAAATGATTGCCTTATTGCAGTGAGGGCCCAGTTGAAATTATGTATTCATGGAATTCTAAGATCTTAGTCAATTCAAATGATTCAAACATATTGGAGAGACACATTATCGTCTCTATAGAGGAGTGTGTAGAGTGTAGCATATTACCAATGATGACTTGAACATAAGAAATGACATAAAAAATATCATTGAGAATATGTATGTCTGGAAAAGCAAATGGACCTGTCATATTAAAAAAAATGGAGAGTAATAGATTAAAAGCCTGAAGCTTCCATAGGATCCATAAAAATAAGAATCACAAGGAGACTTCTAATGCGTTAGGTAAACAGGATTCGTGGAAAGAACAGGAATCCTAAAGAACAGTAGATGAATGGATTGTGATCTGCATTTGTAGAAGGAGAAGCCACATGAATTTGATTACAAATATATTGATATATCAAAGTAAAATGAAGATCAAGTTGGAAAAAAGCTAAGTAACTTGTTCAAAGTCACAGAGCTAGTTTGAGCAGGACCTGGTTCAAAACCCAAGTCTCTTGGTTTCCCAAACCAGTGTTCTTTTCACTCTCTTTTTTCTGGTTTTCAACTTCTTTTTCTTCCTTCAAAGGTCAATTCCCCTATAATGCCATCCCTGTCCCCTCCAGCTCATCAGATTATCGCCATCTTTTGACTTAGGAGAGCGTTTTTGTCTCTCCTATTCATTTGTTACTCAAGATGTCATCTTTTCATTTTTTTCCAATTCATCTCTTTTATCTTCTCACTTAATATATAACCTACACAAATATTGTGGCTATGCTGCCTTCTGTTTTGTGTCACAGATCTAGACTTTAAAGGGACTTTAGAGATACCTAATTTAACCTCCCCTCCTTTTACATATAATTATTATATATGATCCTGAGCAAATCATTAAACCCTCTTTGCCTCATTTTTTCCTTTATAAAATGGGAATAATAACACCTGTGGAACTTACTTGTTACTATTAATATCATCATCATGATCATCATCATTATCATCATTATTCTAGCATTATATATGCTAGAAGAAACATATTCTCTGTTAGAATTTTACACACAATGGACACTCCATTAGAAATCATGATACTTGGGAAAAGAAACGTTTTCCAAAAGGTAGGGAATCGAAAGGCAAGATAAGAAATTAAGTGTGGTATTGCTTCCTTTTCTAGCATTGTTAGCCCCTGACATTTGTCTCCCATGCCCAATAAGTTTTCTGACCTGTTTCCTCTCTCATCACTAGATCATCGACTTCTGTCTTCAAAGACAAAAGCAAAGCAAACTACTGGACTCTTCACATTTGATTGGCAATCTGGGATGGGGGCTCAGCCAGATGCTACTATTCTTTCTCATTTTTATACTTGGAGTCGGGCTCACTCTTTACGGATGGCATTATTTGGAACTTGATGGGACACCAGCTGCTCAAGCAGCCTTTCCTTAATATGGAGTTTCTACAAAGGGAAAGCAGAGTAGCTCTATTTGCATAGGAAGCTGTTTTCTATGGTAGTGCTGGGAATATTAAGTGGGGTACAACTTGAAACTCTGGAGGCTTGAGTCCTTAGCAATGATTTAGGGAGACCTGTTGCAAATGAGCCTAGTTAAATTTGCAATCTGTGCATCCGAGGGCTTTGATTCAAACACTGAGAGTATCTTTTCACATCAGTTAGGACTTTCCTAGAGCTGAGTAGGTTCACAGCTAAACCTTTATAAACATAAAATATGTGTACTGAAAGGTACATAAAAAGAAGTAGAAGATATAGTTTCTGCCTTTGGTGGTTTTCCATCTAGTTTGGGAAATTGATAAATGACATATATATCACACTAAAGCTTGTCCATAACTTTATATGCATTTTTTCTTCTGTGCCTCCCAACAACCATTGGGTAGATTTGAATTTTATAAATCAATGAGCATTTGGTTTACTCCCATGTTACAGGCATTATGCTGGATGTTGTGACTATAAAAGGAAATTGAGACTTAGCATTGGTAAATGTGAGTGGTAGAAGTTGAAGCCATTTCTTCATGACTGCAATTTAGCACTCTGTCCACTATATGATACTGTCCCTCTGGAGAGCTAAGTTGTTCATGGAAGAAATGATTTGAAAACAATTCCCAGACTCCAATTATGAAAGTGTGGGAGAGATTCAAGCTGTTAAAGTTCAGATGGAATTCAAAGAGAGGAGAAGATCATTATGTCTCTTCTACCACTACATGTACAATTGATTTCCCAATAGAGTTAAGGAAAAGAATAAAATCTTTTTTCTCCCTGCTGCTGTATCCATCTCTAGTTTTCAGATAAGCATATGTGTTGAATTGACTATAATTTTCAAACCTGACATTAGCTATTGCTCTTAATATAATAATCTATCATGATGTCTCATTCATTAGGGAATTTTAGAAGCAGATTTCCTTTTCTTAAGAAAACTTCACAGGGCTTCGTGTCATCTTTCTCAATAATTCGAACTATCTTAAGAATTCTGGAAACACTAGGTGGCATAGTGGGTACAGTGCCATGCCTAGAATCAGGAAGACTCATCTTCTTGAATTCAAATCCAGCTTCAGACACTTGCTAGCTATCTGACTGTTGGAAAGTCACAACCCTATTTGTCTCAGTTTCTTCATCTGTAAAATGAGCTAGAGAAGGAAATAACAAACCACACCAATATCTTTGCCAAGAAAATTCAGGTCACAAAAAGTCAGATATGACTGGGGAAAAAAAAAACAGTTGATAGAATTCCAGGATCTGGAATGATTTTTAGAAGTTTAGCTTCCTGGTTTAAATACATAATATTTATGTATTTTAGGTTTTACATGACTTTACAGATGTTAACTCATTTGATCCTCAGAATAAACCTAGGAGGAAGACTGAAGTAGAGAGAGGCAAAGAGATTTGCCCAGAATCATACAGTTGGTAGTGAGTAAGTTAGGAATCTTCTTAAGTCCTATATTCAATCCACTGTGCCTCCTAGCTGCTTCCATTCACTTGCACAAGTATGAATACTTATATGTTACTATCTCTATTCAAGTACATGGTAAACCCTTTGAGGATAGATTCCGTTTTGTTTTCATCTTTTGAGTCCTCATTGCCTAGCACACTAACCTTGCACAAAGAAGGTAATTCATAAATGCTTGTAGAACAAATGATCACATTAGTTTTGACTTGCTCCCTGAATTGCCAAATTTGATGCTCTTATTCTCAGTCCTTATTATTTTTGACCAATCTGTTGCATTTGAATAACTTTTCTGTTGTGATATGGGAGTCACTTGCCAGTGGTTGCTGGATGGTCTAACTCAGACCTGTAGAATGGATCTCTTCATGCGAGCAGATGATGATACAAGGAGTCAGTTGCTGTTCTCTGATCTCTTGACTGAAAAGCAGTTGTGTTATCTGACCTCTCTCCTCTTCTCTCTTGCCTCCATTTTATTTCATTCACCATCCACAACAAACATCTGCATCAGCAAAGGCTGCTTAGCAACTCCTTCAGATGTTATGATTCACAGCTGTGGAGACTCTAGGATAATTGACCTGCCCTTTCATCCAGGCATGGTCCTTAAAATTCCCCATTTTTTTGTTTTATGGATATTTCCCCCCGCCACAGCATGGTCAATAAGTTTGTGCATTTGCTGTTATCTGAGTCCACACCCTGAAGAATGCAAAGCAGCACTATCACCTCTGGGTGGTTGCAGTGTGAAATAGCAGGTCTTGATCTTGTGAGATGTCATGGAGACAAACTTTCAAAAAGAGAAGAGGATTGTAGTCAGAATAAGCATTTAAGTCCCTCATCAGTCTCCTGGCTTTGCCCTTTGATGTGTTGGCCAGTTTAATTACCCCGACTAAAAGAGTCTTACCGAGTCTCTTCTCTCTTTTCTTTCCTGCAGGTTACTGAAGGAACTCTGGGAGGATCCTATTCACAAACAACTCTCAAGTGCTATTGCTTGTAATTTCTTGTGCTTCCCATGCCCCATGTTCAGGTGCCATATGTTATGATACAGGAGCCACCTTCCAGTGGCTGCTGGAGGTCTAATTCAGACCTGTAAAATGGATCTCTTCATATGAGAGGATAATGATGATATAAGGAGAGTGAGAGGCATTTGCTGTTCTCTGACCTCTCAACTGAGAGGTAGTTGTGTTGTCTAACCTCTTTCCTCTTCCCTCTTGCCTCTAATTTATTTCATTCCCCATCCACAAGGAACATCTGTATCAGCAAAGGCTGCTTAGCAACTCCTTTAGATGTTATGATTCACAGCTGAGGAGGCTCTCGAAATGACCTGTCCCTTCTCCTAAGCATAGTACTTAATACTTTTCTTCTTGGGGATTCCTCCTTTCTGCAATTCCATGTCACTATGTTTTCTTTTTTTTTCTTCCTATATATCTAACCTTTCCTTGTTAATTATTTTGGCCACTTCGTCATCCAAATCATACACAGTAAATGTGAGTATTTCAAAACTCTGTCTCCCTACTCCTTACTCTTTCAATTATTTCATTGTATCATATGAGTTTAATCATAATTTGCATGTAACTCCAAGATCTATATAACCAGGGTCAGTGGCTCACTTGAGCTTCAGTTCCTCATAATCAGTTATCTATTAGATAATGTGAGTTGGATGTTCCTGAGACACTTCAAACTCAGCATGCTCAAAATAGAACTCATGGTCTTTGCCTCCTAAACTCACTCTCCTCTACACCTTCCTATTTCTGTTGAAACTCCCACTATTTTTTAATCTTTGAGTTCTGTAACCTTATTGGCTATCATTAAATACTTAATTTTCCTGATCATTATAACCAATCAGTTGTTCCATCTTGTTGTTTCTACTTCCACAAAACCTTTTTCAGCTGATCTCTAGTCTCTATCCAAGAATTATTCCCTTATTTCAGATCCTCTTTATGTCTCAGATTATGACAACTGCTTCCTAAATGATCTCCCTATCCCATCTTACCTTATTTCAATCGTTCCTTCATACTGTTGCCAAAATGATTTTCCTTAAGCACAGAGCTGAATGTGCCACTTTCCTTCATAATAAACTTCAATGGCTTCCCTTGCCTCTAGAATAAAAAAAATTCCTCTGCTTAGTTTTTTTTTTAATTTTAAAAAATTATTCAAATTGAATTTTAATACAAAAAGACAGAAAAATTTTCCATGTACATAGCACAACACAAAAAGAAGCTTCAAAATAAAATCATGAATTTCCATTTCACACTTTTTTAAAACTATGTAATAAATACTTCACATTATTTTCAAAACTATCCTATTTTTCTGTTTCTTTCTAAGTTTTCTTTTGTGCTTTTTTTTTTTTTTTTTTTTTGTCTGTCTCCTTTCAACATCCGGCCCTAGAGAAAGCTACCATTATATGTGTGTGTGTGTGTGTGTGTGTGTGTGTGTGTAGATATATTAAACCATACTATTCATACTTATGTTAATTAGTTCTTTCATTCAGTGTGGATAGCTTCTTCCTTCATAGGTTATTTATACTTGATTTGAGTTTTCATAATATTTAAAATGACTGAATCATTCAAAGTTGTTCTACTCATTTCAATGTATAATTTTTGTAACATTGTTGTAGTCTCCTAGCTAGTATTTTATTTAGGATGTTTGTACCAATTGATTAATGGATTAATTATTTTGGTTAACTAATGAAATTGGCATACAATTTTACTTCTCTCTTTCTTTTCTTACTGATTTAGGTATCATCATCATATTTGTTTTGTAAAAGAAGTTTGGTAAGACTCCTTTTCCTATTCTAAACTATTTAATATTAGAATTAGTTGATCAATAAGTGTTTTTTTAAATGCATTTGAAAATCCATCTGGTCCTGATGCTTTTTTCATTTATGGCTTGTTCCATTTTTTTTTCTAAAGTAGGTTTATTTAGATATTTTCTTTGTTTTTTTTTCTAATACCTTTCAAAATTTGGCCTCTACATACTCTTCCAATCTAATTGTAAATTATTGGCTTTTTCTCTGTTTTCCAGTAAACATTCCAACTCTCTTTCCCATGCTTTTGTAATGATTATGTCTCCTTACCTCTGCTGAAGAAAACCCCTCTCTTCCTTCAAAATGTAGCTTAAGCACCATCTTTTATGTGGAATCTTTCTTGATCCTTTCCAATCTTAGAGCCCTATCTTTCAAATTACTTTATATTTATATTTGTTTATTTTTATATGGCTGCTTGTTGTTTTACCCATTTTAATATAAATTCCTTGAGAGTGGGAATTATTTCATTTCTTTTCCCTGGTGCATAGTAAGTACTTAATAATTGTTTGTTGATTGATTGGTTGGTTGGTAAGAGAATTAGATATTACTGTCATATATAGTATGTGGGATTTTTAGGAGTCCAATGGGTGAATTTTGTGAGCAGAAGAAATTTCAAAGCATTAGTTTTTAATGCCCATAAAACAAATTTCCCCAGACTTAATGAATCAGGATCTTTGTGCCTCTTTTAGTTCCATTCAAATGTACACAAATAGACATAGCCTATGTATATATCTATTCTATTCAGACAGTGAGCAAGAATGTACTACAAAATTCAAAGAAAATCATGGGTCATAACCACATTATAGGGGCAAAAATGAGATACATTCTGAAAACTCTGTCCAGACTTTTAGAACAATGAGTAATTTTTTTGAGAATGTTCAGACAATGTGGGGAAACAGTTACCAAAGCCACAGGAATGCTAGGATTAAAGGCCTGAGTAGTGGAATATGAGTCTAAAGAGATGATGACGGATCACCCAATTCTCTCCTAAGACCATCCTCAGAATACCATTGTGATCGCAGTTCTGGTCAACACATCTTCACAAGGTCAAAGTTGTAATTGAGAAGGAGCAAAGAAAAGGAATGAAGTTGAAATTGGAACTATAGAGAATAAACTTTGAGGATGAACTCAGATCCTTAATCTTTTAAAGATTTTTCCAGGTGGCCCAACTGAGCTATATAGCATTTCCAAACATGTAGATAAAGCTCCTCATTTATCATGTTGTCACAAAAGCCCCTAAAATCTTCAATCCTTGGTCCACCATGAAAATGTAATAGTGATGCATTTTTGGTCTGTGAAATAGGTTAAATCCAAGTCTGTGGTATTTGGGTTCTTCTTTTATCACCACAGACTTATATTAAAGCATATGGATTTTGGAGGCTAGTCTCTTTGGTATGGTTTGGGTTTTTATTGGATTTTTTTTTTTTTTTAGTTTGAAACTACAAGCTTCCTTTATTAAATCTGAAATCATGGGTTGCATGTTGAAGGACTTGCATTCCATTTCATTGTTTAAATTCATCTGATAGTCACTCCAGAATCATTCCTAACAATTGGGATGACTTCATTTATGTTTGTTTTCCCTTTCTATTAATCCATGACAAACTGTGAAATTTGCCATTTTTACCATAACCAGGCCATGAAATTTGTCATCTCTCTCTGTAATTTACATGGAGGCTTGGCTATAGATGAATTTCAGGCTGGATGATTACTTTCAGCTCAATGCGTATGACAGAACAAAGGAGGGATACACCCTAAATAAAGCACAAACAAATTCATAACAGACATCAGGAAGAGCTTTTCCCCCCATGCCACAAAGTCAACCAATATGTGCTGACGGTTTCTTTGGGAAAGGATGATGGAACCAATGCACTTATGTCAAATCCAAGAAACAATGAAATGACACTCCAGGGAGGGATACTTTAAAGGGAAGAAACTCTGATACATTGTTTAGTGGAGGGAGTATAATGAGTTATGTGGTTGGAAGGTATTTGGAGTTACAGTTCCAGAGGCAAGGCTGGTGTAACTATGTAAGAGTGTGCGAGCTTATTCACTAGCTGTCATTTGTGGACTGGTATACCACCTTAGTCTATCTCTTTTAAGATTTACTATTAATGAGTTCCTCCTTGTCAGAAAATTGAAGAGAAACAAAAAAAATCTTTTCAATGATTTGAGTTAGAAATTAGATGGGAGGTCATCCAGGAAACTTCATGCCCCTGTCTTTTATCATATTCTTTCTGGCTACTTTTTTTCTTTTTTCTCTTCCTTTCCTTTTTTTTTGGGGGGGGTATGGATAGTGGAGTTGGTGGTGCAGAAAGGAAAGTTATAAACATGGAAGGATAGCATATTCATATTGTCCATCTACCCAATGCACAAAATTCAATATAATTAATGAATCACTGTTACTGGAAGATTCTGTAATGTTCTCAAAATAGTTTGTCTAATGGGGTCTGAGTGCGAGTGATTGAAATAGAAGTTCAATAAGCCTTCTTATTATTATTATATTATTATACTATTATACTTGGTGATATTATACTTGGTGAGTGTAAATGTGGCTTTGATGTTGTCAATGCCTAATGTAAACTGAAAAAACATTCTGAGAGGTAAGAATGGATATGATGTGAGGAGATGAAGAAATGCAAAGATTTCTAAATAATAACACACTCATTGATAACACCATCTACATGAGCTTAAGAGAAAAATTTGGTAATAAAAAAACATATCATTTGTAGTCTCAATATTTGGTATATATGGTCTTAAACATGTCAAAATCTTTAGAGTTTTCCCCACCATAAGGAACTGTCTTTCTGTGTTGCCATCAACATGTATGGTAAAATCTCAATGACCATCTGTGAAACTAGACTTCTTTAATTAAGAAGAGGACATTTAGTCCAGGAAAAGAAGACTGACATGTTTTGAAGGGACTGGCTAGAAGGAAGAATTATATTGACTGTTTTAGTTGATTCCTGTTATCTAAATAGGAAAAATTCAGTTAGACTATCAGCACCAGTCATCTCTTCTACAAAACTGTAGACCAGACTACCTCACAACTAGCAAAATTTATCAAATAGAATTCCATATCTGCTATTCCTGGCAGAAGTGTTAATGAACAGCAAATTGGTCCAAAGAATTAAATCAGTAGAGAAACAAGAAGTCTGAACCATCTACTAGCTGCTTAATCACATCCTGAAAACTGAATATAATTTGTCATTTTTGCAAAGCTTTCCACCAAATTAAAAGGGAATAACTGCCAGATTTCATGTTGTCATGAGTTCCTTAAAGAAAAGATTATTGTTATCATTATCAAGTATTTTTCTTTTAAAGTATAAAATTATCGCAAAATATTAGTGATAGTGATGATTGTACAACTACATAGGACACTATGAGAGTTCTCCAAAATAAAATTAACAGAGCTCAAAAATATATCTATCTATATCTATATATGTATGTATATCTATATCTATCTATCTGTGTATGTGTGTGAGAAAAAGAGAGAGAGAAGAGAAAGAGAAGAGAGGAGAGGAGAGGAAAGGAGAGAGAAAGAGAGAGAGACAGAGACAGAGAGAGAAGAAGAAGGAAGAGGAGGAGGAGGAGGAGGAGGAAGAGGAGGAAGAGGGAAAGAGAAGGAGGGAGGGAGGATGTGTTAGTGTATGCATCCAGATTTGCAGTTTTATTTGTTTAGCAAACTTTCCATGAGGAAACTTCTTTCATCAGATATATTGGCAACACTCCACAATTTATAGTCTTAAAGACTTGTATGGGACCCTAAGAGGTTAAATCCATGGTCAGACAGCCAGTATGTGTCAGGAATAGGATCTGAACTAATATTTCTCTGACTCCCAGGCTAACCTTCTATCTACTATGCCAAATTGTCCTTTATCTATGTATCTCTCTATGTATAGATCCATATATATCTCACAGGTAAAGGACACCTTCCTCAAATAAATGCCTCTGGGCTTATATGAAAAATGATCATTTTTGGAAGGGATGCTAACTCTAAGAAGATTATTATCTTTCTCTGATTTGTGATTCATGCTGATAGAAAAACTCTACATACATTCGTAGTCTATCCTGTGCTTAGGTTTCTCCAAATGTCATCACATATCAGTCAATAGGATATCCAACTCCTACATAGGCATTTAAAGAACTAAATATACATCAAGTATGGGACATTCTTTTACCCTGTAAAAATTCAAAAGATGCAAAAGTAGAAGTCCATAGAAAGATATAGAAAGAACCATCTCAAACACTCAAGTAACCAACCAATTCCCCCTTCAGAAGGCAACCAAGTTTAACATTGTTATATAAGCAATGCCTTGATCTTCTGGTGAAATCTCTCTTTCATAAGATCACACATAATCTCCTCTTAGACTCATGATGACATATTGTAGTTAGGTTTAGTAGAAAATTTTGGGGACTGCTGAAGAGTTTCCCCAACTCTCAGTTACCAATCATAGTTAGAGTTAGTGCCAATCACTAGGAATCAGTGAGAGAAGTGTCCGATGTTCTTTCACCTACAATGAGTATATTTGCCTAATCCTGTGTAAGATGTGGTTTCAGATGTTTCCAAATAAAATCTATTCTTATAATCCATGAAATTGATTGTTCAGTAATTTTTTCAATAGAATCCAACTCTTCATGACCCCATTTGGGGTTTTCTTGGCAGAAATGTTGGAGTAGTTTGCCATTTCTTTCTCCAGCTCATTTTTCAGATGAAGAGACTAAGGAAAACAATTTTAAGTGACTTGCCCAGGGTCACATAGCTAACTACTAAGTGTCTGAGACCAGATTTGAACTCATTCTATCCACCATACCACCTATCTACCCATTAAATTGATTTGAAGCTCTTCATTACACATTCATGCTTGCATTAATATTCTATCTATCTATCCTGACATATAAATGCTTGATAAATGATTATTGATATGTAGATGTAGACCTCTATCTATTGAGCAGTTGACTGATAGATTTCTATACATAGTTTTATTCCCTTTATTTTGAAGATGAGATGCATCATGACATAATAGAGTTTTGATTCAAGCTTTTCTAGTAATGAGCTGTGTAATATTGGGCAAGTAATTTCAGTTCTATGAATATTGGTTTCTTCTAAAAAAATAAGGAGTTGGACTAGATCAGTAGTGTTAATTTCAGAATCTTGGCTAGGCATATTGACTTAAAAAAACACAAATTAACACTAACTATGTTGTCTTGTATTTTTATTTATATTTTTAAACATTTCCCAGTTGAATTTTAATACTGTTTGAGCAGCATTCTTGAGTGTTTTGATCACAAATGGGAAACCTCTGCTATCTATAACTTCCTTCTAACTTTCTGAAGGATACTTACTTCTTTGTTAGTAGGATAGAAAATTTAATATTCTTACTTTTTATCTAAGGAATATACCTTTTCATCAAACATTATCATATATGTAGTTGAAATTACTGGTATTCTAAATGCAAAGAATACATGAATATTATATAAAAAACATGACGAAATAAAAAGTAGAGTTCATTTTAATTGAATAGAATGCTTCACAATGGATGCTTACTTGGGTGAGGAGAAGGTAAGAAAGCAAGACCAGTATAATCAAATCCTGGATGATGTAAAAGATATTTAAATGATAACATTTAGGGAAATGGTCACTAATCAGTATTTTCTAATAAAGCCAGGACTTGATATATACTCTGAATCTCTTCTCTCAATCTATGAAATAGTTTGTTTTGCTTTTAATGGCCACAGTTTATGTTCTTTACTTACAATCAAATCAACAGTTATTTATCTCTGATTTTGGGAAAGTTTGAGGGCAAAAGAAAAAAGAGAATGGTAGAAAATAAGATGGATAGATAGTATTGTGAAAATAATGAATATATATTTGAACAGACTTTGAGAGATAGTGGAGGATAGAAGATCCTAGTGTCCATGGGATCACAAATAAGCACAAATGAACAACAAAAATGCAATGGAGTATTGGATTTTGTGCAAGAGCCTGGATTTGAATACCTCTTACTTTCTAGCTCTAAGATTTTGAATAAGTCACTCTCTGGGCACTTACTCTTAAGGAGTTTACATAAAGCTTAGTTGCAGACCCAAGAGCCAAAACACATGAAACAGTTCCAGGAAATGAAGAACTATTCTGAATGTTCCAGATAGTGATGCAATAGAAGCCCAGGAAAGCACATGGAGGAGTAAGAAAAGAGAAGAGTCATGCCATAGGAAGTGAGTAGACTCTTGGATGGTAACATCAAAATGCTTTTATTTGGGAATCCATCTGAAATCACAATATTTGTCCAAAGAAAATGATATTTTCTAAGGCAAGGTGGCTAGATGATTGAAGCACGTGATCAACAATCCTAAAAGCACTGAGGGAAGCAGTGGGGGTGGGGAGGGAGAACACAGAGTACACTTCAACCAATTTAGTGGCTTACAGTTTTCTATTAACTAAAAAGCTTTACCCTTGAGGGTCTTGACTATCTTTACTAGTGGCAAAAATCTACCCATTAACAGCAGATCTAATTTTGGGAAATAGATAAAAGCCTTTCAGAGCCATCAACTAGCCAGAGTAGGAGGGTATATCAAAAAAAGGAGAGGCAACTATGAAGTAATAGAACTGGGGGTTTTTGTGTGACTTTTAGACTATCTTTGAAGACAGTTCTAAAAAGGAATTTTTTTATATCTAGAACTGGAAGGGAACTTAGAGGTTCTATATAGTACACAGTCTTCATTTTGGATAAGGGCATTAAAGTCACATAAGTAAATGATAGAGTCAGGGTTCTATGTAGTACACAGTCTTCATTTTCTGGATAAGTCACATAAGTAAATGATAGAATCAGTTCCTGAACCCAAGCCCTGGGACTCCAAATTCGACTTCATACTACATGAATATAGCATTCCAGACATGTCTGAAATAACAATATTATTAGAATAAGCCATCTCCTGATGATTAAGTTGAAAGGGTCACCCTCATGTTGATGCATTTGTTTTGAAAAATTCATAAACAATCCTCAGTATTTTCATATCAGTGATTTGTAGCAATTAGGTAGCACAGTATTAAAAATAAGGTTTGGACATAGGAAGACCTGAGTTGAATCCAGCCTAAGAAATGAAAATTTCTGGACAAATCACAATCTATCTGCCTCAGTTTTCTCATCTGTATAACAGGGATAATAATAATACCTGTTATCCAGGGTTGTTGTGAGAATAAAATGAGATAAATCTATGTTGTACACCATAAAGCTCTATGTAAATTATATTTTTATTATTAATAATAATGACCTAAGGTCATGTTTTTCATTACAAATAATATTGGACTTGGAACTTGATGCAGGAGTGCTGGACCTGAATTCTGGCTCTGACCCATCTCAACTATGGCCCAAGAGTATGTGATGATATATATCTCTTAGCTTTATTATCTCAACTGGAAAATGGGGGAAAGGAAGAAAGAACCTAGGATGTGCCAGGTACTGTGCTAAGTGCTTTATAAATGTAATTGGATCTTTTCAATATTACTGTGAAGAAAATAATTTGTAGATCTCAAAAGTGCTATAGGGCAGAGGTGTCAAACCTGGCTGCAGGCCACCTGAGGTATGAAGAACTCCTGCGCCAGATTAAAATATAATTGGGAAGTATTTAACAAAATATGTAAAAAATACTATAAAACATAGATACATATTAAGTATCTAGAACATAGAAACATGTTAATTTGTGGTTTTCTAAATCAATATGTGGTCCACAGGGATATATTTGAATTTGAGTTTGACACTATTGCTACAGGCTATCTCATTATGACTCTACAGACAGAAAGTTAGAATTTTTTTTCTTCACTATCAAAGTCCTAAAAGGCAGTTTGATTTAGGGAACAGGAAGCTGGCCTTGGAGTCAGAAATCAGCCCCCTGTCTCTTACAAAAAATGATTGGTTGTCATTGGTAATTTACTTATCTTCTCAATGAGTTTTTTAAGTATTAATTTGAAGAGTGATTGTCATAGAGGGAGGTAGTTTTCTAATGGGATGTTCCCTAAACCAATAAAAATAGGTCTGCCCCCTCCAAAAAAAATTGGTCCTCAGTATACTAGTCCTTTGAATCCTCTAGGATTCAAATATATTGATTGATATAAATCAATGAAAACAATACAAAATGGAATCCAAGTAGGTGGGAATTATGTAGAATACAATGAAAATTTAGAAAAGAGAGAGATCATTAGATGTTGGAATAATCTGGAAAGTCTATGGAGGAGCCTTCACAGCTTTTAAACATGCAGGAATGTATAAAAAAACATACAAAAGGCTTAGAAAAAACATAACAATAGAAAATGGAAGAAAGTTATAACAAGGTTTGGTGCTAGTAATTGTATCTTATGACACAGCCCCATTTTAGATGTACCCAACTTTGAAGATCAGTCAAAAAATTTTTTTAGAATGCAGAGAGTATGAAACACAAAGTACTCAGATCAGCAAATAGTCTTTGGTCTACTCTTGGACAGCAATCTCAATAGCATCAGACTTTCAAGAGAAAGAAAACCATTTGGAATTTTCCCAATCCCATGAGCAAATACAAAACTATTCAAAAACAACTAACAACAAAACACCTAATATTTAAAGGGCAAGAGCTCTGTCTGTAGGGGCTTATGTACATGAATGCATTTGTAAACATATAGGAAGGTTGCATAGGTTTATTATTGAAATCATATTTTCTTGCTTTTTAAATATTTTGCTGAAATTCTTTCCATTTCCCAAAGCCATCACATGAGTTGGTTGTAACTATTCTAAAAAGTAGGAAAGAAATAGATGGTTTCAGAATGTTAGTACTTGAGTTGGATGACCCTCAGAGCTAATTCTAGGCTTGGCACATATATTTTTTTTAAATATAATAAAATATGGAGTGACAATGGAGAAGACTAACATATTTTAATTTTCTTTAATCATGAAAGCCTTGCCTATTGATGAAGTGAAATAATAGGGAGTGGGTGACATGCATGGAATTGTAACATATGGAGAGCTGTACTATAAAATAAAAAACAAGAGAGTGAGAAAACAACTTTGTTGTGCCAATATACTCTTCTAGTTCTTACTTCATAGAATCATAAATAATTCAAGCTGAAAGAGTTATACATTTTGGTTTCACATTTGTTGCCTCTGATCCTTATATGCCATGTGACTATGGGCAAGCCTTTTAAATCCTCTAAACCCAATGTGGCTAATAATTGTAACTTTCTGGAGATGGGAGATGGAGTACAGAGTGTCAGGAAGAGCGAGGTCAATTTAGTTGTGTGAAGCTAGATAGAAAGGTTGAGGTCAGGTTGTAAAGGACTTTATAAGTTAAAAAAAGAGAAGTTTCTAATCAAATGCTTCTCCTGACACTCATTTCCTCTTCCCAGGATAATGGAGACATCTCTTCTGATAGAGAAATGTGCAAGCTGTGTTTTTGATTCTAGAGCTTGACAAATGGAAAGTGTGGACAGAGTGTTCTGAGAGATTCAAACCACCCTTTGGCTCATTGTTCAATTGCGTATGTGTCTATATGTTTATTCACAATTCATCTCTGAGTGTTTTCAAATATTTTGTACATAAACATTACATATTTTGTAATGTTTATGACATCATTTGATTCTTCTATGGTCTATATAACTCTGATGCTTTGGTCTTCAAAAACTGACCAAAGGATTAAATGAAGCCACCATTTTATTTGCCTTTTATCCTAATTCTGAAAATTGTAGAATTTAACTTTTTAACTTAGCAAACATTCAATTAAGGTACTGAAAATGTGTTAAGTTGGCATAATGCACGATATGGAATCTAAATATGGGGATTTGGTTGCTATTTCTGACACTTAAAAGCTGTGTGACAATGATAATTCATCTCTAAGCTCCTCAAGTCTCAACTTCCTCACTTTTAAAATGAGGCATCAATATTAGTAGTAACTAACCCATAGAACTGTTGTGACAGTGCAACAAGTTAACGTTTACAAAATGCTAAGTAAACAAAGAGATAGAAAAATGTAGCTGAGGAGTAATCTAAGCTGAAGATTCTCATAAAATGGCAGAAAAATTACCACTATAGACAGTTTTTATCAGGGGCCATTGAAACTCATGAAGGTCATTCTATTATGGAATGGAAGGATTAGATCCTCCAGGAATGGAAACTTTTGTAATATGCACACATGCACACACACACACATACACCTATGGAGAGTAGTGAATAATTTAGTTGATCAAAAGAATAAAATTCACAAAAGAACACAGTATGAGAAATGGTAAGTTGTTACAATATTGCAGAGGACTTTGAATGACTGAAATACATCTATTCTTGGAAAAAATAAAAAGCCATCAAATTATGTTGAACTGAAACACGATCATATCTATACATATTAAAGATAAGTGTGCCTATGATGTAAAACGCTGGACTAATGGGTAAAGAGAATAAAACAAAAAGACCTCTTAGGATGCTATAATTCACCAATGTACCTGTAATTTCCAGTGCTATATTTCAAGAATTCATAAATAAAAATGGGGAAAGACCTTAGCTTAAAGGGGCTAAGTTAATCTCCCTTTGCATCCAAAGCCATTGCCAGTCATCATGATCCAGGTCTTGCCACTGAATTACAATGACTCTGGAGGAGAGAGTGAGGCTGATGACTTTGCACAGCTCTGAGTCACTCAGATCCAATTCTCTTACAAGTCAAGAAATCCCTCTGATGTCACTGACCCACTTTGAGAATGAAGGACTAACAACAACTACCTGTAATAGATTGTTGGCAGTATGAATAGAGAGATGGGAACAAATGCAAGGTTAGGATAAGAGATGAATATAGTGCTAATGTTTTACAAAATGAAAGAATGGGTGAATAATGATACTACCTAAAGAAATAGTAAAATTCCGAAGAATAAGAATAAGAAAGATTCTTAGTTTCTTATTTGGTGGGAGATTTCAACAAGTTTTTTTTTTTTTCTTTCCAGTATGCTCTGCATAGTGTTTGCACATAGTGAGTGTTCAATAAATTATCTATCATCCATCCATCTTGCTAAATTTGAAATTCACAAAATGCATTAAATGTTTTGCTTAATTGTAATTTTAAAGCAGAATACATAAGAGGATGGTGAAGGGGGTTATTAAATCAATCAAAAGTTTATCACACCCCTAATAGGCTAGGAATCATCGACCAAAAGACACATGGACTGAGTTTGCTTAGTTTGTTTATGATATAACTGATATCACAATCCTCCTTGAATTCAGATTATTTTTTAAACTTTTTCTTGTTTAGCATTTTTTGTTAAACTTAAAAGAAAGTTAAGTAAATTTTAAAATTAATTTAATGTTTTAGTTGGTTTGGTGAAAAATAAAATTAAAATGTCTTAATTGATATAAAGTAGTTTAAATAAAAAGCTGAACTTCCCATAGCTGGAAGGAAGTCAAGAGGAAGAAAACCTGAGAGGGTTTCAAGATGATACCATATAAAAGCCAATTAAAGGAACTGGGGAAGAGAAAACTTGAGAAGGAACATGGTACTTGAATTCAAGTGTTTAATATGAAGGAATAGAATGTGGAAGAGGGAATAGACTTGTTCTGTTTGGCTCCAAAGGGTCCAATAGGGAAGAATTTGAAGCAAATGGGTATAAAGTCAAATTTAGAATTGATATAAAAATAGATTTTGAATGATTAGAGTTATCCAAAAGTGGACTATACTGTCTCAGGAAGTAGTAGATTGCCTTTTATTGGAATTCTTTAACTAAAGGCTGGTTGACTATTTATTGGGCATAATATAATAGTTTATTTCATTCAGATTCAAGTTGAACTAGCTGGCCTTTGGGATCCAATCCAGCCATAATTATACGATTCCTGTGCTATTATGCAAACAATATCAGTTTATGACAATTCAATGATTTAGGAACAAATCCCACTGTGTCATGGCCTTAGATTTTTCATCCTTTAAATGAGTGTTATTAGTTTTTAATCACATAATATGGAAAGGTTATTTAAATAGTTTGTTATATTGGAAATAAGTTTTTGAGCATATCTATAATTTTGAAAGATAAGGTTTCCTCAAACATTATTTTCATTAAATGTTGCTTTACTTGACCAAGAAATTGAGCCATATCCATTAATTTCTCATGAGATACCAATTCATTATTTTTTCATCAAAGCTACCTGGGTTACCAAACTTCTATTTATGTCATTTGCACTACCACATTCCCAATTACCCAGGCTTGAAATTTTAAGGTCATCCTCTTCTCCTCAATTGCTCTCACTACTCATATTTGTTCAGTTCTCAAGTTTCACTATTCCTACCTTCATAATATAATAACTTCCTGGAAATTAGCTCCCATTTGCACTGTATATATACAGGATTATACGTACAGAATTATTTTGGTATCTTCCCTACCAATAAAATGTAAACTCCTCAAAAACAAGAATCATGGTTTGTTTGTTTTTTTGCTTTTCTTAGAACTTAGGATAGTGCCCAGAATGATCTAGATACTTAATAAATGTTTCTTATTAGAGCTGATGATGCTGATGCTGATGCTGTTATTGAGTACTCTCCATTGAGGCTTTAGGAGTGCAATGTTTTCAAAGTCCCTTAGGATTCAACAATTTTATTCAGTTTGAAAAACATTAATAAATTCTCTACTATTCTCTATACTGTACTAGGCTTTGGAACTACCAAAATAAAAATAAAATAATCTCTACCTTCAAGGAGATTAATTCTAATGGGAGGGCATGACATTCATGCAGAGTTATTACAAAGTAGAATGTGATAAAAAGCAAAAAGAGATATTAAACCTAAGTCCTCTGGAAATATCTGAAAAGAAAGAGAATGCTTTTGACTGAGGACCAAGGAGCTACTAGCTAGCCCTTCCTCATTTCACCTCCCACAAAACCATCAATAATTAAATTATTAGCATTCATGGAAATCTTTTTCATTGCTGATACCCCATCTCTTACTATAGTACTGCAATTTGATTTGTAGTTTAAAATATGTATTAAATGAATAAAGAATGACAATAATAATTCACCAAATCTTGCTAATCAGTTACTAAAGAATTTTGCTTTTTAAAATAAAAATAAACATTATTAGTATTAGTATTTCAAATGTACTGATTTCTTTTTTCATGTAATTATTTTAAAACATGTTTGGAGCCCATTTGTGGTATCTTTTTCATATATTGTTTTTTATAAAACTTGATCCCAAAAGAAGCATTTGTAGTCATGTGAAAAACAGTTTTTAAGCCTGATGATATGCTGTAGCAAATTAAGGTTTCAAAGGAAAAAAGGACACACCCAAAATGACAACTTGTAGAGCAAGTTTCAATCCTGAGTAATATGAGATGTCAGAGACATAACTTATTAACTGGATTCCTTTACAAGAATGCTCACCAACCAATATCTAGTCCTGTAACTGGCTCAACCACATTACTGTGTTTCACACACAGTTCTTAGAAATTCTTTTCATTTAAGTTGGGGATGTTTCCTTCAAACTGGGGGCCTCAGGACTTTAACTAAAAGGCAAATTTTGCAGGTAGTTTGTTTTTTTTTTTAACTTTTCTGTCTAGAAAGGTGATAAAGGAATGATAAAATCAGTTAGATCCATTTCCTTGAGATTCTTTTGTATCACCCAGTAGTTCTTTCTCTTACAATGTGATCTTTATGAGGGGTCTTTAGTAGACAAAAGCATTCTTTGCTGGGGTATTACAGAGGAAAATTTGGTGATACTCAATATTTGCCTTTGACAGTGTAAATTCTATCTCTTGTGAGTTATTGATATTATTTTAGCTGCTTTCTTAAAAATGAGCCTTGAAGTCTTTAAATAATTACGCATAAAATCTCTGGCATGTATTTAATCAATCAAATCTCTTTACAACCTCTATTCAGGCTGTGGTCAGCTGTGGGGAAGATGGATTTAGCTGAGGGTGGAGTGAAGAACAACCCTATCCCTACTAATCAATGATTGTGTGGGCTGGCTTTCAAGATGACCATCTCTTTCTGGGAAGTCTATTTCCTTGAGCAATCCAGTCACATCAGTGATGTCTCTACATTTGTTTATGGTTCAGCCTTTTAGTTCTTTTTAGGCAAAAACATGAGCTTTAAAAAATATAGCAGCAAACAAATGAAAGTCTTTGAAGATCTTCCCCTTTGGGGGGAAATTTAGTAGTTATGAAATAGAGCTATGGTTCCAAGAAGTCTTGGAAAAGATGATGAAATTTGTAGAGGTTGGTTAAAAAAATAATAGCCTGTGAACAAGGCTCATTTCTGAGGATTTTAGTTTATTACTTTTCATTAATTAAAAGAGTAAACTCAATAGTAAGCAATATTTCTAAACCCACATGTGTTTATTTTGGGAGGAGGAGGCAAGAAGGAAGGGTAGTGGAGCTCAAGCAGAAGGAGAAATACTAAAGACATTGTCTAGACTTAAGACTTAAAAAATATAAATGAATAAACATTGAGCTAAGTTTCTTACTAAGATAAATGAGAGGTCATTGACAAATATTGTCCATAATTGTCTATTTTGTTGAAAGGTAGCAGGACAATAGAACCCAAAAAGATGAATATTTACATTCTACCCTTAACACTTAGCTATGTGACCATACGCAAATTATTTAACCTCACTGAGCCTTAAGTTTCTTTGTTTATAAAGTAGGAAAAATAATCACTATAGAATATACCAAACAGGGTTATTAAGAAGATTAAATGAAATAATGTATATAAATCACTCGGCAAATATCTAAGCCCTATATAACTATAAATTGTCATTATTATCCACATCTTGGTGGCACGCTAGTGATTTCTGTCTGTGCTATTATGTTTCACCTGGAATAATCCATCTCTCCCCTTTGCAAACACCTACCCACTGAGAATTTCCTTGACAAAAGTTTGTCAGAAAAATTCTACTTCCCACCAACTCATTAAGTTTTTTGTAAAGGTGGTAGGGAATGGGTTTAGCTCAGCTTCCCCAGTACACAGAAGGCTCTCTTAAAGACACAGCTGAAAATAAATTATTACATGAGTGGAATGCTGATAATTTTATTTAGCTGATTTGAGTTTGGGTGAAGCTTGATCATGTTTTATAAATAATATCTTCTGAGGATGATTGAAAAGCAAAGGAAGGAATGGATAAAGTATATGAAGTATTCCCTGAGAACTAAATATCTGATTTGTTTACTGCAGATTTTTTAGGGTAAGTCAAGTCCAAGAAAAGTGCAAGACACTTCACAAATTCTCTGAGTTTTCACTGATTATATTACATCATGTCTCAGGCTCCAGGAATTATCTTACAGCACCTCTTTTTGACTTACTGTAATACTGGGAACTACATTCTAAAAATCAATGTATATTTGGTTTCACTCTAGAAAGCCTCAACAATGGCAGTCTAAAATACACTTTAGTACATTCATTGCGTCATTAAAGGTCAGCTGCTGTTGACAAACCTGAGATTTCCTGTAACTCCATAAAGGACATCCAGCATCTATGATGCTTTAATTCACAGGGGAGCAATTGGTAAGATCTTTAGGATGAAATTCTTTCAAATTTGGCATTTGATTGCTGTCTTTTCTAGCTTTTCCTCTGCTGATTCAATGGTCAGTATTTGTGAATTGAGTTCATGCCCACTTTGACTTTTCAGTGTACCATTTATTTTTGCGTTTGCTGTGTAAGGCTTTTAAAAGTTCAATCTGGGAGGTGTATCCTGTATTACTCTCTCCAACACTTCCCCCATTTTAATGATAGCTTTCTTAATAGGCACAACAGAATTAATGTGAAGATAAAAGAGTATAATAGAAATAAAAGTGTTTTGAAAACCTAAATGTACTCTATAAAAGTAAGATGGTGCTATTGTTGTTCAGTTTTATATTTCAGTATATTTTAAACATTCCAAACCTAATGATTCTAGCAACCTCAGAATGTTAGTATATCATGTTAAAATAGGTTTATCACATCTTCTTCATAACCTCCAAACTGGAATTAAATTGTAGCTTTAAGAGTGGCTTCCCAGGACTTTCTCCTTTCATGAATTTTCATTGCCCATTCTTTATATTTAAGCAAATCCTCAATTTCAATAACAAATCATTTCAATCCTCAGTAAAATTTATGCAATGGAGACATCAAGTGATCTTTATTTATTTGCTTATTTATTTTTTTGCCAATCGACAGAAATTGGCTTTGGAGGGATAAGTTGTATGTTTGGGCAGAGGACAATATGTTTGTATATATGTCTATGTGTGCATTCAAATTTGTATGTATTTATTTTTATATCTGTATGCAATAATGTATATATATATATATATATATGTGTGTGTGTGTGTATGTTTATATATTGTCCTCCATGATGATATAGCCATTGTTATTTTCAGAAGATTTTTTTTTTTGTTAAGTCCAGAAGCCTGTAATTCTTAAAATGATCTCTGAACCTTATTTAATGCAGCAAACCACAAAAAGAACAGTGTTGAACTTTGGTGTCTGCAAGTCAGAAAGTAATAACTTTCCTCATCTTTTCTGTAAGCGACTTGGGCCCTATGATGAATGCAGACCGTTTCCTCACAAGGTTTTCTTGATATTATACACTTGTAACAAATAAGGTTAGAACCTTTAAAATATAGCATTTAGTAATGTGCTGGAAATAGCTTCTTCTCGATTCCTTTAAAGGTCACTGCATTTGCTTTCCAGTGGTAATTTTAGCTCTGTCCTCTACAGAGTGGAACTGAGAACATGCCTGCCAATGCTCCTTCAATTTTCCAAAGATTGAGAGTAAAATGGCAGGGTCTTTCTCATAACATGTGTGTGTGTGTGTTTGTGTGTGTGGATAGAAATAGATATTTTCACATGAATTTTCAGTTAAAGATATGCTATTTCTACCAGCTTACCTGTCTAGCATATATTACTGTGGGATTTAGTGGCAACTAAAAGGAAAACTGAATTAAAGGTGTGATGTTATATGAGTAGATTTTGCATCTGGTGCTCTATGGATGCACTTCTTTCTCTCCCCTTACACTTAAACAAAAGTAGATGAGTAAGACCATAGCAACACTTCTGTACACTTTGTTTACAAGCTCTGCTGTCTCTATTCTGACCAAATGAATGCATTTTTTAAACCTACAACCCTAGAGCAAAACACATTAACTATTGCCAAATTACTGAAAGCAGTATTTGGTGGAGGGGACTGAGAGAATAGTGGTTTGGTAGGGAATGGTAAAAATAAATGCTCCTTTCAGCATGATAAAAAATTGTTTTCAGAGTCATCACCATCATCTTTAATCTTAAGACTACCTATAAGAAGATACATGGTTTTATTAGGGTTATAGTTAGACTAGATGCAGAGCTTCTTAAACTTTTTATATCCACATCCTTTTTCACACAAGAAATTTTTTTTGTGCATGATCCTAGATATGTAGATACATAAAATAAGTATACAAATCAAACATTTGCTGGTAATAAATCATAATTTTGTGACCCCCATATTCAGTTACACAACCCCATTTGGAGTTGCAACCTACAATTTAAGAAGTCCTTGGGCTAGAGGTACTAGCCTCTACTTTCAAGGATCTTACAGAGTTTCAGTTTTATTTTTCTGTCTTTGCCCACCCTGTTCTCCACCAGGAAGTCTTTCCCATCTCCCTCTCCTCCTATTTCTACCCATTTTTCTTTTCTTTTTCTTTTTCAAGGAGCTTTCATTTTTTTTAAATTGCTTTTTATTTACAAGATATATTCATGGGTAATTTTTCAGCATTGACAATTGCAAAATCTTTTGTTCCCCTCTTTCCCCCCCACCCCTTCCCCCAGATAGCAGGTTGACTAATACATGTTAAATATGTTAAAGTATAAGTTAAATACAATATATGTATACATGTCCAAACAGTTATTTTGCTGTACAAAAAGAATTGGACTTTGAAATCGTGTACAATTAACCTGTGAAGGAAATCAAAAATGCAGATGATCATAAATAGAGGGATTGGGAATTCTATGTAGTGGTTCAAAATCATCTCCCAGATTCCTTTGCTGAGTGTAGCTGGTTCAGTGCATTACTACTCTATTGGAACTGATTTGGTTCATCTCCTTGTTGAAGAGGGCCACGTCCATCAGAATTGATCATCATATAGTATTGTTGCTGAAGTATATAATGATCTTCTGATCCTGCTCATTTCACTCAGCATTCTACCCATTTTTCAAGGACCAACTCTATATTTCAAACTTTTCCTCTCCTTGCTTCTAAGCAATCTCTCTTTCTTCTGAATTTACCACGAAACTCATTTAGCCCTTAGCAAATATTGCTTTATATTGTTAGTTTTGTACAAATATATTTTCTCTGGTCTTGAGAGGAGAGACTGTATCTTATATTTAATTCAATTCAATAAACATTTTTTTAAAGTACATCTTATGTGCTGGGCACTGGGCTGTTAGGAATACAAAAAGAGACAAAAGATGGCCCTTGCCCTCAAAGAGTTTACAGTCTAATGGAAGAGACAACATGCAGAAAAATATATACAGAGCAAGCAAGTATAAATAGGAAATAATTAAAAGAGAAAAAGTGCTGAAATTAAGAGGGATTGAAAGCTTTCTTTAGAAAGTAGGATTTTAGTTATGATTTAAAGCAAGCCAAAGAGGTCTGTAGTTGGAGCAGAGGAGGGAGAACATTCCAAACATGGGGAACAGTCAGAGAAAATGCCCTGAGTCAAGAGAGGAATTATTGGGGAGTAAGTTGCAGAAGACTAGAAAAGTAGGAGAGGATGAAATTATAAATATATTTGAATAGTAGACTTTTTTGTATTTGCCCCTGGAGGCAATAGGAAGCCACTAGAAGTTATTAAATAGGGAAATAATATGATCAGACCTGCATTTTAGGAAAATGTCTTCAGTAATTAAATGGAAAATCATTTGGCTTTGTAATTTAAGTGATTCCCCCTCCTCCCCCTCCTCTGCTGCCAGTGCCTATTCTCCTTAAGTGGATAATTCGTTTACTCAGGTAAACCCTCTTTATACACTTTATATATCTCAGTCAAACTGTGCTAGTTGCTGTTTCTGCTTTTCATCTTACCTTTTCCCATTTTCATGACTTTATTTTGAATGGTACCCATGGCTGGAATGGAGTCCCTCTTTCAGCAGCCTCATCTCTACATATGTAAGTCCTCCCTTTCTTCTAGGCTTCAACAAAATGTCACCTTCTCCATAAAGATTCTAAGACTACCCTCCCCTCCACCTCCCCGTCCCTGGCTAGAAATATTCGTTCCCTTTTTATATACCTCATAGCACTTCCCTCGACCAATATTAGCATGTCATGAACTCAAGATCCTTCACCATCTTGATTTCTTTCTTCAAGACACTCTCACTTGTGAATGTCTTTCTTAGATGTAATGGGACAGAATGCAGGAGTGTTATTACATCCCAATTCTGGAAACTATATTTCCCCTAATGTTACCCATCATTACATTAGAGTTTTTAGCTGCCTCATCAATTGCTGACTCAGATTGAGTTTTCAATCCACTAAAACTCCCAGGTCTTTTGTGAATAACTTTGTCATCCACCAAAACTTCCCTCTTCCCAGTTACTAATGATCTCAGTTTCCAACTCCAATGTCTTTTTCTCAGTCCTCTTTCTCTTTTATTTCTCTATAGCCTTTGACATTGTTGATCACTCTCTCCTTAATACTATCTTGTGGGTTTTAGAAACACTATTCTCTCATGATTTTCTTTTGACCTATCACACTACTCATTCTCTTTGTCCTCTACTGGATCCTCCTCCAGATCATTCCATGGTGTCCCAATCATCTCCTGGGCCCTCTTCTCACTTAGTGATATCATCTTATATCAATTAATTTATTTTGAATAAAAATATTTATCCAGAACTATGGTCCAGTCATTCTTTTTAATTTTCTATTGTATCTGCTTGATAATATAAACTGGTATCCTCCCAGACACTTTTTAGTATATAGCTCTTTTGATTAGATTTGTAAGACAAATACATTCTTATCCAGATTGATTCTCTACTTCTGTTTAGGAATATCAACTTTATATTGTAAATCAGATCCAGAAATTTTTTAAAAATTAACTCTATTTGATTATCATATTTTCTGCAATTTATAACTCATTGACATAATCCCCTATTCTCTCCTACTTTGCGCCATTTTTTGATAAAGGGTAATCTTTCTCCTTGCCAAGGACTATTTTTTAATATATGTCTTTGTTCTCTTCTCATAAAATTCCCAGGAGATTGGTTCCAGGATCAGCCCTTCCTTTTCTTTAATCTAATCTTTGGTTGTTCCCTAACTGGTTCCTTCCCTGCTGCCTTTAAATATCCCCAAATTTCTCCTGTTCTTAAAAAAACCCTTAACTAGACCCTACTATGCCCTCTAACAATCATCATATATTTTTTCCCTTCCTCAGAGACAAACTCCTAAGAGAAAAAATGCATACAATTATAGCTTTCACTTCTCTCACAATTTCACAATTCTTTGTAAATTGGTGCCTCATCTCATCATTTAACTGAGAATATTCTCTCCAAAATAACGAGATCTGATGGTCTTTTTTCAATCCTCAGTTTTCTGGACCTCTACAACACTTGACACTCTTAATCACTGTGTCTTACAAAAACCTATCCCTTCTCTAGGATTTTCTCACTTTGTTCTTCATTAGTTCTACTTATTTGAACACTCTAGTTTCCTTTTCAATATCATGATTTATATAATTCCCCTAACTGTGGGTATACTCCATTATTCTTTCATATGTTATCTTCTCATCTCTCTATATATACTCCTTTACTAGATAATCTCATAAATATTTCTATGAAAATAACTTCCAAATCTTCCCATATAGCTATAGTCACTGTTCTGAACCCCAGTCCTCCATAACCATCTATTTATTGGAAATTTCTAGTTGGTTTATTTGCAGATACCTCATTTATAAAACAGAATGAATTTTTCTCCTCCCAACTCATTCTTCTGAACATTCTTCTTCCTCTTGTTCTTTCTATTCATTCAGGGTCATAACTAGATAGCATGTTAGATAAAGCCATAGGTCTTGAGTCAGGAATATCTGAATTCAAACCTGAATTCAGATACTTACTAGATAGGCAACTATAGGAAAATCATGTAACCTCTGTTTGCCTCAGTATTCTCCTGTATAAAACAGGGACAATAACGGCATTTTCTTTCCATGGTTGTAGTGGTAATAAAATAAGATAATATTTATAAAGTGTTTAGATAGTTAAAATTTTTTTAAAAACACTTACTATATGACAGGCACTATAACTATTGTCTTCTAACATAGCTCATATTTAATTAGTTGTCATTGACATCTTTGTGTTATCTCTCAAATTCAAGCTTTTCTTTTTATCCATTAAACTATAATCCTGCTTGAATCCCCCTTATCTTCTCACCTGAATTATTTCAATAACATCCTAAGTGGTATCCCTTCTTCAGGTCTTCCCCTACACAATGCCATAATGATTTTCCTTTTCCATGTAGGTCTGACAGTATCATTCTCTTTTTCTGTAAAGTCTAGTGGCTTCCTATTAGTTCTAGGATCAAATATAAATAAACTCCAAATATGTAAATTCCAAATAAACTCCTGTCTTTGACATTTAAAGCTCTATACAATCTGGCTCCAACCTACATTTCTAGTTTTATTATACATTATTTCCTCTCATATTTTCTGTGGTCCAGTTACACACACAACTTTCATTCCTTCTTATTGACTTTGCACTTACTATCTTTCACATACTGCTTTATCACCAATACCTCTCATACACCTTGTCTTTTTAAAGCCACAGGTCAAGAGCCACCTTCTACAGAAGGGCCTTCCTAAATACCCCATTACTAGTTCCCTCCACAATCATTTTGAATTTACATTGTTTCTCTTTTGCATGTACCTATATGTACATAGTTTCCCCTCATAGATCCCAAAATTAATATTACTTGGGAGGCAGGACTTATTTTATTTTTGCAATTATGTCCTGACATAGCATCTCACTAATACCAGGATGAATGAATGCTCATTCATTCATTCATTTAGTTAAAAAAAATGGAAACACAATTATCCATAACTTGGGAAATATCTGAAAAAACTAAACATTATTAACCTAAAAAGAACTTTAGAAAAACACAGGACATGTACTGAAACAGAATATGGAACAGAATCAGAATAACAACATACCAAATGACTCAATGACATAAATGAAAAAAAAATTGAAAGACAATTAAGTTTTAATTAGTTGTTATACTTAATCTATTTCCTGAAGAACTGATGATATAACCCAACTCTCTCTTCTCAGCAATGAAGGTCTTCAAATATGAAATGTGGCATTTAATGTCAATTTCCATATTTATAAAATGAGGAAGTTGAATTAAATGACCTCGAAGTTCCCATCCAGTTTTTTGTTTTGCTTAACTTTTTCCTTCTTACAAGATAATCTTCAGTACTGAAGGTAAATTAATAAGCAATGACTATGGTGTTTTTGTTTCTACAAATATTATGAATCAACTTTTTAAAAAAGAAACTATATTAATGAGTCAGCAGTAAGCAAGCCTTTTTTTGTTTTGTTTTAGCTGGTAGCAAATGAATTAGTGCTATACAGAATCTTAGAATCGTAGAGCTGGAATTCCATTTTGAATCTGTTACTCTGCCTGGTTTCAACTCTATGGTCCCAGATATCTCTCCCAGGATAAGATCATCACCTTTAATCTCATCACTCATGCTGCTAACTCAAGTCTTGATTGAAGATAGAGTGTCATGTACAAAGAAAAGCAAATAGGCCAGTGTTGGGGAATCAAAGATGGTGAAAAAGAAAGTAAAGATTGAAAAGGTAGGAAATAGGCTAGCATAAAAAGGGTTTAAAAACTTTTAAAACAACTTTATATTTGATTCTGGATGAGATAGGAAGTCACTGGAGTTTATTAATAAGGTGATAGCATGATCAGACCTCTGTATGTCTAGATTATAATATGAAGTCAAATTTGTAATCCATTTTCTGTGTCCGTTTCCTAATTTTAGACAGATGCTATTTTGCACAATGAACTTGACCCAGAATTGAACAGGAAGAAGTGATCAAATGAGATCACATTTGGAAGACTTTGCAATATTTTTAATGATTATATATCCTGCTTGCTTTTATTAATGACCATCTTTTAAAATTGAAGAGCATTGTGAAATTCTTGTCCTTTGCTTTTGCTTTACTTTCTTTTCTGACTAGTAAAGGTTATCTTTCTTTTTCAAAATTTTTTTATTGAAACTTTTTATTTTCAAAACTTATATAAGGATAATTTTTTACCATTGACCCTTGCAAAACCTTGTGTTCTAATTTCCCCCCCTTTCCCTACCCTCTCTCCTAGATGACAAGTAACCCAATATGTGTTAAACATGATAAAAATATATGTAAATCCAATATAGGCATATGTATTTATACAATTATCTTGCTGCACAAGAAGAATCAAATCAAAAAGGAAAAAAATGAGAAAGAAAATAAAATTCAAGCAAACAACAAAAGAAGTAAAAATACTATATTGTGATCCACATTCAGTTCCCACAGTCCTCTCTCTGGGTGTAGATGGCTCTCATCATCATAAGATCATTAGAACTGGCCTGAATCATCTCATTGTTGAAGAAAGCCACGTCCAGCAGAATTGATCATCAAATAGTCTTGTTGTTGCCATGTACAATGATCTCCTAGCTCTGCTCATTTCACTCAGCATCAGTTCATGTAAGTCTCTCCAGGCCATTCTGAAATCCCCCTGCTGATCATTTCTTATATACCAATAATATTCCATAACATTCATATACCACAATTTATTCAACCATTCTCCAAATTGATGGGCATCCACTTAGTTTCCAGTTTCTTGGTACTACAAAGAAGGCTGCCACAAACATTTTTGCACAAGTGGGTCCCTTTCCCTCCTTTTAGATCTCTTTGGGATACAAGTCCAGTAGAAACACTGCTGGGTCAAAGGGTATGCACAGTTTAATAAAAAGGTTATCTTTCAAAAAAAAAGGTTATCTTTCTAATGCTAACATTAATAACATTCTTCTGCTGATGCCATATGGTTGTTATCCATGGAATATCACAATCTCGGTTGTAGATGACTCAAAGGCTATGTGGTTTTAAACAGTCACTTAACTTCTCTGTCTCTCAATTTCCAAATCTATAAAACAAGGAGGTTGAATTAAATGACCTCGAAGTTCCCATCCAGTTCTATGAATCTATGATCAATGAGCAATCGAGGAACTCCCAATGCCTATCAGAAGGGTTATGTATTGATGATGACTTGTATATAAATAATTAGCATTAAAGATAGCCTCAAGGACATTTATTCAAATTTTTTTATTATTCCTATTTTTAAAAAGGGGGGGCTGATAATATAATAAGTAAGAACAGAGGATAATGAATAGACAGTCGATATAATGCACATAGTTTAAAAAAAAAAAAAACCTAAGCAAAATCTCCAGGACATTATAGATCCTTTAGGAAGAATGCATGGAAAAACTTGGATGAGAACTGTTGATGATGAGTTATCATATATGTCTTCCCCTCTGCAGTAGTGGAGATAGTGTTTCCTGTGAGGCCATGCATCTTTCAAAGTTCCTTGTTCACGATGTCTCCTCAGATGAAATGAGTTCCTTGAGGGCAGGAATAATTTCATTTGGATCTTTATATTTCCAGCATCTATCACAGTGTTTTGTTCATAGTAGGCCCTTAATATATATTTGTTAATTGGATGATTCATAGACATTGAAGCAAAATAACCCAAAGATTGTGCCTCTGTTTTTTCAGTTGCAAAGAATCTAGCCAGCTCCTGCTGAAGCCAATGGGAGCAGGGAGTTACCTCTGACAATCTCAGAGTGAAAATCTAATTTCTTGCCATTTTCTCAGAGGGTGCATTTTATTCCATTTCCTCTCATCTGCACGTCTATCATTTGCATATTAAACTAATGAGTGGATCAATTATTTAAAACTGGTGGTACTTTATTATGTCCAATTAAGTGTTTAATCAGGACATTGTGGACTTTAATCCTCCAAAGGCACAATCATGCTGCACAAATTAAACAGCCCCGCAAAATTTCACTAACTACTTCTTGTGCTTCAAGGGCCCAGGGTGGAATTAATCCCTGGTGAAGTTTTTACCCAGGCCTGAAGGTGAACTTGAGGAAGTTTACTCACAAAAAAAGGGACATGTGCACCAAATAATTGCTCCTTCCCACCCATACCCACCCCCAAGCTCTGCTAGTCTTGAATGGAAATAATAATAGTAACAATTGGCTGCAGCTGAAGATGATAATTACGTGGTCCTGAACAGAATGTTGACTGTGGAATGGTAATTATTGCTGGGGCTCCAGGGACATGGCTCATGGAATCATTGTCATACAACAAACCCAGAAGATTGTTCTCAGGTGAAACACGTATTGATTTTGCTGTTTTCTAGGCTCCTGTAAAGCAATGGACCATGCCATTTAAATGTCTGTTAGCCAAACATCAATATGAATAAAGTGTTAAAAAAAATTTAAGTAGAAATTAGCTCACAAACAATTATATTATATCTGACTGTAAAGTGTAGTCAGCTCCATTTTTTAAAATTACTATGTCACTTCCTTTTTAAAATATGTGAAAAGTTGTATTTATTGTCATAAAATCCACTCCACGTAGACAGAAGGCATGGAATCACAGGTCAACCCTTTCCCATATTAGCAGCCATTCTTATTGAAGAAGTCACTGTCCCAAGCAAATACTGGGAGTGACATAAAAAAAAATAGATAGGAATAGACTGGAAAAGCATTTAATTCAGTCAAATCAATTCAACGAACATTTATCAAGTAATTCCAATATGTTCAGCATTATGCTAGGGGCTGTGGATACAAAAGCAAAAATGGTAGAGCTCCTGCCCTCAAAGAGCGTATATATTCTCCTGGATGAAAAAAGTTAAGTTAAAGAGAAAATAGGGATCCATGGAATTGAATTGAGTCGGGACTTCATCAACAACCCAGCAATGGAAAATTGATTCTGAGCATCTAAAAATTGCTAAGCATGACAATTAGTAAGGCAATTCTAATGTCTTCTGCCCTCTTTTGTTGTTGCATATGAGCAACATATATGACCATTTCAAGCAGGAATGCCAATCAACAGAATACAGAGGGATGTTTTTATTCATTGCTTTAACCAATAGGAAAAAGCTGCATTTGGAACAAGGAGGGTCATTAAACCCCAAAAGTTCACATATATGGAAGGCTTGGTGGTTGCAGATTACTTTTTATCAGCTTGGGGAGAAATGCATTGTTAATAGCTTAACAGTTAACATGTTTCTTGGTCATTTTGTGGTTAGGCACTCTATTCCTTAACTATAAATTTCCATTCTCCTTTCTTTTAAGGAAAAAAAAAACATGTAGACTAGTTTGTTTATATGAAAGACCTCAATAAAAATCAATATTGATAGTTTTTTAACTGTGAGGTAGAGGGTCAGTCCTAAAAGAAAGATAATCTGAACAAACTTTTCCTAAAATTCTACCTGAGTTTTTTATAGCTGTTCCCCTGAAAGACATAAGATTCGCACATATAAGTAAATTTTCAGAGCTAGCCCAACATGTAATTAAAAACACATTTCTCCATGGCTAAAGTATCATTTAGAAATGCATTTGTAGTATGCTTTGTTACACATTTTTTCCACAAATGTCCCTTTCATACTTTCTTTCTGACTTGTCCGTTTCTCTGTTTCTGTCTCTCTGACTCTGTTTGCGTGTTTCTGTATCTCTGTATCTTTTTCTCTGCCTGGCTGTCTCTCTTCCTTTTTCCACATCTAACTGTATAAGAACTTTGTTGTAGTTTGGGTTTGGTAATGCAAAGTGTGGGTCTTCAAATATTAACACACTAGAAATACTGTATCACCCTTCCTTTCTTCAAAAATGGAAATCACTTAATTTTCTTCACAAAAGTTCACCAGAGGGTCAAATATTTTCACCATTCCCTAAATTCAGGTCAGTCTACAGGAACAAACATGGGTAAAAATTAAGACATGCAATATGGAAAACAAAGCAATTTTATAGCTGTTTAAAGAGCAGCTATAAACCTCCTACATAGCAGAGAACTACACTTGATTTCTTTTATTTATCCTTCACTTCAATTATACTGCTTACTTACCAGAAGAGAACAAGAATAGAAGGCCCTCCAATTGCAAAAAAAAAAATAATAATAAATAAATAAAAAGTGCCATCTAGTCCCAAATTCTAATAACAAATGAACATTTCTACTCCTTTCAGTTACTTAGGTTGACAACTTCTCAGCATTATCCCTAACTCTTCATTTTCCTTTCACCTGTGACTATTTAATGAATTGCCAAGACCAGTCAATTCTGCTCTCACCTTATCCCTTCTTCTTCCCATTCAAACAGTAATTACCATTGCTCAGGCCTTTACCACCTCTTGCTTGTTTATGACAGCAGTCTCCTGCCTCTAGTGTCTCTCAACTCAGATCCATCCTTCAAACAGTTCTCAAAGTGTTCTATTCCTTTTTAAAAAACTAATTATTTTTACAGTCATTTAAAAAATTTGAGTTTCAAAATTTCTCCCTCCTTCCAAACCTTCATCTACCCCTCAGAAGGCAAGAAATACAAAATTAAGTATGTAAATGAAAAAATGAAAAACACATATTAACAATATTGCCCCCCCAAAGAACAAGAAAAATGAAGTTAAAATTATGCTTCAACCTGCACTCAGAGATCATTAATTCTCTCTCTCTGAAAGTGGAAGCATTGTTCATCATGGGTCCTCGGTAATTATCTTTGATCATTGTATTACTCAAACTAGCCAAGTTTCTCACAATTTGTCATTGTTACAAATTGCTGTTGTTATCTACAATGATCTGCTTCTGCTCACTTCACTCTGCATAATCTCATATAGGTCTTTTCCAGTTTTTCTAAAATTGTCCCCCATATCACTTCTTTTCTTTTTTGAGTTTTCCAAATACATGCAAAAATAATTTTCAACATTTATTTTGCAAAACTTTGTGTCCAGTTTTTCTCTCTTCTTCCCTCCATCCCCCTTCCCTAAGCAGCAAGCAATCAAATGTACATCAATAAGTAGATCAATATGTACAATTCTTCTAAATGTATTGCCATATTCATCATGCCACACAGGGAAAATCAGATCAAAGTGGGAAAAACATGAGAAAGAAAAAAAAATAACAAGTAAACCAACACCACCAACACCACCAAAAAAGGATGAAAATACTATGCTTTGATCTATGCTCAATCTCCATAGTTCTCTCTCTGGGATGTGAATGGCTCTCTCCATCACAAGTCTATTGGAATTGCCTTAAATCAGCTCATTGTTAAAAAGAGCCAAGTCCATTAGGTGATCATCACATAATCTTGTTGCTATGTTCAATATTCTCTTGATTTTGCTCACTTTACTTGGCATCAGTTCATGTAAGTCTTTCCAGGCTTTTCTAAAATCAGCTTGCTTGTCATTTCTTATAGATCAATAATATTCCATTATATTCATATACCATAACTTATTCAGCCATTCCTCAACTGATGGTCATTTACTCAGTTTTCAATTCCTTTACGCTACAAAAAAGGTTGCTGTATTTTGCTGTATTTTGTGGGTTCTTTTTCCCTTTACATGATTTCTTTGGGTATAATCGTTGTATCAAAGGGTATACATAGTTTCACAGCTTTTTTGGACATGGTTCAAAATTACTCTCTAGAATGATTGGATGAGTACACAACTCCACTAATAACATATTAGTGTCTCAGTTTTCCCACATCCCCCAACATTTATCATTATTTTTTTCCTGTCATCTTGGCCAACCTGAGAGTTGTAAAGTGGTATCTCAGAGTTGTCTTAGTTTGCATTTCTCTAATCAAAAGTAATTTAGAGCATTTTTTTCACGTGACTAGAAATGGGCTTAAAATTGTTCATATCCTTTGACCATTTATCAAATGGACTACATTGGATTTGTTTGTATGAATTTACTTTAAATTTAACATAATCAAAATTATCCATTTTGCATTCCATAATGTTCTCTGGTTCTTCTTTGGCTATAAATTCCGCCTTTCTCTGTAGATCTGAGAGGTAAACTATCTCTTATTCTCCTAATTTGCTTATAATACCCCCCTTTATCTTTAAATCATGAACACATTTTGACTTTATCTCAGTATAAGGCATTAAGTGTCGTTCAGTGCCTAACTTCTGCCTTACCATCTTCCAGTTTTCCCAGCAATTTTTATCAAATAGTGAGTTCCCAGAGGCTGGGGTTTTTGGGTTTATCAAACACTAGATTACTATAGTTGTTTACTATTGCTTCTTGTGAACCTAACCAATTCCATTAATCCACTATTCTATTTCTTAGCTAGTACCCCAAATGATTTTGGTGACCACTGATTTATTTTATCTATCTTTCTATCTACACACACATACACACACACACACACAGAGAGAGAGAGAGAGAGAGGGAGAGGGAGAGGGAGAGGGAGAGGGAGAGAGAGAGAGAGAGAGAGAGAGAGAGAGAGAGAGAGAGATCTAGGCCACCTTCATTTGCATTTTTTAAATTAATTCTCTTGAAATTCTTGACCTTTTGTTCTTCCAGATAAATTGTGTTATTATTTTTTCTAGCTCTATAAAATAATTTCTTGGCAATTGGATTGGTATGACACTAAATAAGTAGATTGATTTATGTAGAATTGTTATTTTGGCTTATCCATGAATCCTTGATATACTTCCAATTGATTAGATTTAACTTTATTTGTGTGAAGTGCTTTTAAACAAATTTTATACATATAATTCCTGGCTTTGTATTAGCAGATAGACTTCAACTATTTTATGTTATCTACAGCTACTTTAAATGGGATTTTTCTTTCTATTTCTTGCTTCTAGACTTTGTTAGTAACATATAGAAATGCCGATGATTTATGTGAGTTTATTTTATATTCTGCACTTTGCTAAAGTTGTTCATTGTTTCGAGTAGTTTTTTAGTTGAATCTCGAAGATTGTCTAAGTCTTCATATCACTTCTCAGAGCATAATTCCAAAAGTAACATATTCCAAGACATCCAGGTCTGGCTATATTATTCTTTTGCTCAAAAATCTTCCAGGTGATCTTTATTACTTATAGAAGTAAAAAAAAAAAATTTCCTGTTTAGCTCATTTCATCCTGAAACCAGATTACTAGCCAATTAATCTATAGTTTAGTCAAATTCGTCACCTTGTTCTTCCTTATAGCTAACATTTCAATCTCGTATTCACTCATCTCCCCAGTATGTGTCTTTACTCAGGCTAGCTCTCACACTTGGAGCACTCTATCTTCTTAACTCTCTTAGAAGTTAACTCTTAATTTCTTGCAAAATCCAACTTAAGCAATACCTCCTATAGGAGACCTTTCCTGAATTTTTGAGCTGCTATTGTCTGCCCCACTGCAAATTACCTTGTATTTAGTTTGTATATTTGTTTCACTTACTTAAACGAATATATGTTTCTTCATTGATTGTAAGTTCTATTTCTTCAATGCCATACCAAACTCCCAAGAAATTATTTTACAGATCTAAAAAATTAATAACAAAGTTCATCTAGAAGAACAAAAGATCAGTGAAAGTGGTTTAGCTCTGCCAGACCTAAAACTATATTATAAAGCAGTGGTCATCAAAATCAATTTGTACTGGCTAAGAAATAGAGTAGTCTATCAGTGGAATAGGTTAGGTTCATAGGACAAAATAATCAATTACTATAGTCATCAAGTTTTTGACAAACCCAAAGACCCCAGCTTTTGAGATAAGAACTCACTATTTGACAAAAACTTCTGGGAAAATTGCAAACTAGTATGGAAGAAGTTAGACACTGACCCCACACGTATACTAAGATAAGGTTAAAATGAGTTCATAATTTAGACATAAAGAATGATATTATAAGCAAATTAGAAGAACAAAGGATAGTTTACCTCTAAGATCTGTGGAGATGAAATTGAAATGATTTCTAGTCATATGAAAAGGTGCTCTAAATCATTATTGAGATAAATGCAAATTAAGACAACTCTGAGGGAATAGATTGTTTGAAATGACAGGAAAAGATAATGATGAATGTTAGAGGGAATGTGGGAAAGCTGGAACACTAATATCTTGTTGGTGGAGTTGTGAACAGATCCAACCATTCTGGAGAGCAATTTGGAACTATGCCCAAAGAGCTATCAACAATGTGCATATTCTTTGATCCAGATCTACTGGGCTTACATCCCAAAGATAGCCTAAATTAGGGAAAGGGACCTACATATGCAAAAATATTTGTGACAGCCCTTTTTGTAGTAGCAAAAAACTGGAAACTGACTGGATTTTCATCAGTTGGAAAATAGCTGAATAAGTTATGGTATATGAATGTTATGGAATATTATTGTTCTATAAGAAATAATCAGCAGGATGATTTCAGAGAGGCCTGGAGAGACTTACATGAATTGATGCTAAGTGAAATAAGCTGAACCAGGATCTCATTGTACATGATAACAGCAAGATTATAGAATGATCAATTTTGATGGATATGGCTCTTTTCAATAATGAGATGATTCTGGACAGTTTCAGTGATATTGTGATGAAGAGAGCCATCTGTACCTAGAAAGAGGACTGTGGGAACTGAGTATGGATCATAACATAGCATTTCCCCCCTTTTTTGTTGTTTGCTTGCATTTTATTTTCTTTTTCATATTTTTCCCTTTTTGATTTGATTTTTCTTGTGCGTCAAAATAATTGTATAAATATCTATGCATATATTAGATTTAACATGTATTTTTATGTGTTTAACATATATTGAATTACTTGCCATCTAGGGGAGAGGCAAGGGACAGAAAATTGGAACACAAGATTTTGCCAGGGTCAATGTTGAAAAATTATCTATGCATATGTTTAATAAAACATATTATTTATATATATATGCTTTAATAAAAAATGTATGTGTATAAATATATGTGTGCATATGTGTGCAAATTTAATGCCTATTTTATTTAACTCTCTGCTGGGTTTTCTAGGAAATAAGGAAAATGAATAAACTATTACTGCCTTCAAGAAGACAAAATTAATACATTTAAATAATCAAAGAATAATAAAGTTAAGCTGTACTATGGTCTGTAAAGGAGCTCAGAGAAAGAAAAATAATATGTATCAGATACAGTGGCCATACATAGCCATATAAGTCTTGATGACCATGCATCCCTAGAGAATAGAGGACATGGACTTAAGAGACTTAGATTTAAAGTCTAATTATTAGTTTTGTGATCATGATCAAATCCTCAAACCTCCTTGAACCCAATAGCTTCTATATTTATGAGGTTCTCATGAGGATCAAATGAGATGACATGCATAGGCTACCATGTGGACATTATGGTTCTTTTTAAAGGTTAGTTATTATTATGTTGAGGATTCTCCTTCAAACATAAATTAAGCTAGATGGTTTCTGAGTTTGCTCGTAACTGAAATTCTATGGTTTTGTGTGGCTACTTTCTGAACTAAATATTGTGGTACATGCCCAGTGAATATTGACTTGCTACCACAATTGTGAATTCTTTTATGTTAGTGTATGTAATTGTGATTTTGGTATGTTTGATGACTAGACATGTCACAGCTAATTGTCACTCCCCAAGAACCAACTTCATGCCACCTGTATTGTACTAGCCAAAAGCAAAGCTACAGATATATTCAGTGCTACCTAGTATACATATGTTTTTGTTTCATAATAAATTGGCATGTCTCTTTTGTATTTTCCATATTTTGTTGTTCTTCCTTTGCAATATGTATATTCTTTGTTACTCATCCAATTCATTCAGTTATTATTTGTTGAAATAAAGGAATTTCTAAGGCAAAACTGAGGTTTTATGAGGACAGTGGAAAAATTATTTAAAATTAGCTATGTTCAGGTAAATCCAGAACATGGGATTCTATTAAGGCTGAAGTTGTTTTGATTTCAAAGGGAAGGTAGACTTTGAAGAACTGATAGAACTTGAATAGACAAAGAAATAAGGGGAACTGCAATTGGGGCATCAGTGGGAGCAAAGACAAAAACAAGAATGATAATATCATCTTCCTAAAATACTGAGAAGACTGACATATCAGAAATGAAATAGGGAGCATCTTAAACCCTTGTTATGGTGAACAAGATTTCTATCTTGCTACTAGATCCAGACAGCTCTGGAGGGGAAAGTGAGACAGGTGATCTTGCATGGCCCTACCTCAAATACAATTCACTTACATGTCATGGCATCATTTGCCTGATTTCTTGATCCTCTTGGTGAATGAAGAAAAACACAATTGTCATTATCTTTATTTGAATATAAACATTACTATTTGTAAGTTCCAGAAGAGGGAATAAGTATTATTTATCTTTCTGTCTTCCCAGCATCTACTAAAGTACTTGAGAAAGCTTATTCTTCTTAATGAATTAATATAAGGAAGTAATCAGAGAAAAGAATAACCAAATAATATGTGCTCAACTCAATGGAAAGCCTTGAAAGACATATACTGAATATTTCATACTGACTCTAGAAAGAGGAATTAAAAAAAAATTCTCACTTGGCCATTTATTACCTATGTTATTGTCAGCAAGTGTGAGATGTTGGTTCTTCATCTAGACAGTGAGAGATTTGGCCTGGATAGCCTTCACAATCTCTTCCAAATTGAATGTTGAATAGGAACATATACTACTTTTCATGTGCAAGCAACGTCTATGTTATGGCTAAAATCTGTCTAAAACTCGTGTCTGTGGCGTGGAAGAACAATTGGCCAATTCAGAGATCAGAGTTATGTTTATGCTTCTCTGAGGGTTAAAGCACTGCTTAGCTTACATAAGACCCCCTGAGGTGATTTCAGGTGTCAGCACAGGAAAGTGTTAACTGAGCCAAGAGCCTTCTATGAGATGCAAAATGGCACATTCCCACAAGCCGATCTAATTTTAAACACATTCTTACTTTGTAGTTAGAGTATCTTAAGATGATTGAACTTAACTTTAAGCAACACTAAAATGAATATAATTAATATATCTACTGATTGTTCTTCCTTAGTGAAGATATGAGCCATAAACAACCAACCAATTGAAAAGTAGAAAATTATCAAACTAGTTATAAGATATTCCACTTCTACTTTCCTGGCAAATTCAAATTTCTTAAGAAATAGATGCAATAATCAAAGAGTCTATTGAAAATGAAGTGTAAGTTAGTGAGATATTAAAAGTCCAATTTGTCTTTTTTTCTTTTTTTGATCAAAACTTTACTTGTGTGAGGCTGTGGGGTCATCTCTACTTTTCTTTTACATGAAATACAGCCTTCAGGGAGACAGCTGGCTGCATAGCTGACCTCTGGAGAAAAAATGTGCTCATTTTATGAGTGAATATGGATGGGTCCTTCATCATAAGCAATTTGCTTTTGAAGTCTGATGAAAGGCATGTGTAAACACACCAAGAGAGTACCTTCAAAACTACAGACTTAGTGTTTGTATAAATCCATTCATTAGAGCTGCCAACTTGCTTTTTTTCTTGAACCACTAATACTGTCTTTCTAAATCTAGACTTGTTTCTAATACTTTCTGTACACTTTTCGTGCTACATCATAGACATGCTTATTTTGGGTCCAAGGGCAGATAAACATCTCAAGGACACAGAAACCTTCTCTCTCAGTCATAGTACAAGCTCTGTGTGAATCCTTTAGAATCCTGGTAAATCTTGGAATACTTTAGAAAACCAAAACTGATTTCCTTGGAAAGAAACTTGTTTTTAGGGAAAGACCATTGGATTTGGGATTTAGATGTACTCCATATCTGACATTTACTAGCTATTTGACTATGAACATTTGCTCTTTGAGTCTATTATCTTATCTATTATGGGTATAATAATGCTTTTAGCTAATTTAGTACTGAAAGGCAGTACTGCAAAGTAGATAGAAAGCTAACTTCAGCATCAAGAAGATCTGAACTCAAGAAGACTGATTTGAATGACAAATATTGACTATGTTATTCTGGGCAAATCATTTCATATCTACCCAGGTGACTCCAAGATTATAAATCTCAGAACAGGTGCTGCTCTACATTGCTGGAGAAAGTTCTTTACCAACAGCTCCCTGCACTGATGAAATCAGACATCTGCTTAAAAGAAAAAAAATCTATCTCCGAGGCTTGTTGTAACAATCATATGAAGTAATGTTTGTAAAGTATTTCACAAACTTCAAAGCAATGTATCCATTTTAGTCATTATTACTATTATAATTTATTTCTACTGGCTAAATAGTATATGTTTAATAAATGTGTCTATGATATTTTCTTACACCATTAACCAGGCAGTGAATTTCAGTTATTGCATTCAAAACCATAGTATTGCCTTTATAAAAGATGTAATTTAGATATGTTTTCAATCATATCTTGGGCAAGTGTGCATTTTGAAGTCTGTAGAGAAGGATAATTAGAATATCTGACTTATATGTCTGAAGCATTTCTATTAGATTATAAAAGCAGCCCTATCAAGAAATAAGAAGTAAGCAAATAAGGTGATCCTTAGGAGAAACCTTTTTACTTAGGAGAAGATTCATTAACTGATCTTTTTATTGGCAAAGACTTAATAACAATGTTCTGATAATTGCTGCTCCAAAAGAAAACACTTCCGAGAGAAGAAAATATCACGTGAGTAACTATAAACTCCATTCACTATGTTCTGCTGCCTGAACATGTTTTAGACAAAAGATGACTGTGATTAAAAAAAAAAAAAAACTCAAACATTTCAAACCTGGTGCTGAAAACCCTTTTCATCATGCTCATAGATACTATCAAACTTTTAAAAATACTGCAGTTTACTAAGACGTATATTTTTGTATTCCATCTAAATGACAGCATCTCAGGCTACGCTGTGACTCCAAGCCAATCTGAACTCAATTCCTAAATTCCTTAAAGTTACCCACAGGAAGAGGCTCCCAACATGGGCAGTTGATATGTCAATAACTTAATTCTCTATGACAACCTTCGTTCTGAAGTGAGAAAAGTCAATAGCCTGAAGTTTGCATCACCTTGGACAGCGGCTGGGAGAGTACAGTACAACAAAGAAAAAGGATGGCCATAAACCATGATAAGCAATGATTTACCAATTAGATGTGAGAAAAATAAAGAATCATTAAAATGACAAAATACTCTGTCATTAAGAGCTGCCCTAATTAAATAATATCCTGATGCAGACCAGAGATTTATGATCTACCAGCTGCACAAAGAGAGTTTATCAAAATAATGGAAATAGACATACATAGCAGACACAACCTCTTCTAGTTGCTTCCTTTGGCACCTACTTTGAAGGCAGTACAAGGAAGTGGCTTTCAAACCTTAGTCAGTGACTGCTTTCAATCTGATGTAACTCATTCTATGATGGATCATTTGAAGACCATTCTTCCCTGCTGGGCAGAGTAATAATTTTCTTCTTCCAACAGCCTAATACAGTTTTCATACAGACTGCCCTTGGGTATTTGAGGTATTGTGCTCTCAGGTGATGGTTCTGTTCCTTCCTGTTCCTCATCATTATTTTAGCTCTTGTTGTTTCTTTTGGCATGGATTCAAGAATAGCAGAGTTATGAGCATTTCCCTGCAGCACTCTTGATGAGGGTGTGACTGGGTTGGATTTCTCTATTCTGCATCCCTGTATGTCATTGGTCCTGTATACTATCAGTACATTGTATCTACCAGACACTGGCGTCATGGCTTCTATTGACCATGACAGCTGGCTGGGTGGATTAGGGCATAAGACTGAATACTTCAAGATAGAACATGTTAGCTTGGGAAGAGGGTCACCCTTTCCCCCTTTCCATTGTTTTTTGTCTTTAGCCTAGATCCCTGATGGCTCCTTGGGTCAGAAAGTCCACCACAATGACTTTTAGATTTGAAGGAATAATTTTGTTTGTGTTTGTTCCAGTTTATGTTTCATCTGCCACATTTAAAAATATATATATCTATTTCAGGGTAGTATCACCCCTGGCACCTGTGGTACTTATGCACATCAGTAACCTGGGCATCTGTCACCTCTTGTACATTTGGCTGCTTATCCATCCCCACCCCCTCCAGTGACCTGAATGTCTCCTTCAGTGTCCTAATTATGAAACAGTACTGCCCTCCAGGGTTCTTAAATCATTCTGTGTGGTGTCAGCTTCTTTGAGAGAACTCCTCTGTTTCAAATCCTTCTGATCAATTATCTGCAATAACAGTTGCTGTAATAAATACCAGGCCGCTGTCTGATAAATCTCATCCCATCTATGAGTATATTGCAGGTCATGACCTTCCCTCGGCTTGTATCTTCAGGACCTGGTGAGGCATGATTGGTCAGACATATTATTTGACTTATGTGTACTATTTCAAATAAGCAAGTTTGATCCTAAGAATGGAAAATTTTACCTTGTTTTCCTCTATTTTCTTCTGAGTTCTTTTTCTTACTCATGTTATAATAGTCAAACATTTACCAAATACTTTGCCTGCACTATCTCCATTTCATAGACAAAGAAATAGATTCAAAGTGGTTAAGTGATGTATAGGGGACATAGAGCTAATGAGTGAGGGAGGTAAGATATGAACTCAAGTCCTCCTGATTCCAAGTCACTTAGCAGCCAGTTAACAAACAGTCAACCTTTTCACAGTTAAAGGTTCTGATAAAGGCCTCATTTCCAAAATATATAGAGAACTGACTCAAATTTATAAGAAATCAAGCCATTCTCCAATTGATAAATGGTCAAAGGATATGAACAGACAATTTTCAGAGGATAAGATTGAAACTATTACCACTCATATGAAAGAGTGTTCCAAATCATTATTGATCAGAGAAATGCAAATTAAGACAACTCTGAGATACCACTACACACCTGTCAGATTGGCTAAGATGACAGGAAAAAATAATGATGAATGTTGGAGGGGATGCGGGAAAACTGGGACACTAATGCATTGTTGGTGGAGTTGTGAACGAATCCAACCATTCTGGAGAGCAATCTGGAATTATGCCCAAAAAATTATCAAAATGTGCATATCCTTTGATCCAGCAGTGTTTCTATTGGGCTTATATCCCAAAGAAATACTAAAGAAGGGAAAGGGACCTGTATGTGCCAAAATGTTTGTAGCAGCCCTGTTTGTAGTGGCTAGAAACTGGAAAATGAATGGATGCCCATCAATTGGAGAATGGCTGGGTAAATTGTGGTATATGAATGTTATGGAATATTATTGTTCTGTAAGAAATGACCAGCAGGATGAATACAGAGAGGCTTGGAGAGACCTACATGAACTGATGCTAAGTGAAATGAGCAGAACCAGGAGATCATTATACACTTCGACAACGATATTGTATGAGGACATATTTTGATGGAAGTGGATTTCTTTGACAAAGAGACCTGAGTTTCAATTGATAAATGACGGACAAAAGCAGCTACACCCAAAGAAAGAACACTGGGAAACGAATGTGAACTATCTGCATTTTTGTTTTTCTTCCCGGATTATTTATACCTTCTGAATCCAATTCTCCCTACGCAACAAGAGAACTATTCGGTTCTGCAAACATATATTGTATCTAGGATATACTGCAACATATCCAACATATAAAGGACTGCTTGCCATCTAGGGGAGGGGGTGGAGGGAGGGAGGGGAAAAAAAATCGGAACAGAAATGAGTGTCAATATAATGTAATTATTAAATAAAAAATTAAAAAAAAAAACAGTCAACTTGATAAAAAGGTCAAACTGGACTCACGCATAAATGTAATTTTTATGCCTCTGTTGCCACTGCATTCTGTAAGTGATTTTTGGAAAGAGAAAGGCACTCACCTGAGATGTTGGGCTGAGTCAGTGTGATATAGGATAGGGCTTCTTAAACTTTTCCCATTCGTGATCCCTTTTCACCAGAGAAATTTTATGTGACTCCAGGTATATAGGTATAAAAATAGGTATACAAATCCAATATTTATTGAAAACAAATCATATAGAAATTTTTTTAAAACAATTTTGGTATATACATATTTTTATAATTTATTAGAGACAAAAACAAATTTTCATACTAATGAAATGGATGTGCTTGTGTATTTTTACATAAAGAATTAAATCTTAGTGGAATATTTGATATCTTTTCTTAACCATATTTTTGCACCCCCATCCCCACATTTAGTTACATGACCCATTTCAGGTTGAAATCCATACTTTAAGAAGCTTTGGTAAAGGAGAGAGAGGAGAAAGGGAATAGATTCAGAAGAGACCCAGCTCTCTCTCTTTTTAAATAACATTTTATTTTTCCCAATTACAAATAAGATAATTTTAACATTCATTTCTTTAAAAGATTGATTTCCAAATTTTCTCTGCCTCTAAGACAGTAAGCAATTTAATATGGGTCATATAAGTTCAATCATGTAAAACAAATTTCCATATTAGTCATGTTATGAAAAAAGAAACAAACCAAAAGAAAATAAACCATGAAAACAATAAAGTGAAAAACAGCATGCTTTGATTTTCATTTAGACTCCATCAATTCTTTCTCTGGAGGTGGAGAGCAATTTTCATCATGAGTCCTTAGGAACTGAAGAAACCCAAGTTTCAGACTTCCCTCAGCTGTGTACTAGTCATGTGACCATTATCTTCTTAGATGAGCTAATGAGTAGAAGTGCTTTGTGAATCTGAAAACCCTACATAAATGTCAGCTATTGTTATTGTTGTTATAATTATTACTACTAATACTACAACTACTATTGCTATGAAAATTTGCTAAGACTCTTACTGATTCCATTGCCAAGATGAACAATGTTTTGCAATTTTAGTCAAAGAAAAAACCAAAATACCTTCTGTATTGATAAAAGTAATTGAATACTTTGATGTGTACTTCTACTGATAAATACTATTGAATGGAAGCTCTTTTTAGAGATTATGTGACAGTGATTGGTGCAGTAAAATATAGGAGATAGATTTTATATAGAAGATGGGTTTTAAGGGACATAGTTTAAGGATTGCTCCAAATCCTGGTAATAGGCTTCTAGATATTGTTATCTAGCCTTCTGATTTTTATTCTGTTATTAAAATGTAATTTAAAAGACCTCCATTTGAAATCTGAGGACATGCTAATTAACACACTGTGCTAGAGCAGCAGGTAAATTTTCACCTAATTTTTTTTACTACCTGATCAATTATGATACATTGAAATTTTCAAAGCTCTTGTATATCAGTGATCTAATTTATTCTTAATAATAATCCTTTAAAGCAAGTTGTAAAAGCATGATCATAAGTGCAGTGGATAAAACACTGGCCCTAGAGCGAGGAGAATCTGAGTTCAAATTCGGCCTCAGACACAACACTTACTAGCTCTGAAACTCTGGGAAAGTCACTTAACTCCAATTGCCTCATAAAAAAGTATGATCCTAAAAGTAAATAATCACAAAGAGATTGAGTTTTTTAAATGATTGTGTCAGGTAGAATATAAGTTCCTTGATGGCAGGAACAATATTGGTTTTACTTTTATATCCCTGGCACTAAACACTAGGCCTTATGCATAGTAGATGCTTAACAGATATTTATTCAATTGAATTAAAGTTAGAGAATCTGCGTTTAGAAAGGAGATCAATGAGCATCTTGTACAATCTATATATGAAAGGAATTCCCATTACAAAATGCTCATCAAGTGGTCATCATCTTTTTGCGTAAAAACATCAAAGAACAGGAAACATATCATCCATCAAGGGAACCTATTCTAATTTTAGACAACTCTGATGCTTAGGAAGCTTGTTTTTCTGACATCAAATCTAAATTTCTACCCATTTTCCATTTTCTGCTCTTTGAGACCAAATAAACCAAGTCTTATTCCTTTTCTACTTGACAATCCTTCAAATACTAAAGACAGCTCTCATGTTATATTAAGTAGTGGTAAAGCTAGAATTGAGACTTGGGTCTAATTCTCAGTGTTGGATGTCCTCCACTATATGCTGCTTGTGGCTAGTTTGCACCCATTATACTCTTCAATATCATTACTCATGCAGTCCATAGTTCTTACTATGAGTCCTAGAGCTGGAACAAGGGTTTTCCCCAGGGAACAATGGAAGGAAATAAGCATTTATCAAGTGCTTACTCTGTACCAGATACTATGAAAAGTTCTTTCCAAATATTAGTATTTTTGATATTTATAACCCTTTGAAGCATTTATTATTTCTATTTTACAGTTGAGGAAACTGAGGCAAGCAGAAGGTAAGTGACTTCCCTAGGATCATAGAACTAGTATCTGAGGTCAAATTTGAACTCAAACCATCCTAACTCCAGGTCTACCTCTGTCTACATAAGCTTTGAAAATTGTGTGATTCTCCATCCCCACCACACATTGAACAATTTTAGTCTTCTTTGTTACTGTTACTATCCAGCAGATGCTTTGAGTCTTCACTGTAACATAGTGACTCTCAATTTACCACAAAATAAATACTTATGTTTTAGAGAGGGTAGAATGTGGGGGCATTATAATATGTGTCTCTAAAAAGTCATTCACAGATCCCCATATGTTGCCTCCTAGGCACCTACATTGTCTGTTCCTAGTGCCATTTTTGGTCACCCCAGAGAATTATTGGTGCCCATGCTTGATGATATCCAGCTGCTGAATTTATCAAGTGTTCACCACATCTCTCTGAGACCTCAATTATTGAAATCATTGTTCAATTTCAGTCCACCATCTGTTGTCCGGGTCTTCTTAAGTGATTTTCTGGGCTGGGTTCCTTTGTCATGGGGAATGTGAAGGAGTTGTTAAAAAGCACAGCACATTCTTTTATGCATTGTAAAGCCATCAGGACTTGATTAGAGGAGTATTCTTTAGCAACAACTGATTTGTTCAACTATCATTCAATTTCTAATACTCTGGTTTTAATGAAAATTGTTTGAGAGGTTGGTGGGAGCATAGTATCAGGCTCCTTTGAGCTCATCATCTAGTTCATAACATTCTCTGAACCAGTTTTCAGTAAGAGAGTGCTAGATAAAGTGCCCCCTTTGTGACCTATAGAAGCTAGAAATGTGACTCAGATCCTGGTCTCAGAAACAACTAGCTTTTTTTTTTTGTTTGTTTGTTTATTTGTTTGTTTATTGTTTTGGAGATCGCTACAGGTTGTGATACCATAAACCAATAAATAGGCTTGGATGAACCTGGCAACACTTAAAAAGTAGCTTAAACTATTGTTCCAGGGTATGGGACTTGGGAAAATCTGCAATGGATTTTGTGCCCAGCCATTTCTCCTTGAATTTTTAGTCAACCCCCCCCCCTCCCCAGATTTAGAAGGAAGTTTCAACCATATGTTTCTGATTCTTTTAGAGTTAGCTCTAAAGTTAGTTCTAACTCATGAAACTTGTTCTGTAAGAGCTATTTGATGTCTTAGAAACTTTTACTAATCCCCTTAAAGTCTTTTGCCTTATTCAGACCAGAGAGACTCTTGTAAGTCCAGAGGAGCTTTGTTTCAAGGTATATTGTTATATGGCATAGAACTTCAGAATGCTGCCATCAAGTGAACACATAGCCCCTTCCTGCCCATCACTCAAGTGCCTATAGATAGTACATCTTGGTCTTCACAAGGCTTAAAGTAATATGTGCATGTTCCCATTTGAGGCTATGCTAATGAATACTGAGCAATAGAATAGACTTCCTTGCCCCCTTCTGATAACTTGTAGGATGGACAAATAGACAACTGGAAAATTAAGATAATTAAGATAGAAGACCATAGACTGGAGTATTTGGGGAACTTCTTTTGCTTACTTGTTCTATTCCCAGGCTTTTCTCCCCCATGTTCTCTCTCATTCTCTCCTTCCTCTTGTCCCTTAATCCCAAACAATCACTTTTCCAGGTGACTCTCTGCTGATTAGATGGCAAATGGATCAACCAGGCTCTGAGCTTTTGATACGTGCAGCAGAATGCTTGACAATGTTGACATGAGTGGAGATCCACAAAATGCCAATCACTTTGCCTTTGGTGGTCCATAAAGAAAAACTCATAATGTAATTATAGAACAATTTTAGAGTCTTTAAAGGAAAAACTCATAGTGTAGTTAAAGGTTAATCTCCCTTTTATATTATCAACTATAATATATTTTCTACTCCTAAGTGCCCCCCTTTTTTCTCTTCAGATTTAATTTCTTTAATTGCCTTTCAATGAGCTATCTCCAGCTAGATATTTTGTCAATTTTTTCTTTGTCCATAAAACTAGGAGATGATGTCAAGTGGATTTTCTGAAAGTCATACAACTTTATATCTTTTCTCTTAACCATTTGGCTGGATGATTTTCACGACAACTTTCTCGGCCCCATTCCCCCATTCTCGGCCCCCTTCGGCAATCCCAAAATTGCCAAATTTACCAGGTACTTTGGAAACTATCTAGGATAGGCTAAGCAATACATCCTAGCATTCCTGCTCTAAGATTTGAGATGCCCCTGATCTGACTTGCATTCCTACATTTAAGACATTAGAAAACCAGGCTCTGCATGCTATCATCTCTTACTTCATCTATTCAATAATCAGTGGAGAAAGGTGGACACTAAAGAGGAATGAGAAGCTCTGAAAAAGACTTTGCCGAATCTTACACCAGAGTTGCTCGTCCTTCTTAAATATTCCAAACACCTCTCTACTTCAAAAAACTGTAGTGTGTACAGTGGCCACATCCTGGTAAAACCATCTTGGCGGACAAGTAGTAATTGATACACCTTAAACAGATGGGTGAGATAGGATTTCTATCCCAGACATGTGACAACTACCCCCAGTGGAATGGGTAGATGAAAACAATTTATTCCAATGACAATGAATATGGCTTAAGCAGTACTATATAACACTTAGAGCTTTATCAGACATAAAAAATGGCAAGATCATCCACTGCATCCCAGGTGATTGCCAGTAATCCTGACTTTTGTTCTGTCACTGGACTTCAATGACACTGGAAGAGTGAAGTAGATTCCTTTGTGCAATTCTGCCCCACTCAAATCCAATTCACAGGAAAGTGATGTCATTGGTCTTTTTCAAAAATGAAGTACAAAAAACAATGACAACCAGGGAAGATTTGGATTTTTAGTGAGACGATGAGTTCATTTGAACACTAATACTGGGATCTTTCCTGATCTGGAAAGGGTCTATAAATATCATCTATCCCAGAACCTCACTTCGAGGTCACTTCGAATATTCCAAACACCTCTCGACCCTGATGTGTGAAATGATCTTCCTAATGTCACCTCAGCTACTTATCAGTAGAGTGGAGTTATAAATTTGGTTTCCTAACTCCCAATTTAGTGTACTTCCTACTATGCCACAATATTTCCCCATTGATCTTAAAGCGATTTGATTTGAATTTTGAATACAGGATCTTGTTATCATACTCAAAAAGCTGTTCATCGGGTGGAAATCGTTTGGCTTATAATTACAAAAACCTGAGTTCAAGGCACTGCTCTGTCACGTATAAATCTTATTTTAGATAAGAAACATATACTCTCTCTGAGCCTCAGTTTTGTTGTTTATAACAGTGATGTTAAACTCAGTTAGAAACAGATCCCTGCAGGCTATATATTGATTTAGAAAACCACAATTTAGCATTATCTAAGGTTTTTAAATTTATTTTGTTAGATTTCATAATTATATTTTAATTTTGTTCAGACACACCGTCACAAATTTGACACCACTGATCTAAAACACAGGGAAAATTATAGATACCCATCACTAGATTGGCTGCAGGATGATGGATTTTTTGGTATAATGACACTCACAAATCTTCTACCAAATTGTATAAAGACTATGCTCAAGGTGAGACTAACACAATTACATATCCTTGAATTTGGAGTGATGTGATATTTATTCTCATATTAAAGAATAATATTCTTTGTGGGTTTCAACCATTTTCTATTCATGATTCAAAATCAATGAAGTTTTAGGAATATCTCCTAAAATTCTATTTTGGCATATTTCTATCTCTTTGTAGGAGGAGTAAGTCAGGGACAAAGGGGAAAAAAGAGAAGTTTTATCTCCATAGGAGAGCTTGGAGATACAGTGATCTGCATCATCTTTTATTTCTAGCTTAAAGTCATATATTTTTCTTGTACAGACATTGAAATGGGGAGGAGAAAAAGGAGAAAAAAGAGAAAAAGAGAAGAGAAGCAGGAACAAAGAGAAATAGAGACAAAAATCAGAAAGAGGAAAAGGTATGGAGAGAGAGAGAGCAATAAAGAAAGGAAAATGGATAAAGAGAAGAGAAAGAGACAAAGCAAGAGAGGAAGAAAAAGAAAGACAGGAGAGACATAGAAAGAACAAAAAGAAAATGAATATGGTGTCTTCAGTGTAGTACTAATATATGTCTAAATCTTTTGAAGTAGGATTTTATCATGCAAACTCTCCAGTCTTCTGGAATTCTCTCAGTGCTCTGAATGGGAAAGTTATCTTGCATAAGTGGAACTGATCAAATAGGGTAAAGGTAGCACCGAGCCCACCTGAGTGAAGTGGAGCTCTGCCAAATTGTGTTTCATGACTTCATATTCAATACTGATCTAATGGGACAATCCCATTTACAAATCACACTCTACCATGCACCCCTCTCCACAACTTCCAGTTACATAACACATTCCTGCATGTAGACCTGGGAACCAGGGCCAAGATTGTCAGTTCCTCTCAAGGAAATTTTTGGGAAGAAGTCTAGCTTTGGTTGCAGCAATTAAACTTGCCAGGTGAGAGCCACTCTGATTCTTTTCTTAGACTGATGCTTTCATCAGCCATTAATGAGAATAGTGCCAGGCAGTTTTATAAATTAAGGGATTCAGGCAATAACCATGTGTAAATCCTTCTAAACTGGCATGTTCTAGACAGGCGGCATAGATCTGAAAAAGAAAATGATAATGTTTTGGAAAATGATGACATTCTGTAAATAAAATCAGGCAGCATAAGTACTTGGCAAAACTATTGCTCAAGTCGACATGCTCCAATTTATTGCTACATGAATCAGGAATTAATTCTCCTTCCATCATTCCTCTATTTTGAAGTGTGACATTGTTAGCAATGTCTGAAACCTCAACCGGTACTGAGCCTCTTAATGCAATAAGCCAGAATGAATATAAACATTTGGGAGGGGAAGTAAATTAGGTTTCTCACAATTTTCTGGGGAATTGAGTTTACAGTGACTAGGATATATGAAACTGCCAAAGGGGAAAAGGAAAAAAAAAAGGAGTTGAATCATTTTGGCATTCATAGGGGCATTTATGTTCCCTGGATGATAACAAAGTCCAAAACCTCAGTGGATATGTTGGCAAAGAAAGATAGTTGTTTAAACTGTTTAACTTCAGGATGTTTGATGCCCTCATTGTCTTAAAAGAAAAACATGTGATATGAATGTAGCCCTGGAATCTATACAAGTGTTTGCTCCCATCTCATTCCCTCCACAATGTCATATTTCTGCTTGCCTTTTCTTCTCCCCCATGAAACATATACCATCTGATTTAATATCACTGAGAAGAAGAAGGGGTCAAGTATAATGTGTCTTGACCATCACCATAACTAAGATAGCAATCAATATTTATTAAGACCCTATTCTATATATGTTACACATATTCCGTTGAGTGAAAAAAAGTGTAAAATGTAGTCCTTGTCCCCCACAAGAATATATTTTAATTAGAGTCATTCATAACTAGAGCGAGATCATTGGGTTTCCCCCCTAATCTATTGAAATATAGAGAATATTGGTAGTAATTCCACAAAAAGAAAAAAATATGAACTTAGCATCTAGTTATCAATAGTTGAACCCAGAAATTACCAAGTACCTTACTTTCTTCCTTAGAAGCAATACCTCAGCAGAGCTATTCCTTAGCCTGATCCTCACCAAACCTACCCTTTAACCTGGATAGTCTGCCCCAGAATTAGCCTCTTCAGTATCCCAGATACTCCATGGAGTGGATTTCTTCACATGGGAACCAGTGTCCCTGTGTCATTTTTTATCCTCAAAAAGGTGGTAACCGGGTTTCTTTCATCAAATGGGGCCTTGTGATCCTATTTATCTTATCCCATCCAACTATATATATTTTAAGCAGTTGATTTGAAGGCATCTTCTGTGCTATTTGTACTGAAAGTCAAAATTGTTATTAATAGGAAATTGAGGAGAAAAGACAACCCCATAAAAGGTAACTAGAAACACAAAGCAGTCAACCATGTGGCTAGTTTATATTATAGACAAGCAAATGAAAAATAATAACTAGCATTTTATGTAGTATTTTAAGGTTTCGATAGTTCTTTACAAATATGATCTCATGTGATTTTCAAAATTCTGTAATAAATCAATAGCACTCTTTAAACACTTATGTTATATCAGGTACTGTACTAAATATTAATGATAAAAAAGAGCCAAAGTAAAATGGCCCTTTCCCTCAAGAAGCTTTTAGTTTAATGTAGCAGACAACATGAGTTTAATGTAGCAGACAACATGCTTATGTGTAAGTACATAGAGAATATATAAAAAAATTAATACAAGATAGTTTGGAGGAATGATACATAACTAGCTATGGGAGGGAAAGGGAATCCTAGAAATGACTTCATTTAAAAAGTGGCATTTGGGTGAGTCTTGAAGGGGAAATGTTTGCTCTGGAATTCTTATTTTTTCTGACTTATCCATTCTGAGTCTCATAACTTTTCATAGAGCTAATTATACTAATAGCTTGTGTGGGAAGTTTTCTTGGACAATTCTTGTAATGTTACTACTCACTCATGAGATTATGGTACAGTAGGTCAATGGTCAGTATTAAGTAATGGTAAGTCATCTTCTTAACCTATATAATTCTATCAGTGAATTTCATAATTTCTCCTCCATCAAAACCAAGACATATTATGAACAGCTGATCTTGCAAAATAAAAGTGAATGACAAACCCAAATCATATGAAAATGTTGCATAGTTTAATGAATATCAACTCCCATCACCCAAAAATAATCGTGTCTTATAGCATTTTAAGGTTTATCAAGCTTTTCTCATAACAATCTTAGGCAATAAGGAATATGAACATTATGATTTCTATCCCTATCTCTATCTAAAGAAGAAGAAACAAAGACTTAGATAAATTAAATGGTTTATATACATTCTTGCAGATTGTCTAAAAGAACCAGGCTTTGGCTTCAGATCTTGACTCTATGCATACTTTCCACTACATTATCTTGCCTCCCAATTACAATTAAGTGGGACCACTCTCCCTTTATCCTGCCTCCACTCTTCCTTAGGAAAAACTGCATTCAAAATCATTATTCCCTTCCAAAATATCACTTCCAACTTCATATAATAAATAGTTGACATTCCAAGGAAAACAAAAACTTTCTTGTGACATGGATTGTCAGATCTGGAGATTGTGAGCAGCTGTTAGAGGAGGCAAGGGAAATTGGAATGAAAGTATTTCAGGAGTTTCCAATCCTCTAAAAGAAATTATACTTTAAAGGAAAATAATGGCATAATCTGAACCATATTGGAATCAGCACATCTGAACATATGAAGAAATAAATGTCCATTGCTGTCTACACATGGAGGCCACTCATCCAAACTGGGGCAAAAGTCTCTTTTCACTTGGGTGAGCTGCTTCTGTCTGCACAGGTGCCAAATAGCATGGAAGGAGTGAAACACTGTTCAAAAATATCTGTCAGCACAGTTTTCAGTGCAGTAAACTTTCTGATGTGTGCTTTTCAGAAAGAAGTGAATAAATAAGATGAGGGAGAACTTTGTGGCTATCTTCTATAGAGTTCTAAAGTTCATCTTGAATCTATAGGTGGGGGGAAAAATAACACCGATTCCTTCATAACAAGAACAAAGAGGATATTTAAGAAATGGTAGCTTAGAAGAACCAAAAGAATTATCATGGGACCAATAGTTTCTCTTTTAATAGATAGGATCAGGTCCATCAATTTAAAGAGTAGATTGAAGAGATTACATCAGTAGCTTAAAGGAGGAAAGGGAAGGATGGATATAGAGACATTCATAAAGTGCCTACTGCATGCCAGACACTGTGCTAAGTGCTTTACAAATATTATATTTGATCCTTTCTATGACTCTGAGAGGAAGGTGCTATTATCCGCATTTTACAGTTGATGAAACAGGAAGACAAAATTTAAGTCCCATCTGGGTCATACACCTAGTATCTGAGGTTAGATTTGAATTTGGCTATTTTTGCTTGTAGGTCCAGTAGCCTATCTACTATGCCAGTTGTCATATGGGACAGTGCAGCCCCAATCAAATAATGAATTTGGGGACAGATATTAGTAGTCATTGAAATTAGGCAATAAGGATGGTAAAGGGACACCAGTACACGCTTTTTGAAAATCATTTGAAAGAACTTGGGAAACAGTGTAGAAGAGAAAAATTTGGAAGTGAAGAAAGACGTGATAGTTTTCTACAAGTGTGCTGCTCCCTTGCCATTGTATAATGGAGGAGCCTTTTCCCTTCTTGCCCAATTTAAAGCAGGAGCAAAAATCCTCTGCTTCCTGTCAGCTATGAGAATTCTTTTAATTGACTTATGAGCCAAAATTCATGGATTAAATAAAGGGTCTTCTTTGAGCCTAAGACCTCTTCTTTCTGCCAATCTTGAATTATATGAATGAGATTAAAAGCCCTATAGGATCAGTGCAGAAAATGCCTGTTCCCCCTTCAGTCCACAGTCTGTAATGTCACAAATAGGTAAAGCTGTGTGTGAGATAAAGTAGCTTCCCATATATGTCTTATTTCCTTTGCACAAGACCTTATGAAATCTTAAAAGTCAGCTGGCATCTAGGTCATGCTTTTTAGATAGAATACTGAACTTAGATATGTGACTTTAGACAAGTCATTTAATCTTCCTCTCCCTGAGTTTCCTCATCTATAAAATGGGAATATTAATAGTACCTACTTTACAGGGTATAAAATGAGATAACATGTGTGAAATACTTTGCAAATATTAAAGCACTATATAAATACTAATAATAATTTACTCTACCCTGAGCCTCAGAATGTTAACTACCATGGCAGAAAAGGTGGCAAAGGTAGGCCAAATTAGAAAGAAAAAGACATTTGCAGAGAGAGAGGTGGGGGAGAGACAGAGAGAACTAAAAGAGAGAGAGAGAGAGAGAGAGAGAGAGAGAGAGAGAGAGAGAGAGAGAGAGAGAGAGAGAGAAAGAGAGAGAGAGAGAGAGAGAAAGAGAGAGAAAGAGAGAGAAAGAGAGAGAGAGAGAAGGAGGGAATGAAGGAAGGAAGGAAAGAGAAAGCAAAGAGGGAGGAAGAGAGAAGGAAGAAGAGAGGAAGGGAGGAAGAGTGTGAGAGAGAAACAAAGGCAGAGACAGAGACAGAGAAAGAGGAAGGGAAGGGAAGAAAGAAAGCAAGAGAGAGAGAGAGAACTAAAAGAAATCAAAATATTGAGGGAAAAAGAAAACAAAGTATACATTATCAGAAACAATTGACCAAGGGAAAAAGGTAAAAAAAGAGGTTATTTTCAAATATTTGGACTACCTGAAAATCAAACTTATGCCAATAGTTGAAATGCCATGATTTAAGAAATCACAAGCAAAACTTTCTTAAGCTATTAGAATTTGAAGACAATTTTAAAATAGAAAAAATCCACAAAAAATTCTAAGATGAAAATGCCTAGGGAACATTTTTAGAAGCAGCTAGATGGCTCAGTGTTGGAAGAGCTGAGTTCAAATATGCTCTCACACACCTACTAGCTGTGTAACTTCTGTGCAAGCCAATTAACTTCTGTTTACCTGAATCCCCTAGAGAAGGAAATGGAAAACTGCTTTAGTATCTTTGCCAAGAAAATCCTATATAGACAGGACCATGAAAAGTTGTACACGATATGCCAAGGAACCAGCCAGAATCAGAAAAGATTTGGTAGAGGCCACTTAAAAAAGGGAAATTTTCAGAAAACAGTATTTCAAATAGTAAAAGACAAAGATTTATAACCAAGAATAATCTGACAAAATTAAGGATAATGCTACAGATTTTTTTAAGTGGACCTTTAATGAAAAAAAGACTTCTAAACATCACTAAGTGAAAAAATCAGAAATGAGTGGAATACTTGAAATGCAAATACAAAGAGACAAAAGAGACAGAAAAGTATATGCATATAATCAACTGGAAGGGATTATAGGATGATGAATTATTTTCATTTTAATAGGGAAAAAGTTCTCTCAGAATGTTAGGATCATCATGAAAGTGAAATAAAACAGAGAGCTTGTAGATGGTGCTATTTTATTTTGATGATTTCAAGGGAGAAAAAAATGGAGAGAGGATGAATGAGATATAGACTACATAGAGAAGGAGAAAGAAGTGAGCAGAATAGCAATCCTAGGAACATCATTTTAATTGAATTGGACAAAGGGAAGTTGGACAAACTCCAAAATACATCTATACCCATACATATGAAATCTTTGGTGAAGAAATAAGTTCATCTTTTGTTAAGTTCAGAATAAAACAAAACAAATGTCCCCAAAAGACTTGTCTACAAGTCTCTCAACTGTAGTCATTCTGGGATTCTTTCTTGCTAAGCATACCCTTCTAGGTATGAGAATAAAATGACCAGTTCCATAATTTATGCTCTTATCTTCTCAGTGTAACTTTTGCTACTTCTTTTCCCCTAGCCAAGAACTGGAACTCAGGCTAGCCTGCTCCTTCTATTGATGGGCCAAGCAACTCAAGAGCCAAGAACCCAGGGAAAACAGTAAAGACAGAGAAAGGATGGGAATTTACACAAGTCACCAACAATATACATCTAGTCTCTGTGTTAGATGAGTATTCAAAACCTAGCCATGTGGCTCCACAGGGCAGAATGAGGAGTGAAATATAGAAATTAGCTTCCTAAAAATTAGAGCCACCTCAAAGTGGAATGGAGCTGCCTTGGCAGGTAATGAGTCGGGGTGGGGGTAGGGGTGGGGATGAGGGGTGTGGGAAATTTGACTGGTGTCTTATTTTTTTTTTCCAGGGTGGGTTGGATTCAATGACTTCTGACTTCCTTTCCTACTCTGAAATTAGGTGATTTTTGTGACTTAGCGAGATATGACATTGGGATCCAAGGACTCTTACGTGAAGAAGCCAGAGAGTCAAGACATTATACTGCAGTTTTCTGTACAAATTTTCCCATATACAACTCCCACCTGGAGAGTTTAATTGCTCTTCCCAAGCTAAGACCTTTCCTACAAATTATCCTTCTCAGAACTGTGGGTCCTATCAAGGTGTTCAACAAACAAATGAATTATCTCAAAGGAACTGAAGTGACCACTGCAGATGGGGTTTTTCCCACAAGCTGAAACATGAATTTCAATTACCTGAATCTATCTCTATAAGAAAGGCTTGTTGACTTTAAGACTAGAAGAGATTTTAAAAGTTTATTTGATTTGGTTCCTTGCCCACATTTTCCTGTAAAGATGAAAATGTCTCATTTTTAAGACAGAAGAAATAGGGGGAAGGGGGGTAAAAACAGCTTTAGTGGTAAAGTACTGGATTTGGAGTCAGAAGACTAGGAGGTTCAAACCTACTCTATGTGGCCTTGGACAGTTTGTAAAGTATGAGCCATAGCAGGGAAAGGTCTTCTTATCTGGTGGAAACAAGAGAGCAGGGCTTCCATCAATCACTACTTAGCAGTGAGTTTCCCAACTCTAACCTCTGATAAGGACTGGATTTGGAATCCTTTTTGTTTCAGAACATCTGCCATTTTTGGATGAGGCAAAGAATCAGTATAAACAAACAAACAAATAAATAAATATAAATTCTTTCATGCCCTTTTAGAACATAATAACCAGGTATATATTCTAATCCAATATGCCTGCTGTCTCAACAACTTCTTCACTAGTATTTGGAGAGAAAACAAATCCCCACTATGCACATCTCTGTTTCTAGTCATGCATTCTTAAAACTTTTACAGATTCCTCAGATAGTAAGGGTCCAAAACAATGGAGAGAAGTATTTGTGTCTGAGGGGATATTTTGGCAGTCTTTTCCCCCTTTGTTTTATTGTGCATTTAATAAGTAAATCAATAAGCAACAACATTTCAACATACAAAGAACAAGACAAAAGGAGAACCTGAGAACTTTTGTATTCTGTTTCTTCTGCACATTAAAAACAAGTTTTATTGATGCTCTTTCATGTACAGGTTATCACTACCTATTGATCCTTCTTCATAGGAAAATAATTGTCATTTAAAACTTTAAGGATATGTGCTCATAAGTTTTGCTGAATGCAGTTTTAGAGACCAGAATGATGTGGGTCAGAAGCCAGATTTGGGGGAAGGTACTGACTTATTCAGATTTATACCCAACATTAATTTTTCTAAATGGCATTGTATTTACAAATATAGTTTGTAAACTCTCTGGATTTTCACTTCAAATTTTTTAAAGTTGATGTTATATTCAGGATCAATCTTCAAAAAGCAGATGGGGAAAATTCCTGTAGAGTCAAGGTGCCAGAGTTCTAGCTATTGCTATGTCTTTTCTTTCTCGGGGGTTCCAAACCACTTTTCTCTCGGTCTTCTTTGAAAGTGTGGTGAAGCCTTTGAACTCTTTATCAGAAAACAATGTTGAAAATAATTATCTATTTCTATCTATCTGAGATAAGCAAAACCACAAATAAGATCTGGGACAACAGTTTTAAAACTACAGCTCTATCAGAAAAAAAAAGAGTAAAAATTCTATTTGCCTCTCAGGTGCTTAGGTTTATTGCCCTCTGGGCTGGTCCTAATACATTTACCATTCATTCTGCTTCTCCCCAAAAAATTTCAAAGATGTAAAAACATAGTGGGCCAACTCTTGAACTAACAATACTGTAGCTCTCTCTTTAAGTTGCCAAAACATCCAAGTGTTTCTGAAATGAGTTACTTGGTATCGGGTAGATAAAACGTCTAAGTAACTAGATTTTTCCCATTTCAACTGGACATTTGCCATCCTGGAGACACAGCCCCATTGTGTGATTTGAATCTCAAGATGAGGAAAGATAATCTTAAGTGAAGAATAATACTCTGCAGTCAAGGTAAAAATATAACTTTCCCTATTGAGGTAAAAGTGTGCCTTTCTTTTCATTTCCTCATGTAACTTCCTTAGTATGTTCCAAATGACATCTTCTGGAGAGAAAGTTAAGTGTTAAAGGATTTGAGAATCCAAAAGTTTCCTTTGAAACTTTGTGGTTATGTGACTGTATTAAACTTTGTGGCAGACCTTCACAGGGGTAAATGCCCTAATAATGTTCATAGGATTTAACACAAAGGGGGGGTGGAATTTGATATGCATAGATGGAATACATGGAATTGTGGGTACTGGGAAGCTTCCTGTTCTCCAAAGCTAATGGTTATGACTTTCAATTACATTTTTATTTTGGTTGCTTGTCCATGTCTGTGAGCGTGTAAGCATGCGTGTGTGTGTGTGTGTGTGTGTGTGTGTGTGTGTGTGTTTTATAGCTAAGCAGGAAGGGACAAGGTCATTCCATTGCTCCATGTAAGGAGATGCCTAATGTTCTCCTTTTTAGAAGAAGAAGGCAATATGAACTGGTGCATTTTAATTATGGAAAAATAAAAAGAAAGGAATAAAATCCAGTCCAACAAAGCAAAGATTTAAGCTGACATCACTTTCCATATAATTGTGATGCCAGCAGACACTCAATAAACATATCAGCATTGTTAAAATGATTTATTGGCCAAATAGTTGAATGTAAAATATTATCAATATATGTGTCATCATTGATCTTTCTTGGGTCTAGCTGCTGAAGAATGGCGCTGTGAGATGATTTCAACAAACAATCCTTGACAGGAAACCAAAGGCAACAATGCACAGGGACAGACAGCTGACAAATGCAGTATGGGGCCATTAAAACATGTGATGAATTTGCCGGGAAAGTATATATTTGTGCAAGAGGTGAGCTCATATCTACCATAAATTTGTCAGCCATGACACAGTGTTCTCCAGCTTGGCATGAGTAATGCCTTGCTATTTGCCGGCTTTGTCTGGCAAAAGCTCTATCAGTCACTCCAGGGTTATTTACAAAGAAATGTGTCTATCAGTTACAAGGACATGACTTTGCCACTAAAAGATAACAAAAGAGGAAATCAGCCAGTGGCCTCTCGGCAAGGGCTGTGTCTTCTCCAGAAAAGCTCTGCCTGGGAATGAATCAGATGGACGGCAATGGGCTGTGCTGGCCCGGTGCCTGGCATGGGCAGCCTTAGTGCATTTATCCACACTGATTAGATTAGAAATTATTAATAGGGGGCTATGGAGTAGAGCAAAGGGTCATTTAGAGTTTAATTCTGTTCTCAGATAACTTCATTTCGGCTGATGGGATTGTTATTGTAGGGGTTTTATATGTTTATAGGAAACAATATACTCAATAATGAAGTCTTGCCTCCTTCTGCAAGGTCAGGAAAGCTATTGTGTAGCTAGATTGAAGTCTTCACAATTGTGTTAATTAAGTAACAGTGATTGGACTTGGTCTCCTCATGAAATGCATTTAAGGGACTAAAAGCTGCTGAGAATGTAGTCTTTCAATATAAATATATAGCAAAGCAAGTAAGACCAGAAAGCAGTCAGAGATTGAGTAAACAGAATAGCTGACGCGAAGCTTTTACTTAAGGAAGACAGCGGCTTGGCTGGCAGATGGAGCTTCTTGCCACATAAATATAAATGTCTCATCAGTTTAGTATTAAACGTAACAGGTCTTTTCTCTTTTACTCAATTCCTGACGAATCTGGAAGACAAGGTTATAGAATTTGATATTGATGGTGCATTATGACTCATCAGTCACTTTATTCCCTCCTAGCCCTGCCTGTTGGAAGCAGATGATTAGTATACAATGAGATCCAAAGCCTTTTCTGATAAAGGGCCATTTCATTGGTCTTGCATAATATAATAGGGCCATTAGTGACACTGTGGCTCGGGCTCTGTCGTCATATCCATTATGAACTCCCACTTTCCCCCCTGGTTTATAACTTGGCCATTAAAACTTGCTGAAGACAGCCAGAATTCTATTTGTTCCAAGAGACAGGTTCTCTTCCGAACAATTGCAAGGAAGTGGTTGGCTGCTAAATAACAAGTGGAACCAGTGAGGCAGACAGAGGTGACTTAGCAAGTTTTGGCTATGGTTGTCTGCGGTCTACACACTTTCAATGCTTTCTGCTTGGGAAGTAAAGCTCTTTCCCAATGGTGCCTGATATGAAGCTGTCTCCCTTTAAGAAAAAATTGCAGATGAAACTTGGCAAGGAATGATTGATCATTTCTTGCCCTCAGGTGACCACTGTCCTGGGACAGCACACATTCTCCATCTCCCCCCATCCATAGGAGCATTGCTGAGTCTGTGGATGTTGTGAGTAGGAGTGACAGCTTCATTGATATAACATATTGTAACTGCTCCAAAGGAGCCATCATAGTCAATTGCGCCAGTGAGATGTGAGCTGAGGAACTTTTACTGTACCACTGGCCAGAGCTGCTCAACATGCTAACTGACTCTTATCTGTTTAGGAAGAAATATGTCATCATAATACCCCTGAATACATATGAAAATAGGGGGTATTCCAGAGGACTGTCGTATAATTTCCTAAATCTATATTTTAATTAGTCCATTGGGACTTTAAAAAATGTCCCCTAAATAGATGATTAATAGTTTACTGTGATTTACCTTTGACATTCACTTGATGGAGTCATGGCATGTCTTTTGTGCTTTCCTAAAGACATGAATGAGGAAAGCAATCTGATAAAATGGATAGAGTATTTATTTGGGGTAAAAAGAGACTTGGGTTCAAATCTCACCCCCTCTCTGAGACCCTTCTCCTCATCTGTAAAACACCAGTGATAATACCAACCACACAGGGGCACTGAGGATTTTAAAAAGATTATGTAAAATGCATTGTAAACCATATAAAGCTACATAAATGTTAGCTCAACCACTAATTTGCTAGATAAAATTTTGCTCATCTATAAAATGAGGACCTTGGAACAGACAGTCTTTCTAAGGCTCCTTTCAATCCTAAGAGTCTCTGTTTTGAACAAAAAGAAAATCTGCATTCAAGTTTCAGCAGTATTCAGAATACATTGTAAGGTATAATAAAAGACAGAGAAGAGTTCCTACTCATTCAAGAAATCAGGCTTTAATTTTTAGAATGGGAAAAGCCCTAGAGAAATATGAAAGATAGTATTTGACTTGCTGATTTGATCTAGAAATAGACATTTTGTTTCCTGAAAGTCATTCTAATTTTTTTTTAAATTCAGATGTCTATTTTGTATTTATTCAAGCTGTTCCATAACTAGCAATATTGGCGGCCAGGGCAAGCAACAGCAACTAGGGCACGTAGCATATTATACTCATGTAGTTTTGTGATTCATGAAATTAAAAAATACATTTTCTTTTCACGATACGTAATGCAAAGAATAATTTCATAATATGTGATACAAAGAATACATAATTTAATCAGATTGGTAGAAGGAAGAAGAACAATTAGTTGATGTGTCTTATCTATCTACCAGATCTAAAATACTGAGATGTGGTGGCTCTTGCCTTATGTCGCAAATTTAAAGTCATAGTGCTTAAATAGGAAAAGAAAGTTCCTTCTGCCACATATGAAGCAACATTCACAGCATGTTTTGATAACACATTAAAAAACCTCAACTGTGACACTGAACTATATGGATTCCCCAATAATTTACTCTGAAATTCTATTTTATTGACCCCTTTTTTCATGATTTCAGTAATTATTCTCATTCCTATTTTGGTGCATTTGTTCATGTTGATCTTTTTTTGGGTATACCCGTTTAGTCTCAGGCCTATTCAGATTGTACGTATCCTTCAGGATACCAACTTCTCCAAGTTTTCCCTGATTCACTGGGCTTTCTCTGCTCTCCTTTGTCTTGGAATTTCTATGATACCCAGAGTTTATAGTACTTGTTATCTTTTTAAAATTAATATGCAAATCCCCATGTGATATTAATTATAAAAAGACCTAAAAGAAACTAGCTAATGTGAAACCTGAAGAATCCCTCTTGTATATCACACAATGTATTACAATGTTTGATAATGTTTATTATTATATATTGTTGATTAGCTTAATATATGTTTGCTATCTCAAATGAGTTAATGATACCTCCCAAGATAGATTCTAAGCAACTTGATGGGATAGAATGACTTTAACTTTTATATATTCTCCCTCCCCCAAATGTTGAACAGTCCATATTTGATACACCTAGGTGGTCTAATGGACCAGGAGTTAGGAAATGCTGAATTCAAATCTGGCCTCGAATATTTACTAGCTGTGTTATACTGGTCAAGTCACTTAATTGTGTTAACCTCCATTTCCCCATTTGTAAAATGAGCTGGAGAAAGAAATGGAAAGTCACTTCCAATATCTGTGCCAAGAAGACCCCAAATAGGAGTCAGACATGACTGAAATAATCAAATAACAACAAAAACAACAAAATTTACTTTTAGTTATCTGATGAAACAGTTGGAGGCACATTGGATAGAGCACTGGGCCTGGAATCAGAAAAGCTAGTTCAAATCTGGCCTTCCACATTTAATAGCTCTAATTACCTTACATAAGTCACTTAACCTTTATTTGCCTCAGTTAATTGGAATAATAAAACCTATGTCACAAAATTGTTATGAGAATCAAATGACATAATATTTGTTTAAAAAGGAAAAGAAAAAAAAAAACAAAAGGACTTAGCATAGTGACTGAAATAAAGTAGGTGCTATATAAATGCTTATTTCTGTCCCCCTTCTATTGACCTTGAATATCTCACTCTTTTAAATGATCTTCTCTAAATCATGAAATTATAATTAAAGAATGACATGGTATAGGAACTGGACATTTTCCCCTTAGATAATTAATCTTGCCTCTATGCTGAACTTGGCTTAGTATGGCTTCACAAAATTCAAGAATGATTGATAGCTAATTCATAAGAGCAGGAATTCATTTAGGAGACTCAGTCTTGGAAGGTATTTTGAAAGTTCATTAGATTTATGAAATTCTATTTAGCCTACAAATTTCAGTTCTTCAAGGATCTGTAACTTCATCAGTTTGGACATTTCTTCCTTTGATATAACATCAATACCACCTAGCATTTTAATAGCACTTTAAAGTGTACCAAATGCTTCACAAATATATCTGATTTTATACTCACAATCCTAAGAAGGTAGACATTATTATTTATCCTCATTGTATAGTTGAAGAAATTAAGGCTGAAAAATTAAATATGTATGAGGCTAGACTTAAATTCAGATTTCCTGACTTCAGGAAGTTGCACTTCAAGTGCAACTCTCTATCCCTTTAATCACCTCTTCCTTGGCAACAGTCTGTTTCCTTGTCTGTAAAATTAACCTAATGATAGTGTTAACTGATAAGATTATTGTGAGGATCAAGCATTCTTTTGAAAACATTAAAGAGCTATTTAAATATTAACTTTCACCATCATCATTAACTCTTCTTTAAGAGTTTTGTGACCAAAATTCAATCTCTCAGGACTAAAATGGGACAAAGGACATATGTCTATAAACCAAGATCCTTCCACCTTAGTAGAACTTTCTTTTTTTTTTAATTTTTTTTAATATTTTTTTAATTTTAATATCTTTTTATTGATAGAACGCATGCCAGGGTAATTTTTTACAGCATTATCCCTTGCATTCATTTCTGTTCCGATTTTTCCCCTCCCTCCTTCCACCCCTTCCCCCAGATGGCAAGCAGTCCTTTACATGTTGAATAGGTTACAGTATATCCTGGATACAATATATTTGTGCAGAACCGGACAGTTTTCTTGTTGCACAGGGAGAATTGAATTCAGAAGGTAAAATGACCCGGGAAGAAAAACAAAAATGCAAGCAGTTTATATTCATTTCCCAGTGTTCTTTCTCTGGGTGTAGCTGCTTCTGTCCATCTTTGATCAATTAAGGCTCTCTTTATCGAAGAGATCCACTTCCATCAGAATACATCCTCAAACAGTATCGTTGTTGAGGTATATAATGATCTCCTGGTTCTGCTCATTTCACTCAGCATCAGTTCATGTAAGTCTCGCCAGTCCTCTCTGTATTCATCCTGCTGGTCATTCCTTACAGAACAATAATATTCCATAACATTCATATACCACAATTTACTCAACCATTCTCCAATTGATGGGCATCCTTTCATTTTCCAGCTTCTAGCCACTACAAACAGGGCTGCCCTTAGTAGAACTTTCAAGAGTTTATATTCCATTGGCAAAGTCTTTGAAAATGAAGATCACTTCTACAACACAATGAGGTATCAGAGTATGACAGTAATTGTTAATTGCAAACTTAGTTCAAATGCTCCAAAATTGCCTTATCTATTGCTTAATTATTTGCTACATTTACCATTTCCATTTACTTTTTTCCATATGACCAATATAAAGAACATCTTTATATAGCAAAGGTAAGATCTCTCATAAGCACAGATTCCACTGAAAAGCAAACCATTACCCAATGTCCTCGAGGCCAAGTTCCCAGGCCTTGGACACATAGACCAATGCTAATTTTCCTAGGTTCTTTAATTGATATGTGGATGGAACCTGTTTCCACCCTCCCCTCCAGTCTTCAGTGATGAATCATTCTTGTTTGTTCTAGATGCTTCTGGACTTGCTGCCCTGTGTTATTCCTAACTGGTTCCAGTTTTTGATAAATGATACCAGAAAGGCTGGTGTACTACTGCAGGTCCCTATTTTCCTTCTGTGTTTGGAAGTAATGATTTTAGAGATGGTCAAATGGCTAATGAGCCTTGCCCCCAGGAGCTAAGCACAGAAGAAATTCTGACTAGCCTATCAGAAGGCTTCTTTATAAATGGTGGGAGCTAGAGAGAACAAGATGAATGGATGTTTGTGTATCATGTACTTTGAGAATTGAATATAGGATTTATGGCATTCCCTGACTTGACACTCTTCACACTTGTCATGTTGGCACATTGCATTATATTCAGCTGCCCATGGGGCTTTTGATGATGTTTGAGAAACAGGTAATGGATGTCTCAGTGCTACATCCATACGTTTGTGGGAAAATATCAAATATTAAAAACAAAGATACAATAAAATCCTGCCCAAACAAAAACACACATCACTTCTTTACTATACCATCATCACAGAGTTGCCTTACCTTTGATAAAACTTGTTCTTCTAGCTAGTAATGAGTCACATGGGACAATGAATGTCACGGACTAAAATTTTTGTTTTATAATTTATTATATATGAGAATATATATAAATATTTGTAGACATGTCATATGTGCATACATACATATAGATCAATGAATATATAGTAGATATATACATGAATTGCCCATATAAATGTATATGTGTATGTGTACATATATCTACACAAATACATTATCTATGTATGTAACTCTGGAAAACCCAGCTTTGATAAAGTCCATTAGGATTCAAATGGAACTATGTGAATATACCTTTAAACCCAATCACTCTGGTTCTCACTTACTAGCCAATGATAGTTCCTAGCCCAAGCTTCCTTTTCTCATTGTTTGGATTTTGGTGGCTCAGAGTGATTGAAAATAGCAATTATTTCTGTTCTGGCCAGAAACTCTGAGGATCTTTTCTCTGATTGATTCTTTTGTGAAGGCAAATTAGGCCAACTTTTGCTCAATTCTTGTCTGGCCTTTATTCACTGAATGTATGTTGTTTCAGACAAAGTGAGACCTGGGAAAGACCTTAGCTTAAAAGGTCAAGGTCTCTCAACACATCTGGAGCCATAGCTAGTCATCCTGAATTATGTCTTGCCACCAGACTTAGATGACTCTGGAGGAGAGCATAGGCTGATGGATTTGCACAGCTCTGCTTCCTTTATATCCGATTCACATGCAAGTCAAGACATTACCCTATTGCTGTCATCGTTCTTTTTAAGAACAGAGGAAGAACAATAATCTGTGTATATGTGTAATATAATATAGTATAACATAATGTAATATAACAATATATAATATACATAATGTATATTGTATAACAAAATGTTATATGCTATACTATAAGGTTATATTATATAATATACATGTATATAAAAAATTAAATAGTTTCAAACTACATTAAAATGCTTGGGATATGTGTGTGTGTGTGTATGTGTATCAATAAGGCAGCATAACTGTAAAAAAAATATTCAAACCTAAGAAGACCTAGATTCAAATTCTGCCTCTGACACATATTGCCCAAGTGATCCTGGACAAGTCACAGTGCTCTAAACAACTACCAAAAACTATAAATTGCTTTAAAAAAAAAAGTATCAAACTGTATTGGTAGATAGATTTATTTCTTCTCCCAGAGGCAGATAAGAGGCACAGTGAATAGAAACTAGACCTGGTGTCAGGAATATCTCAGTGCAAATCCAACCCTGGATATTTAGTAGTTGTGTAAACCTGGGAAAGTCATCTAACTTCTATGTGTTTTCATTTTTTCAATGATAAAATGGGATAATAACAGTACCAGCTTTTCAGAGTTGTCATAAGTATCAAATGAAATACTTGTAAAGCTCTTAAAACTGTGTCTGACATATAATAGGCACTTCACAAACACTTATTATTCCTTCTCTTCCTTCCTTCCTTCCTTTCCAGGTGTTCTCCATACCAATGAAATCACAAGTTTGGTCCCTAGCCTATAAAAATGAATATACATATACAGGGGATCATAGTTATTATGTTAGAAATAACTCTGTAACAACTAAAGACCTCAACATTCACTTAAAATTTAATCTATCTCTGTCTTGGTTTCTTCATTTGACAGTTGTGGATAATATATGCCTGATCAACCTTCATAGAGTTGTTGGGAAGACCGAATTAGACAATGTCTTTGAAAGCACTTTGCAATGTACAGAGTACTAGGTAAAAATGCATATGAACACACATACATATATATATGAACACAAATATCTCAAGCTCTGAGAAACAGGCAGCTTGCAAATATGATTGCCTACATTTTACTGATATGATTTTTTTTCCCAAGATGAAGCAATAAATACTAGTAGGTGATGATGATAAGCTCCTGTTATGCTTCTGGGCTTATGGCAATACAATTTGGGTTGAGATTCTTTTTGTAATTTTTTTTTTTCCTGAAGCAATTGGGGTTAAGTGACTTGCCCTGCATCACACATCTAGGAAATGTTAAGTGTCTGAGATCAGATTTGAACCCAGGTCCTCCTAACTCCAGGGCTGGTACTCTATCTACTACGCCACCATGCTGCCTCTTTGTAAAAATTTTAAATGATGAAAAGACATTGAATAATACAAGTAGCATAAAAGAGGGGGAAATATACCAAATCTCCATATCTGGCCAACTATTTCTGATTGATTTATCTTTCTGGTATGCTAACAGTTGCCATTCTTTTTTTATGTAAATCATTTCCATATTAGTCATTTTGTACAAGAATTTAATAAATAAATGAAAGAAAGTTTAAAAATAACATTTTCAGTGTATATTCAATCAACATCATTTCTTTCTCTGGAGATAGATAATATGCTTCATTATAAGTCCTTTGGGATTGTTTTGGATCATTGTATTGCTGAAAATAGCTGTCATTCGCTTAGTTCTTCATGGAACAATATCTATCACTTACTGCATACTTCTCCTGGTTCTGTTCACTTCACTATGTTCATGTCTTTCCAGGTATTTCTTATAAGCACAATAATATTCTGTTACAATTACATACCACAGCTTGTTTAGTCATCCCCAATTGAAGAGCATCACTTTGATTTTTAATTCTTAACCAACACAAAAAGGGCTGATATAAATAAAATATCCATTGTACAAACAACCCACTTTCCTTTGTGTGTGTGTGTGTGTGTGTGTGTGTGTGTGTGTGTGAATTTTTTGAGATATACATCTAGTAGTGGTAATGCTGAATCAAAAAGAATATGCAGAGCTTTATAGCCCTTTGGGCATAGTTCCAAATGGCTCTCCAGAATGGTTAGATCAGTTCACAATTCCACTAACACCTATCTCTGTTCCCTCCAAGATCTAATGTTTTCCTTTTTTTGTCAAACTATTTAATCTTATAGGTGGGAAGTAGTCTCTCAGAGTTGTTTTAATTTGCATTTTTTCTGATCAGTAGTTATTTAGAGCATTATTTTCCTTGTCTGATTTTTTTTGGGGGGGTCTGAAAACTGCCTATTCACATCTCTTGACTATTTGTCAATTAGAGTATGACTTGTATTTTTAATAAATTTGACTCAGTTGTCTATGTATTTGAGAGTGAGACCTTTATCACACATATCTGATGCAAAATTTCCCCCATTTTCTTCTTTCTTTATAGTTTTGGTTGCATTGGTTTTGTTTGTGCAAAAATGTTTACTTTTATATAATCAAAATTATCTATTTTACATTTTATAATGTTGTCTATATCTTTTTTATCTTAAATTCTTTCCTTATATATAAACCTGACATAAATTATTCCATACTTTCTTAATTTGTTTCTATTACCCATTATGTGTAACTCATCTAATCATTTTGACCTTATCTTGATATACAGTGTGAGATGTTGGTCTATATCTAGTTTCTGCCATGCTGTTTTCCAATTTTCCCAGAAGGTTTTATGAAATAATGAGTCTTTTCCCCCAAAGCTTGATCTTTAGATTTATCATATGCCAGATGACTAAAGTCACTAGCTATAATATAATATGTACCTAATCTATTCCACTGCACTACCACTATATTTATAGCCCATCCTAGATTGTTTCCATAATTACCAATTTATAATATAGTTTGAGTATTGGTATAGTTAGGCCACTTTCTTTCACGCTTTTTTCAGTGATTCCTTTAATATCCTTGACCTATTTTTCATCCAGATGAATTTTGATAGTATTTTTTTCTAACTCTGTCAAATAATTTTTTATAGTTTGAGTGGTATGGAATTGAAGTAATAGATTAATTTGTGTAGAATTGCCATTCTTATTATAATAGCTTAGCCTATCTATGAATAATTAAAATTTTTACAATTATTTATTTGTGTTAAAAATAATGTTTCAGAATTGTCTTCATATAGTTTTGGGGTTTGTCTTGTCAAGTAAATTTCCAACTATTTAAAATTGTCTATAATTATTTTAAATGGAATTTCTCTTTCTATCTCTTGCTGATGGGCTTTGTTGGTAATATATAGAAATGCTGATAATTTATGTGGGTGTATTTTGTATCCTGTAACTTTGCTAAAATTGATAATAATTTCAAGTAGTTTGTTAGTTGATTCTCAGGGATTTTCTAAATATAATATCATGCCATCTTCAAATAATAATATGTTGTTAACTCATTGCCTATTCTAATTCTTTTAATTTTTTTTCTTCTCTTATAGATAATTTTTCTGGCACAATATTAAAAAATAGAGATGATAATGGGCATCTTTGCTTCATCCCTGATTATATTGGAAAGGCTTCTAAGCTTATCCTCATTATGAATAATGCATACTAATGGTTTTAGATTAATATCACTTATCATTTTAAGGTAAGCTCCACTTATTTCTATGCTCTCTAGTGTTTTTAAAAGAAATAGGTGGTGTATTTTGTCCAAGATTTTTCCTGCATCTATTAAGATAATCATATCTTCAGTTGGTTTTGTTACTGATATGGTCAATTAATGCTTATAGTTTTCCTAACATTGACCCAGCCCTGAATTCTTAATATAAATCCCACCCGGCAATAGTGTGATATAGTTGTAATTTCTTTGCTAGCATTTTATTTAAAATGTTTGCAAAAATATTCATTAGGGAAATTGGTCTATAATTTTCTTTCTCTGTTTTGCCTGTTCCTGATTTGGGTATCAGGCCTATATTTGTTTTATAAACCTATTTTTCTTTGCCCATTTTTCCCAAAAAGTTTATATATTATGGGGATTAATAGTTATTTAAATATCTGGTAAGATTTGCTAAGGAATCCATCTGTACCTAGGGATTTATTCTTAGGAAATTAATAGTTTGTTCAATTTCTTTTTCTAAGATTGTGTTATTTAACTATATTTCTTCTTCTGTTAATCTTGTGATTTATATTTTTGTAGATATTCATCTATTTTCTCTTCCTTGTTGATGAATTCACCCCATTAATTTTTATATTAGTAATTTGTTTTTTTAAATAAAATTATTCAATTGTTTAGTTTTTTTATTAGCTTTAAAAAACACTCCTAGATTTATTTATTAGATCAATTATTTTCTTATTTTCAATTTTATTAATCTTTTTTGATTTTCAATATTTTCAATTTGGTATTTAATTGGGGATTTTTCATTTGTTCTTTTTCTAGTGTTCTTAAACACCTGCCCAATTCATTGATCTGCTTTTCCCCCATTTTATTAATGTAAACCATTAGCAATATAAAAATTTCACCAAGTACTATTTTGTCTATATCCCATACATTTTGGTATATTGTTTAATTGTTGTCATTTTCTTTAATGAAAACATTTATTGTTTGCATGATTTGTTCTTTGACCCACTTTTTAAAAGAATTAGATTATTTAATTTTCAATTAACTTTTTATCTCTCTTTCCATTATCCATTATGACCTGAAAAAAAAAAAAACTGCATTTACTATTTCTGCTTTTCTGCATTTGGTTGTGAGGTTTTTATGTGTAGATCTCATATACTGCTGAGGAAAAGGTATATTCCTCACTAATCCCCTTCAATTTTCTCCAGAGAGCTATCATATTTAAGTTTTCTAAAATTTTATTCATCTCATTAATTACTTTCTTCTTTATTTTTAATTTAGTAATTTAATTTAATTTTAATTTTATCTAGTTCTGAAAGGGCAAAGTTGAGGTCCTCTACTAGTATAGTTTTATTATCTATTTTCTCCTGTACCTCATTCAATTTCTCCTTTAAAAATTTGGAAGCTATATTATTTAGTGCATATAGTTTAGTATAGCTAAAACTTCATTGACTATTATAACTTTCAGAAGGATATAGTTTCCTTCTTTATCTCTTTTAATTAAATCTATTTTGTCTTTTGCTCTGAGACCATGATTGCTATCCCTGCTTCCTTTGCTTCAGTTAAAACATATAATACATTCCTCTCTACACCTAGAAAGAGAACTCTGGGTACTGAGTGTGGATCACAATATAGTATTTTCATCTTTTTTGTTGTTGTTTGCTTGCATTTTGTTTTCTTTCTCGTTTTTTGGTCCATTTTGATCTGATTTTCTTGTACAGCATGATAATTGTGGAAATACATATAGAAAAATTGCACATGTTAAACATATATTGGATTACTTGCCATCTAGGGAAGGGAGGGAGGAAAGGGGAGGGAAAAATTTGGAACACAAGGTTTTGCAAGGGTGAATGTTGAAAATTATCTATATATAGGTTTTGAAAATAAAAAAAAAGCTTCAATAAAAAAATTGAAAAAAATTTTTTAATGCTCTCTCAAGAATTCTTTTTGGGCTTGAGGCCAAATTACATTTTTCTTTGCAGTTTCACATGTAGCCATTTTGACATTATTGTCCTCTTCTAAGTTTAAGCTTTGATCTTATCTATGACCATAGTAACTTTACAAATCAAGCTCTTTTGTTTGTTTGTTTGTTTGTTTTTTGCTCTTTTTTTTTTTTTTTGCCTTTTTTTGTGACTTGGTGTTTTCACATGAGACTAGGGTTCTGGTCCTGTGCTGCTCCAAGTTTTTTGTGGGTCTTTTTTGGGTCTTACTACTAGCTTTTTCTGGGCTACAAGATTTACCTACTTTTTTTTTTCCTCTGGGGAGGTAAGTTTCTTTTTTGACTTATAATAAGAGTTCTGGCCTATCCTAAGTATAGTTTAGTTGCTAGCTTATTCTTGCTGCTGGGTTACTATGTGAGCAGTCTTTCTGGTAGTTGGCTAAGGAGGAGAGATTTCCTTGCTGGTCCACCGCAAGGGTGGGGCCCTGCTGTTGGGTTGTTCTGGAAACAGGGTATCTGTGCTGGTAAGCCCCAGGGTCTGGATCTTGCAGTTGATTAGCTCCAGATCAGGGCTTCGCTACTGGTCAGCAATAGGCTCGAGACCTTGCTAGTCATTTGGGACTTTTCTGTGCTACACAGACGATTCATTCTCCTGGCTTGCAGGAGGGTGGGATCTTTTTGATGGATTTCCCTAGGCTTAGAACTTTGCTGCAGGTCCCTCTCTATGAGGTTGGCTACTACTGCTGCTGCTGCCACCGCTCTTGAACCTCACTCCCCTCCCAACCCAGTAAAATAAATCTTTAGTGCTGGGCTAATAAACTGCTTCCCTGCTCCTAGACCAATTCTGGGGCAGTTTCCTATTTGTTTGGAGGGGGATTTAGGAGGATTTCAAGAGGCCACTATTCTAATACATTGATTCTGCTGCCAAGGACTTCATGAATGGTGTTATTTCTCTGGTAGTGACCCAAGAAATGACTGTTATCTTTCATGCAGTTTAAAAAAAAAAAAAAAAACTAAGGTTACATTCCTACTTCTAAATAATGTGGTCTAGAGCAGTGATATGAATTGAAATTACATACACTTCTTAAACCTACTGGCAATGTTAATCTATGACACTTTATAGGATAAGGGGTTCCATGTGTTTTCCAGTAGCAAAAATGTCCAGGAAACTCTCTAGATCTCTCTGAAGTACTTTGGAATTGATTGTAAGACATGAGAAACACCAGCATAGGAGTGCCCAGAATAGTATGTGTGTTCTATGAAGAAAGCAGATTTTTAGTAGTTCAAAAGAAACAAGAAATGAGCAGATTTAGAGACTATTCTAAATGTTCATATGAATTATTTGTACCTGACCTGTGGTAGAGTATGCTGAGCTCCTGTTGATCTCTTCAACCATAATCAAATTTACTGTATTTTGACACCAATGTAGTAATGGCATTTTGGTACTCTTTAAGAATAAAAGACAACAACCAATTACAATTCTGTAGGTACTTGTATGCATGAGTTTTATTATTCCAAAACTATCTACCAGAATCTTGGGAACTCTGTTATAAACACATTCAAAAAATAAAGGATAAGATATTATATTATTAAGGATAGTCTTCAATGACCATGTCACAGTGAAATCACTGATCTGGCCCCAATCTCTATTCCATAAATATGAATATATATTCACAAAAGGCATTGATATTATAGGGGCCTGGAAGCCCCAAGGTGCTGACAATATAGCCCATTGCATGAGACTTTAAGGCTAAATATAACAGAGAAGAGCACAAATACCATCATCCAAATAACTAGACTCTTCAGAACCACGTTTATCTCTGACTCTCCTTTTAGTTGGCATAATTAGCTCTTCAGTGCAAGACCAAGAAACTGAATCACTGTGCTTTCTGCAGGCCAGCTAGAGGCAATTACAAGTGGGAGGGAGAGTGGGACCCTCATCAGGGTTACTAGCTACAGTTTTTGTCTTCCTGTTTGTCATAGCAATGTCTGCCTTATCTTCATCATTAGAATGTCCATCTCCCAAAATTACACTGAATATCAATCAATCAATAAACATTTATTAATTGTCTACTATGTGTCTGGCACTGTGCTAAGTGTGGGATCTTGAATTTCATGATCCTGTGAATAAAGGGAAAGAAGAGACTTGTGGAATACTCCAGAATCTCTCCAAAAATCTCTCCAAAATCTCTCCAGTTTTTCTCCCAACAACAAGATCATATGAACTTTTGTTCTTGGTAGTACATTTATATAACATGACCCAGAATTCAATTACCTTTTTTAGGAAGCTATTTTATACTATTATTGAATTTGCAGCCAAATTTAAAAAAAACTTTAATTTTTTTCACTTGAAATTCTACCTAGTCTCTTCCATATTATGTTACTAAAGTTGGGTTTTGACATTTATGTTGAGGACTTTGCATTTACTTTTATTCACAATTTTTAAAGATTCAATTTATTTGTATGACTTCAGAATGAAAGGATCCTAGAGTTGAACTTATGGAGGTAGTGTGGTATAGTAGAAAGAGCAGTGGCTTAGGAATTAGAGGACCTGGATTCAAGGCTTATTATCTATGTAATATTGATCTCTTCACCTTTTGGAGCTTCAACTTCCTCATTTATACGAATATAAATGGGGGAATTAGACTAGACCAAGTGTGAAAATCCTTCTGGTGTTTCACGTATGAGCCCATGATTCCAAAGAACTTTATTGGTTACCCAGCCACAACCCTTCCTTGTATTACAGATGAGAAAACTGAGCCCCAAAGACATTAGGTCATGCAGTAGACAGATTATTTGATTTGGAATCAGGGATACCTGAGTTCAGTCTTTCTCAGACACTTGTGTTTGTGTGAACCTGGGCAAGTCACTAAAGTACTGGCTACTTCAATTTCTTCATTTGGAAAATGGGGATAAATAAATAACAGACCTGTCTCGTAGGATTATTGTGATTAAACACAAACCATAAAATACTACATAAAGGCTAGTTGTCTTTATTGTTGTGGTTATTATTCACTGTCCAAGTTCTATAGAAACTAATTGAAGAACCAGAAAAAGCACCTAGATCCTTTAATGTCTGATGTAGCATTTTTTTTCCATTGCATCAAAGAGACAAGGTCATTAGGGACTAACATCATTAAAGTTTTTAGAGCTAAGTGAAGGATACTGGAAAGGATAAAGCCAATATCACAGCAATGGTGGAGTCAAGATTTTAGATTGTTGTTATTTGTCCTTTCTTCTCAAAGAGGACCATGACATCAGGTTTGTGATGCCATGATAAGCAAGTGAATTGGATTTAAATGAGGGAGGACTGTGCAAGGTCCCATGGACATCAGTAGAGACTTTAAATACCCCAGCCACATTTAAGTCTGTTTGTACTCTCCTCAGGCATTTACTCTCAATCAAAGAATTCTGGGATGTTTACAAGTAAAAAATAAAGATACCATGGTTAGAAAATGGTTTACCTTAAAAATGAAACAAAACCAAACTTAGAGTTTTAGTGGACTGAAAATACTGATATGAATCAACAGTATGCTATGGAAAGAAGGAAACAAATATTTATTATATGCCTACTGTGTGCCAGGCAGCTAATTGGCTCAGTAGCTAGAGAGCCAGACCAAGAGTTAGGAAGCCCTGAATTTTGATCTGGTCTTAGACATTTTCTGGCTGTGTGACCCCAGGAAAGTCACTGAAATGGTAAACCATTCTAGGATCTTTGCCAAGAAAACCCCATGCAGGACCACAAAGAATCAGACTTGACAGAATAACAATCAGTTTTTGAGTAGTAATGAAAACTGAAAGAGATAAATACCATCCTAAACATAGGGATATAAAGATATAGAATGGGGTCTCTTTGTAGGGAGTGAATTTTAGGTATTCCCGTTAAGACTAGATTACCACTGATAGTGTATGTAGTAATTGGTTTTCTTTTTCAGATATGAGGCAATTTAGATGTCTGGCAAGGTGCCTCCAAACTCTTAAAATTCTTATATACAAAGTAAGTACACAAGAAGATTACATACTAATGATGGGTTAGAGGATGAGAATTTATTTAAAACTACATATCTAGCTAAGAAATGTGGAGGAATAAAACCTCTTATCCACTACTCCTTATTCATCTCTTTAATTTTGCGTCATCTCTGATTGATAATACTTTGCTAAAAGATATCCTGTCTCCTTATCTGGGTGAAAAGACATCCTAACCCCTCCTTTATCTGTCTCTTGCTCTTCCCATGTAAGCTGTTAGACTGTTAGTTAAGCCCCAAATTTCAATATATAAAAACTCCTGAAACTTTTTTTTAATTGCTAGATTCCCTTAAAGATTAGTCCATCAGTTTTGACATAATAAAGTCTTTTGTGACTACAAGAAAATCCCCTTGAATTCTTTCAATCCTACTATGAACCAGGACTCTTGAACACTTTATTAGTGCATACATTGATCAGACTATGCAAATTATTATAAAAGGAAATATGATTGTTATATAAGCCAAGTCCCTAGAGTCAATAGCTTACACTTGCACTCCTGGTTGTAGAAATCCGCTATGGTTATTGAATTCCATGTACAACTTTAAAAAAAAAATGAATTTACCAACAAAGTCCCGCAACAAGAGATAGTAAGAGATATTTCATTTAAAATAACTATAGATAATATAAAATACCTGAGGTTATACCTACTAAGACAAATTCTAGGAAAACTGGAAAGCAGTATGACAGAAACTTAAATATAGACAAGTATCTTCTACTATTTACCAAGATATAGTCAAAATGGATACATGATCTAGATACAAATGGAGATATAAATAAATTAGAGAAATATATTATTTCAGATTTATGGATAAGAGAACAATTTGTGAATAAAGAAGAAATTAAGAGCCTTGTGAGATATAAAATGAATAATTTAATGACATTAAATTTAAAAAATTCTTTTAAAAAATAAACCAGTGTAGTCAAGATTGGGAGGGAAGCAAAAAATTTGAGGGAAAAATTCTATATTTAATTTTTTCAGATAAAAGCCTCATATTTTAGAAGTCTGAGTCAAATTTACAAAAATATGAGTTATTCCCAAATTGATGAATGGTAAAAAGATATGAACAGGCAGTTTTTGGAAGAAGAAATCAAAGCTATAAATGGTCATTTCAAAAAATGAGCATATGTAAAAATGTTCCAAATCATTATTGATTGGAGATATGCAAATTAAAACAACAGATTGGCTAAAATGATAAGCAGGAAAAATGACAAATATTGGAAAGGTTGTAGAAAAATTAGGACAACAATATACTGTTGGTAAAAGTGTGAACTGATCCAACCATTTTGGAGAGCAAGTTGGAACTTTGTCCAAAGAATTAAAAATAAAAACAACAAAAAACTGGGTATCCTTTAACCCATAAGTACTACTATTAGGTCAGTTTCTCAAGATAATCAGGGGAAAAAGAAAAACAATTTATATGTTCTAAAATATTTATAACTATTCTCTTTGTAGTGACAAAGAATTAGAATTAAAGTAATGCCCATCAATTGGTGAATGGCTAAATAAATTGTGGTATGATTGTGATGGAATAATACTCTGCTATAAGAAATGATGAGTAAGTTGCTTTTAGAAAAACAATGCAAAGTGAAATGAACAGAACAAAGACAATGTTGCAATGTTGTATACAATAACGACAATCTTGTTTGAAAAGTAACTATAAATGACTAAGCTATTCTGATTAATATTAGCATTCATAGCAACTACAAAGGACTTATGAAGGAAAATATTATCCATCTCTAGAGAAAGAACTGGTATATAGAAGTGTGTATTATATGGTTCCACATCTATAACTAGATCAATTGTTGGCCTTCTCTAATATGGGGTTGGAAGGGAGTAAAGGAGATAACTTGGAACTCAAAATGTAATGAATAATAAACAAATGAATGAAAATAAATTAAAAGCAACCTAGGATAAAGAAAAGTAATTTACTATGTCACCCTTTGTAGGAGAATTTACTATGGTCCTGGGTTCACAGATTTCTGAAAAGTTCTCTCAGAATTGCTAACTTTATAACATTTTGCAATATTCCCCAACTTCAAAAGAATTCACAAATTGAGGAGAAAATCTACTTCATTCCTTGGGAACCCACAGCCCACATAACCTTTTGGTGACTCTGATCTGATCACTAATTTAACATTTTGTGAAGTTCAATCCTTTAGCTGTGCTAGTGATTTGGGGAGGGGAGTCCAGGGAGTAGAATAGAGGAGTAAATTAGAACACTTTGGCTTTAATCCTGATTCTTGCACAGAATGATTGTCCATAAACAAATCTCTTAAACTGCTTATCTCAAATACTCCCTCTGTGATTCATGTGCCTATCACATTTGCGCTTAAGGAATCCTGTGATTTTGTGAATAGCCAGTTCAATTCAAGAAGCATATAAATACCTACATTATGTAAGGCACAGTATTGTATATTCACTGAGGATACAGATAGAAATTGTTTTTAAAAAAATTCTCTGCCATGTAAGAGCTTATATTCTAAAGGGAGAAGAGAGGCTTTAGAAGAGATGCAATATGTACAGAAATAAGTATAATATAAAATCAAGGAAACAGAGCACTGATGTCTTTAGGGTCAGGAATTAGGAGAAAGCTTCAGAGTGAAGGTAACACCTGACTTAACAGAGGCAGGGTGCCTGATTCTGATAATAAATGAGGTGTTCCGAGAAGAGGTGCTAAATACATCAGTGGTACTAATGTTGTTTTGTTATGATCCATTTTAACCAGTCCATGCTTTAAATGTAAAATGAAAGGGAGCATGGACTTCCATTTTTAGCCAATCCTTTCATATACGTGACTCTACCGTGTCCCTAAACACAGTTCATCAGAGGAAATAACTCCCTTAGAAGGGATATCTCAGAAGAATGATGTGGCCAGTTGCCTCTCTGACCTATATTGTGGAATGATCCCTAGATGCAATAATTCTATCTTCCGAAAGTTATCTGCCTCACAATCAGTACTGCTTCTTGATCCTCTCATTTTCCATTCCTTCCTTCCCTTGTTCTTTCTTCCCTTCCTGACTTTTCCTACTTTTATTTGGGCATTCATCCATTCCACATTTTGTCATAGAGTGTACAGGTGTAAAGTGTGTGTGTGTATGCATATGCACCTGTGTGCTATATGATACAAAGCCCTTGAACACCTTGTTTCCTGCTGACACCAATGGGACTAAAACAGGAAACCTGGTGTGCTCAGTAACTTCAAAATGCTGTAATAATAGTTCTTCAAAGCAATGATCTCAGGAAGCCAAGCGACATTCAGGGGAATTTTTGTTTTGTATAATACTTTTTGCATCATTTTTTAGTGGTTTATTATTATTTTTTTAAATGTCCTGGTACCTGGAGTTCACCCTTCCTGAAACATGCTGGTGAGCTGGCATCCAGTTCTCTCCTGTGGTACAATCTAGCCAAATACAAAAGGGGTCTCTTATCGTACCCTGTTTGCTCCAGCTGAAGGTTATCATCATTTGTTACCTTTTGCTCAGCTGCATTTCTTGTTAGTTACAAAGCTGATAAGAAAAAAAAAATGCTCTTTTCTGCAATCTCTTGGCTTCCTGATCCTGTTCTGAGCACTTAGATTATATGTGAAGCATACACTGGCTTTTATTTCTTGTTGATGCCTTGTTAGCACACCTCCAGCTAATATAACCCAGTAGGAGCCCATAGGCAATAACTTTTCTAAAAGACTGTCTCTTGGATTGATCTCTATTTTTTTCTAAAACTACCAACAGGTGAGTAGAAAGAAAAGAGATTAGACTGTGGCCATGAGCTGGTCCCAAGGCTGAAGCAGTGTGTGTGACACAGATAGAGACAGAGAGAGAGAGAGAGAGAGAGAGAGAGAGAGAGAGAGAGAGAGAGAGAGAGAGAGAGAGAGAGAGAGAGAGAGAGAGAGAGAGAGAGAGTCACTCACATCTGTGGTTGTTACTGTATACCTGGGCTTTATCAAGAGACAGGGCAACCTTCTCATCAAAACTGAAGACCCAATTCAACTGCACGATCATGGCACTTTCCAAATGAACTTCAAACAAGTATTTGTTTATGGTTGACAAAATACAACATTTTGGTTTCTAAGTGGGAAAATGGTTTTAAAAGGGTTATAAAATAGCTTAGAGTTTTCTTGGCCAACTATGCCAAATCAGCATTTAATGGTTTAAGTGTAAATGAATCACAAGCATGTGGATTAAATTTCCCTCTAACTATACACTGGATGGACAATTGAAGTGGGGCAAACTGGCTGGTAAAGTATGGTCTTGGTTTCAGCAAAAGTCAGGAAAGAGCTTGCAAAAAGAGATTGTCAACATGGTAGACCTTGAAAGTCTGACTGGATTGGCTTGTACATAGCTTCATGTGATGGCTAGCACTTGCTTCTTGCACTTTGGTTGGGTCATTGTGAAATAAGACTGATATATAAAACTTTTAAATCATAATTGCTACAACAGCCAAGTTCTTGGAGGATTATTTTTCATTTTGCTAATGAATGCAGAAACCAGAGAGCTAGAGAGAGGGACAAAATGAATGGGTCAGATAAAAAACACTCACCCTATATATGATTTGTTGTTGTTTTTCTTTCAAATTCTCCTTTCACCATTCCATGGATGCATGGAAAGCATGGCTATTGGAAACAATGGCTAGAAAGAGAAATCACATTAAACTAGTACAAAATCTTTCAAATAAATGATGTCAAAAATTAGGCATTTCCTTAGCTTCTCCAAAACAGATTATAAAAATGGGGGGGAGGGGAGGAAAACCTGAGTGAGACAATTCTCATAAAATATAGAGAATTTAGAGCTGTCCAAGCTGTTCAGCACAACGTTTCAAAGAGTGTTTGCTACTTGTTGACAATACGTTTTTGAATATGCAGGTTCTGCTGGCTTTAAATGAACAGGCTGGTCATCTGGAAACATTACTCACAGGCTAAGAGCAATGACCTATATTTATCATTCTGAAACCACCCCAGATGTTCATTTTATGGAGGGTTAGCTGTGCCTAAACACATCTTGGCCTCTTAGTTCAATTAAAGGATGGCTCTGAAATATTTTTTTCTACAGATGTAAAGCATATTCAGATTAAAATGAGTCTAAATTTTCATATAATTAAAATCTCTTGTTTTATAAATCAGGAAATTGATGTCCAGAGAGGTTAAATAATTTAGCCATCCAGGAAAACTGTGACTTGTTGCTAATCTAATGAGCATTTCCCAAGTAATTCTCACTCAGGTCTCATTTCAGTGGTAAAGTATGGTCAAAGGATGATTTCATGTTAAACAGTAAATATGTGTGGTAAGATGATAATTTTGTAATTTACTTTCTATATGTTTGCATTTGTATTTATTATTTTTGTATTTTGATGTGGATGAGGTCACTATAGATAGAGCACTGAGATTGAAGAAAGGAACACTTAAGTTTCACTATAGACATTTACTAGCTAGGGCATGTCATTTAATCTTTGTCTTAATTGTTTTTGTCAAATGTAAAATGGAGATAATAGTACCCACCTTCCAAGATTGTTGTGATAATTAAATAAGATAATAGTTGTACTTAGCATAGTGACTGGTACAAAGTAGGTGCTAAATAAATATTTCTTCCCTTCCTGGCTCTCTATTCATGACACCAATATCTTTTCCTTTGTTATTCAAATTAAGGAAAGGGACAATTCAGTCCAATGCAGCTCAGTAAACACTTGAGCAAAGTATAGTTACTAGGCCTTGGGATTACAAAAACAATGAAAAAATCCTCTGCCCTCAAGGAGCATACATTTTATAGGAAAGAAATTATATAAACATTTATAAATATAAAATAATTTTCCAGGATCAGAGATAGAAGTGAAAAAAATATAACCCTTTCCCTCCTTTCCTCATTTTTTTCTTTCCCTTCCCTTCCATTCTTATCAATATCTATTAAAATATAAGTTCCTCATTAGTGATTATTTCATTTGTTGTTTTTCAGTTCCCAAAAACTATCACAATACATGCAACTAATAAACGTATGAATTGATTAATGGTAGAAGAATCCCCAATGTTCACATACTTGAACTGACAGGCTGAAAATAATTGCTTTTTCTCCTTTCTACACATGATTCCCTCATGTCTGGAATATACTCCCTCCTTATTTCTACCTCTCAGAGCCCCTGGCTTCTTAGAAATGTAGTTCAAAGGCCACCTCTTACACAAGATCTGTAAATCATCTCTGACCCCTCTGCTCCCTCTGCTCCTACGTCCTGATCTTATCACTATCTTCCTTTTAAAATTACTTTATATTTCTTTGTGTTTTATATTTACTCATTCATTCATGTTATGCCATTAGTTGCTAATGTTCTTTCCATCCTTCTACCTTCCATCTTGGGAAATTACTTTATATTTATAAATGTTTGTTTAATTTCTTCCCTATGAAACAAATGCTCTTTGAGGGCAGGGATTTTTCATTATTATCTTTCTATTCCAAATCCTAGTACAGTACCTTGTTCATAATAGGCATTTAAGTGTTTGTTGAGCTGAGTTGAATTGAATTCTCTCTTTCCTTGATCTGAGGCTCAAAGAAAAAGTTATTGGTGTCATGGTAAAGTCTAAATAAAAACCACGCTTTGTAGAGGTCTCATACCTTTCACCTATATGTGTCAAACTACACGTTTTTCTGAGTTTGCTCACTCACTTCATTTTGTTCTTACTTTAAAGAATTTAAATTCCCAGAGGTTCTATTTGATAAATGATTTTTTAAATTAATTGAGGTGATTTGAATTGTCCTTCTTGATCTGAGAAAAAAGAAGATAATGGTTTATTTAATCCATCCAAAAAGCCCAGAAAGGAGTCCAGATTTCTTATTCTGAGAATTAAAGTCATTGGCCACAAGGAAGTAATTCTGTCTAATACATCTTCATTCTTTAAAGGAGAGAGAGAGAGAGAGAGAGAGAGAGAGAGAGAGATTGATTTTTTAGAGAATTTGTCCCTTTGTTTCTACAATAACACTGAAGAACTGTGTGGATACTTCTTTAATGATGCTGTTGTTCATAATTATTTTCTTTTAGTAAAGTCAGGCAGTACAAGCCATATCCTCTTTAGAGCAGCACACATAGCAGAAACTCACTAATCTCAGGTGTTTGGGTCATACCCACAACTTTTTCCTTATGTCGACATTCAGAGCAGATTAGTTTGTCTGAGAGTAACAAGTGAAAGGGTTCTCAGGGCTATGCTGCCTTTCTGTAGACACAATTAAAGGGAAATCAAGCAAATGACTTTAGAGTCATTTAAGAATGTATTCAGTGGCATTAATTCCAGGTTCTAAGGCAACAAGGTATTGTGCAAAGAGTACTAGCTATAGTACAAGCTATCCAGTCTTTTTGTGTTGTCATTTCCTAATCTATAAAATGAGGATGAAAATTGTTGTACCTAAATAACAGAATCATGGGGTTTCCTTGGGGCTTTTTGAGAACTATCAATGTAAGTGTGAGCTATTACTGGAATCAGAATTGTGTGCTGGAAATGGTTCTGGATTGGATTCAGAAGACTTGGATTCCTCATTTGTAAATAGGTACCATAATACAGCCATGTCTCAGATAATGAGGATAATGAATCCTCTAAAATGGTTACACATATTTGAATTCACACCATTTGATATTATAATTATGTAAAATATGGGAATTGGTTCCAGCCCAATGGAAATATGCGGTGGGAATTAGAATAATCCAATCACTTCATGAGATTTAATTTTTGTATTAACTAGGACTTAGTTGTACTTTTACTTTCTAACTCTTAGGGTTGTTATGAGGATCAAATAATGCAATCATACACACACATGCACACACAAAGTATTTTGTCTTATAACTATCTGGTATTACTAGTCTTATTATTATTGCAGTATAGGAATTCACATTTCTTTCCACTCATGTTACCTCTTGTCTTAAAAGTTCGTTTAAAACTGCCTAGCAAAAAATATTTTAACTCACTTCCATTCTGCCCAAAAGAGACATGTTTGAGGAAGTCAGTTTTGCAAACCTACCCAAAGTATCCTAAGATTTAGATCTTAGAGATCATCTAGTTCAATCTCTTTGTCATACCGCAGTTCTTCATCTTAGAAGCTCTCTCTTGAGATTCACATTTCAGAAATTTCCTCTGCCCCTGTGACCTCTGTTGATTGGATGCTTCCTGGATTTAAAAAACCTTGAAACCTTCTTTGAAGAAGGATGATGATGTTAGCCCTGTCTCAGTCCACCAAAGTAAAAGGCTTCAAGCTCACATAGTAGTATCAGAGCCACGATTTGAACTTGTGTCTTCTTATGCCTCATCCACTGTTCTTGCCATTATACCATACTATCTCTTCTGTCACCTCTAGGATCTAGGATTAAAGTCAAAATATTCTACTTGACATTTGTAATTGGACCTTCTTCCTTGTCCAGTCATCTGATACTTCACTTCTTCCTTTCTCACAAATACAAAATTCTTTAGCTCCTTTGCTATTCCTCAAAGAAGATACTCCATTTCCCAACTCTTAGCATTTTTAGTGATTATTCCTAGAATTCTCTCCCTCCTTGATTCTGCCTCCTGGTTTTTTTTTAAATCCTAGATAACAACTCACCTGCAACATGAAATCTTTATCAATCTTTCTTAATTCTAGTACCTTTCCTTTATTGGTTATTTTCAGTGTATCCAGTATAAAGTATATTGTACATAATTGCAAGTTGTCTTTCCTATTAGACTATGAGTTCCTTGAGAACCAGAATTGTCTTTTACCTTTCTAGTGCATATCAAAGAAACTTAATGTTTACTGACTATCTAACTCTTTAGGTATCACAGATTTTGATTCTGAATTTTTAGGGGAAAATTTCAGGAAGGCCTTTGAAAATGGCACAACAATTGCTAACAAAAGAGTACACCAGAAGGCTAAGCAGGACAAGCAGATTTAGGTTTGATATAAGGAAAAACTTCCTAATAATTAAATCTCTCCAAAAGTGGAATGAGTTACATGAGGAGGCAATGAGGCAATGACCTTGCTTTACAGGAAGGTCTTCAAGCAGGTACTAGACAATTGCTGAGGTTCTCTCTTCAGATAAAATGTTTGGTAAACTTCACAGTCCTTCTAGTTCTAGTTTGCGATTTATGTATTTTATGCTTTTGTCTCCCTCTAGCATAGGAGGCTGGAGGTAGAGAAATCTCCAAAATAAAGATTTTACCTTCTTTACCCAAAAGATTTAAATTGGGGCATGCTAAAGATACAAGTCAGCCATTAGTAATGGAAAGCCCATAGACACAGAAATGTGAATATTGGCTTCCTGAATCATCCTCTACTATGACTGAATTTAGCATTTTTCTTTAAAAAAAAATCTCATTTTGTTCAGTGAGTCATAAGCTACAGAGTTGTTCCTATTCTTGCTGCTTTTCTCTCTGGTGTTCCCTGACTCACACAAATAATTAAGGCTGTCTTTTTTTTTTCACCCTTACAACTCATAGGCTCACTACTCATACCACCAATTTGTTATTCAAGTGAATGATTTGTGTAGGTGTCTTAGGACCATTTTGAGTGATTCAAATAATGATGATGATTGTGGTTACATTTTCATCTGGTCCTTACTCATGGTTTTCTCCTGAAGCTAAAATTTCCCATGCTTGATCTTAATCCCAAATTAGTGTTATCATGGTGTTTTTACTGCTTTTGTCTTTTTTTTTTTTAACAAGAATTATAAAAAGAAAGAAAATGAAAAAAAAATTGGCAGCACAATGGTTGATCTATAAATGCTGTAACTTCTCGCGTGTTTAGCTCTTTTGCTTAGAAGGTCTCCTGGGCAATTTTGGAAAACAAATTTGAAAATAATGAAGTTGTAAGAGATTAAGAATTGCGTTTGTGTATGTGGTGTTTCCTTTGCTTGCAATGTGGCATTTTTTGAAGATTTAGACAGTTGGGCAGATTTCCGTCATCTAAAACTCTTACTATATTATCTAGGAGGAAAATTATCCCTATTTAACTACTTCCATGTCTAGAATGTTTTATAAACATATGGGGGCAGGATTTAGCCCAAGGTATTCTTTGTAGGTAATTATGCAAGATTGGTCTTCATTATTACTGTTTTGGAAGTGGCGTAGCTGTGGTTCAAAGCTGCTATTTCACTGTGGTGATGAATACATTTTTGTGGCCATTTTTAAAAAAGAAACTCACCCATTATTTTACAAAACTCGAAAACACATCTGGAAATCTATGGCAATATATTCAAGTGAATGAGCATTTCATATCCAGGACCTGTTTCTTTGCCTCATGTTCTTTGCAATAAGAAGCTTGTGAATAACCTGAAGACTATTTCTATAACTGGGAGACTAACTAGAAAGACTTAATTGTCTACCCAATGCAAAAACACCTGGTTGAAATGTGAATACATCAGCCCAAGCAATTATTTGGCATCATGGAATGAAATGGAAAAGAATTTATTAAGTGCTTTCCATGCAGACAGCACCGTGCTAAGTTATGGGAATACAAACAGAAAATTGAGACAATCCCTACTCTCAAGGAGCTCACATTCTAACTGAGAGAAACAATACATAGAAAATTTTACACACACACACACACACACACACACACACACACACACACCAACACCCAAAAGAACACTTTGTTTAATCTAATTTTTGTTTTAAATTCACACACAAATTCACAAATGTTTCAGCTAAATGAAACAGCGGGATGTACTGGGGAAAACACCACTGAGTAGTCAAGAAATCAAAGTTTTAGTTCCAGACCTGCTTACTAATTAGCTAGCTAAAAAGTGTTGGGCATATAACTCAGTCTCTCTAGTTTTCATTTCACTTCTCATTCTGTTTGAGCAGAATTCTCATTTATATGTAATTTAACAATATCTAAACCAAATATTGTTATATTGCCTCATAATAAAAAAAAGTTTATTTCTCTGGAAAAATCTAATCACGCCATTTCATTTCAAATGTTTTTGTATTTATGTAATACTTAAGGAACTCCTCATATGTGCATGCCCCAGGTCCAAGTTACTCTATGGGCTAGTACCTATATTCACAAAATGTGTCATTTTTAAAAAGAGGTTTAATAAAGAAATATAATAAAATGACTACATCTCTTCATTCTCCATGGGTTATCCTCTCCTATACAAACAATGGGAAAGGCATATGATTAGTGAAAACACATGGGAGGCAAATACATAGAGTATGTGTATGATCATGAAAAATATGTGAGTAGTAAGAGGTAAAGGAGTAAGAAGTAAACAACCTATTTCCCTGGGCACATGGTTGGAAAGCATAAATTTATGAGATACATGAAGATAGCACATATTAACCCAGGACAATTCACACTTCTTACACTGTAGGACAACAGATGTCCTCTGGTAATGATGACATTACACTCTGTACTGCTCTTTGTTGATCATCGCAGCTCTGCTATACAATGGGCAACATCATTTCTTATAAGCACTTTATTTCTGCTCATTTCATGGGTGCCAAGTATCTCTTTGCTACTATTTTCTGGATTTATCTTTTCAGTAACATCTTCTGGGCTCTTGGTTCTCATTTGCTAAGTACAATGATTAGAAAGTCTCTTCATGACAAGGGCTGATTAACAGTTTTTTAGGTCCTATCCAAAGCTATGAATCTCCACAACTAAAGATAATTTATAAAAGTCAGTCAGAATATCCTGATTTGCAACTGAAATTCTTTTGACACAAGTCTGGTGCTGATTCAAAATCAATGGCCCCATAAAATTTATATTGCTTAGAGTTCAAAAATTTTTTGTGACTTCCCATTTTACCCCTGATAGACTCTGTACTCATAATACCCATTTCAGAGATTATAGGGGTGAATATAATGCCTGAGTTTATGAATCTAAGAAAAAACTGAGATAAGTCAAGTCAAAAAGCATCTACTAAGCACTAATATGTTAGTCACTACGCTAAGCTCCATAACTACAGATAAAAGCAAAAAAAAAAAAAAAAGATTGTTTCTTCTCTTGAAGAACTTGCATTTTAATGGAGAAAGGCACAAAACAGGAAGCTGAAAAAAGGATGGAGAGAAAAAGTGGCATGGTGTGGACAAAAACGTTAAGAGAATCAAGAACAGAGACTAGAGAGGTATGAAGGCGTGAACCTGGAGGCTCTGGTACTCTCCTTAAAATGAAGGTTCCAGAAGAGCTGACAAATCAGAGCAAGGACAGCAGGGGCAGAGAGACCTTCTGGTGTGAAGAGGCTCCTAGGTCATGATAGAGAATGAAAACTTGAGAGTTAGGAGTGGAATAAGAGAAAAACAGTTGGTACAAGGCAAAGTAAAGATGTGAACTCATGTCTTCTGACTCCAGATCTAGTTCTCTTTCCATGATTCCACAGATGGCAAGGTGGTTAGTTTATGTTTAAGCATATTAAATACAAGTATTAAGTAAAATTGAATTGGATGAATTGAATGCTTATCTCATTTTCAAGGAACTCAAAACCTTTATCTACATATTTCTTCTTGTGTGGAGAGTAGTCTTACATCACAATTTAAGTATTTTTGTTCAAGTCTGATCCTCAGTAGAAAAAGGCTTGGTTCTGTAGAAAATCGTTAGCTTTTTATTCAATGGTCCTGGGTTCAAATTCCAGCTCTGCAGCATGCTCCCTGTGTGACTTTGGATAACTCACTTAAGCTCTCTAGGCCAAGGTTCCCTCATCTATAAAATGAAGTCCTAGATTATATCCCTTTGAGTTCTAAATCCTACAATCAAACTTCAGGTACCAAATTCTTAGCTCACCAATAGTTCTATATTAAGCCTAATATCATATTTTTGCTTTTGCCAGAATCATTTTCAATGAATTCTAGGGAATACTAATTTCTTTGTCTCATCACTCTTATAACCTCTAGCCTCTTCTATGATTTTCCTATTAAACAACAACAACAATTGGGTTGTTTCTCACTCTTTTCTTCCATTTTCTGATGCCCCAGATGTGATCAGATCCAAAGAGGAAGCAGATGTCTTAAAAGTAGATTCCTACAAGTATCAGATTCCCATCCCACATCTTTCCATTCTACTGAAACGTGATAGATGTTGGATTAAATATACTTAATGATTTAAAAAAATACTTTTAGATATTTCAGTTAAAAAGCTTTTGGATCAGTGTTTCTCGATCTTCTTCCACAAAGGAACTCTCCCTCTTTTTGTCTTATTTCCTCAAGATGGAGGCACCTTGAGAAATTAATTTGACTTTCACAGACTTCTACTAGTTATCTATCTATTCATTCATTTAATCAACTAACATATTTTCAGATGACCTACTATGTTTTTAAACTCCTCCATTCCAATTCTTTTAATATCTTTTGAACATCATTTCTTCACTTTCACAATTTTTCTAGGACTCTACTTTTCCCTTACCTCCCTCCCTTTTTTCCAAAGTAACTGTCTACCCATGCTGTGTTTTTCTGCTCAAGGCAGTCTTTTACATCTTGATTTTAGGTTATAGTGAGTTAATATAGTTACTAAATTGTGCCATTATGGTTCCATGCTCTATTCACAGATGAGATGAGGTAGGAATTCTATCCCTTTCACACCTGCCAAAAATATAAAGAAACTTTGTGCAGCTAGTTACTGGAGTCAATTCATAGTTATAATAAACCCCATAGAAAAACAATAAGAAGGACCATAGAAAATACAGAATTTTTCTAACTTTTAAATAAAAAGAGCTCCAGGCTGACTATTCAGATTTCTTCCCTCTGCTCTTTGAGCTAAGCAATATCACTTCTGAACAAATTTGAAAATATTTCCTACATGCCCTTAATTGGCTGCATATATTGCTTTCCTGCATTCATATAACCTTATACTAAGATGGTATAATAATGGTGTCTCTTCCAGAATTAAATTTTTCAGAGTTTTACTGAAACTCATTTATGCTAAAGTTTTCACTTTATTCATCATTTCTTATTTATCCTATATCAATATATTTTGTTTGTACATTGATCTTTTTCATGTTGTTTCTCCCCCTAGACTATGAACTCCTTAGGATTTAAGAAATAGTCATTGACTGATTGATTGTTAATGAAATTCGTCCATGTGCCAGTCATAGGAATCTTAAAGTTTCTTTGGACACCTATTAAACAGAATTGTATGATAATTCAACACAAACTGGGAAACAATAGGAAAAGCAAACAAAAACGGATTCTGGTGGAATGCAAACTCTATATGGATCAACAGAATGGAATGGCAAATAAAAAAAATTAAGACTTAACCTTCATTAAGGGAAATATAATTCTCAGTATCAGGGAGTAAATAGCTCTATTGGACTCTGTGCTGTTCAGTTAGTCAGGAAGGATTATATTCAGTTCTGGGTATTGCATTATGGCAAAAATATCAATTATTTGGAAAGAGTACAGAGGAAGTCAACCAAGATGGTCTTGAGGTCGTGGCAAATGAAGAAGGGCTGAGGCTACTGGGAATAAAACTTGTGGTGGGGAGAGGGATATGATAGCTATATTCAAGTATTTAAAGTACTATTTCACAAAAGGAAAAAAAAAACAGTTATCCTTTCCATATTGAAGGAATTAGGGCTTAGTGCTCTTGTAATATGGAAAATCTGTGTAAAAAAATTTTGGCCCTCCATATAAGAGAAGAAGTCTGAATTATTATGGTATTAAAGATAAAATAAGTTGATGTATAATGCTATAGATATATTTAATACATTCCCACTTAAATTTTTATGATGACTCATGACATATCAAATGGGGAAAGTCATAGTATGGGTAAGATAACTATAGATTGCTTGGCCCCACACTAAGGAACTTGCATCAATAGGTGCAAAATAAAAAGTCTTAAATTTAAGTTTATTCTAAATATAATTCTTAGAGCTATCCAAAAGTAGAATGAAATATTTCAGCAATTGGTAGATTCCTTCCTCATAGAGGTTACCAAAGAGAGACAGGCTTACAATCATCTGCTGGGTGTATTGTAAAAGAGAATTCTTAAGGTATGAGTTGGATTAATAGTCTCTGAGGTCTATTCCTAAAGCTGAAAATCCATGATTCTTTGAAATTGTAATAGAACGTTATAGTAGAATGTTTTTTGGTCCTAGGCAAGTCACTTAACCTGTTTGCCTCAGTTTCCTCCCCTGTAAAATAAGAATTTGGCTCCAAGAAATAAGTGACAAACCCCAAATAGTGTCATGAAGGGGTTAGACATGATTTTTAAAATTATTGAAAAATAAAATGAAAAGCAAAGAAAGCAATTGGTAATGAAATAACAAAGTAAAAATCAATTAGTGTTGATTGATTACAGTACCACCTGCTTACTGCCTTGAGGTGCTTTTCTACTGTCCATTCATAAAGGTTTCATCTCTGGCTTCTTCAATAATCAGGATATACTTCCTACTCTTTTTAATCCCTATAAGAGGGAGAAGATAGAAACTGTGTTTCATTTATTGGAGGTCAAGCATTGCAGGATCAGAAAATCAGAAAAGGCACCTGCTTTATTCTTATTAACATTAAGATTTAATTCTGAATATTGCTGAATGATTCTGTGAAAGTCACTTTTCAAGAGGAGAGGCTCCTACTTCCTTGGAGTAGAAGAAGTATTACTTCAAGCTAAGAGGCAGTGTGGGAGACTAGATAAAGAATTACCATAGGAGACAGGAAAACAGGCTTAAGATTTGGGTTTAGGGGTTTTGTTTCCCCAACAAATAAATATTTAGTTGACTGTGAACAAGGCATTTAATTTCTCATTGGCACTATGTAAGTCTTTCAGACTATAAATTGCAAACCAGTTGCTTATTTAAATTGTTTTCCACACCAAGAATTGCTTCATGTTGACCTACTTGCACAGGTCCAGATATCATCTCATTATATTCTGGGGGTGGGGGAGAAAGAGAAAGACAGACAGACAGACATAGAGAGACTTAGAGAGGGAAAGATTTTAGAAATTACCTAGGTCATATTTCTCATATAAAATGATTAGGAACTAGCATAAGGAATTAGATTAGGAAACTAAAATTTAGAAACATCATTTGGGATTTAGCGCAATGTTGGATCCATTTGTGATCGTTACAAAAATTAATCTCCTTCAAACTCTGACCTTCTCTTTCTTCCCCCTCCCCATTATAATTCTTGCTTGTCTTTTGACATGCCTCACTACAAAAGCACAACTGCTTTTTTGGAATTGTATCTAAAATACCAATTATAAGTGTTTTCCAAATGGGGAAACAGCTTGATTATTCGGGAGTAATTGTTTCAGTATAGTGTCCTCCTTTACAGCTAAATCAGGAGGAAATGCTGACTTGTCAGATTCCTCCCCTTTGCATTAGGAAAGAATTTAAAACCCACACCATCCCTTTCTTTGACCTGATGTAAAAATAGAGCTTCCCTCCCCAAGCTTGGGGCTACATAGGAATCTAACCTTGAGTTAAGTTTCCCAGAGTTACCTGAACTATAAGTTCAGGTGACTCTGGACTGGATTTTTCCTTCTCTGCCTCTCTTCTGAAAAAAAAAAAAAGAAACAAAAAAAATCTGGTTCCCAGCCAAAATTGAATGAATTATAATTTGCTAGTTTGAATCACTTGTGATTGGCTGTATAAACAGTATCTTTTCTCTCCCTTGCATTTCCCTTACCACCACCCCCCATCCAATTTCCAATTCCTAGCCAAAAAAAAAAATTCTCTCTGAATGATTAAAAAAAGAAAAAATTTCATTTCTACCAAGCCAATTAATGAATGAGAGATAATGTTAAATGGAGATTCTGCCAACTGACTGGAAGGCTGCAGGCGTTGCCTAGATCTTTGTGCCAGTCATCAGGTGGCAAATTCACCAAGGAGTCTGCCAGCTGTTTAACTTCATTACAGTTTATCATTATGTCTGACTTCTTTTTTTTATTTCTACATTTAATCACCTAATATCATTTTTATTGGCTTGTCAAGATGTGGGGGAGAGTGTAGGGGGATTCATTTCATGTCTATGTGTGTGTGCTCTCTGTGGGTAAAATATTAGGGCGAGTTTATACCTTCCTCCCCTGAAAAATAAGATACAAAGAAACCAATTAAGGCCTAAGTGAGTACCCAAATACATGTAATTAATATTAGCTCACACGCCAAGCCACAGCAGCAGGCTTCAATGCAAAACTCGGCATGGTTTGGGTATGGAATATAATTGATAGAGTGAAGGAAAGCAGCCTCTTTTCAGGCCATTGCTTAAGAAAGCACCTTCACAGCTCAGAGCCTGCCCTCCCTTTGGGCAGGGGGTATGTCTTTGTCAATCTGACAAGATCTATCACATATTATCCAGCAATTGATCACTGGGTCCACAAGGGTCTTAATCCACTGTTTGATCACACATCAAGAAAAATTACTCTTTATGTCTTACCAGAAAGAAGGGGGAAAAGCCGAGGCCCTGACTCCAGGATTCAGCTCATTACATTTTTGCAAATGATAGATGGGTGCACTAGGCGATTTAACTTCAAAATGATCTTCCCCCCTTCTTTAATAACAAAATACAAAAAGCTTCCAATGCATGCTAAGTGAATAGGGATTTTCTTTAGGTTTCTTTTGTTTTAGTGGGTTTATGTGTACATATGCATAGATGAGGACAGCTAGGTTGGTATAATAGGGCACTGGATCTGCCCACGGGAAGACTCATCTTCCTGAATTCAAATCAGACCTTGGACATTTACCAGCTTTGTAAGCATCCCCTAACCATTTTATCTCAGTTTCCTCATCTATAAAATGTTCTGGAAAAGGAAATGACAAACTACTCTAGTACCTCTCCAAGAAAACTCCAAATGGGGGTCACAAAGAGTTAGACATGGCTGAAATAAGTGAACAACAATATACAGATACTGTAAGTATACATGATGTGTGTATTATGTATATATGTGTATGTATGTACGTAAAGGTACAGACTTATAAATATACATGCATATTCATACATACACATAGCAATACTTTTCAATGGAGAAAAAATTTACTTTATAATTAGAAGACTTAGGTTAAGGGTATCCTCACTCCAGCTATGCAGTTGTAGGCAAATCATTTCACTTTTTTAGGGACCTCTGTAAAACCTAAAATGACAGAACAGTTGCTGAGCTATATCAGTAGAGAACATTTTTTTTTATTGGGAGCTCTTTATATAAATGAAGCTATAGGTCCAATTCAGACATTTAAAAAAATACAGAGATAGGTGATATATTGTGCACAGAGAGATTTGATTATTTCAGATATTAATGTTATATGACCACTTTCTGTATATTTATTTGAACAAATCAATTTTCACAAAAAGACTTAGCATGGTTCAAGAATATGATCAAAAAAACAAAATCTTGGCTCATGAGTGACTTTATCAGTCTATAAAATCCTATTATAAACCATACCACAATATCATTTATTTAGTTACACTAAAGGTCAAATTATTACTCCATGTTCACAATACAGCATTCTTCTTCTCTCCTCTCGTCCGTCTCTCTCTCTCTCTCTCTCTCTCTCTCTCTCTCTCTCTCTCTCTCTCTCTCTCTCTCTCTCTCTCTCTCTCTCTCTCTCTCTCTCTCTCTTTCTCTCTCTCCCCCCTCTCCCTCTCATGTTCTTCCCTATACTTCTCTGTCTGTCTCTTTTTCCTACATAGTGATTTTACAACAAAGGAATTACCTCTGTCTCTACACTATGACTATTTGCTCCTTCATTCACAGAAAGGAGAAGCACCTGCAATGATAATAAAATGCACAACACAAACCAAGTTTTCTAGGCTTAAAAGAGACTTTCATAGTGACCAATACACACACATATATACACACACATTCCTAAAAGGAAATCCTTAGAAAAATAACTCAGATATTAATTTCTGAATTTCACATTTTAAAAAATGTACACATAAACTATAACATGTTATCTGTGCTTTGCTTCAGCTGGATTGTTTGATGTCTACAATGAAGAAAAATAATGGCATCTCCCTGGCTGCTTATCTTCTTTACCTCTGCTAGTACTCAGTCCCTTCCTTTTCCCATCCTTTAGTCTTTAAATGTTGTATGTCATTTTTGAATTGGAGCCTTGAGCAAATGATGCTGGGGCTCCAAGCGCTCTTGTGAAATATCTGATTGGCTAATTTCTTTGTTTAATGGCACATGACTGAAATGGGCAGAATTTCTAAGTATCAGCCATGCAGTTCTGTGGTCAAACCATGGAGCATGGGTTAGGACAGAATATTTCAGTCATATCCGATTTTAGCTCTGCTAAAGGAGAGAGACACTGAGGGAGGCAGCACAAGTACACATACAGTTCTTTGAAAGGACATCAGGTTGAGGTTGTTTCTACACTGGCAGTGTGAAGAGCTAAACATGCCAAGATTTCAGAGGAGGAGATCCTCATATGCATGTGGGAACATTTATTTGCAAATTCTCTGTGGTGCCTCTGTAAATTGACTCCTCTGGAATTTTTGCAAAAACTACTTTGCCTGGTAGAAATAGCTGTTGATCACATTTCAGCTGCTGCCAATTTAGATAATACAAGATCAGAGATTTCAGGATGATAATCTAATGTCACTGAAATAAATGTTTTTTTTTTCCAATTTTGAACATAAACACCAAATAAAATGGGCATTTTAAAATATATAAACAAGAAGATTTTACACAAAATCAAGGATCCCTAGTATGTATAGTTTGCCTTTTCTTTTGAATAAATAAAATACATTGTGTACCTTTCAAAGTTCTCCTACTTGCCAATAATTCTTCCTGAACTTCTATTTTCTTCTATATATTAAGTAAAAGATATTTTAATGACTTTATTTTCTTTTTCTTTTTTTCTAACTAATACCTATTCCCTCTTTTCTTCCCAAACCATCTTGTAACAAATCTGTGGAGCCAAGCAAAACAAATCTTTGTATTAGACGTGTCTGAAAAATGTAAATATATCTTCTTTTTAGAAATAGTAGGTTTTCAAGCAAAATTATCCAGATTTGTTATTGTTTAGTCATTTTTCAATTTTGTCTGATTCTTCATGATCCCTTTTGGATTTTTTGGCAAAATGGAGTAGTTTGTCATTTTCTTCTCCAGCTCATTTTACAAATGAGGAAATATAGACAAACGGATTTAAATGACTTGCTGAAGGTCACACAGCTATTAAGTATCTGAGGCCAGATTTGAATTCAGGTATACATGAATTCAGGCGTAGGCCTGGCACTCTATCTACCTCACTGCCTAATTATCTAGATACATAGTCCAATTTTACCACATAATCATTGGTTATTTCCCTCTTTGTGCTTGGTGAAAGATGCATTAATGTCTTTAAAACTAATGTGCTTTAATTATTTCCTATCTGACTTACAGAATTTCTGCAAAATCCAATTGAAGAGAATTATATTTGTACATATGTGTGTATATCTGTGGATAGAAAGATAGATGGATAGATAGATGGTAGATACACAGATTGAAGATAGAAGACAGGAAGAAAGAAAGAGAAAGAGAGAGAAAGGAAGAAAGCAAGCAAGAAAGCAAGAAAGAAAGAAAGAAAGAAAGGGAGGGAGGGAGGGAGGAAGGAAGGAAGGAAGGAAGGAAGGAAGGAAGGAAGGAAGGAAGGAAGGAAGGAAGGAAGGAAGGAAGGAAGGAAGGAAGGAAGGAAGGAAGGAAGGAAGGAAGAAAAGCAACAGGCAAATAGATCAATAATGTATATGTGTATGTATTATGTATTTTTAGAGATTATGTTACAAATCAGAGATGGGTCTGCATTCTCAATAGCTAAATGTTTTTAGAAATAGATAATTATAACTTTTAGCCAAACCAGGGACACAGATTCAAGGCTAGGCAAGGCAAGGCAACAAGCATCTATTAAAGTTTTTCTAGGTGCCTGACATTATACTAAGTGCCAGAGATACAAATAGGAATAAAAATGAGATAAAATGAGATAACACTTATACTTAGTACAGTATCTATGTATAATTGATACTTAGTGAATACTTGTTCCTTTCTCCTTTCAAAAAGAAAGGCAATTCCTACCCTCACAGAGGTGACAAGACACAGAAGCAAACTGTAAAGGTAGAATAGGATGGTGCTGAAGATATGAAGTGTTGAAGTCTGGGAAGTCAGAAGCACTGCCAGGTATAGACATAACAACAAAAACCTAGCTCATGAATAACTTTATGAAGTTTGGATAGTCTGGGCCCTTCCCCAAAATAGAGACTCCAGGAGGAACTCAATCATGGGGTTGGCATAGCAAAGGGATGTTCTAGAGTGAGATTGTTCATAATATGGAAATGTAGACATTCAGAGGAACTGGAAGGGGATTTTAAAGTTGAAAAAGGTCCTTAGTGCTCATTAAGTCCAACCTTTTCACTTTTCAGATAAAGAAACTGAGAGACTTAGTAAAATGGATTTCTTTGACCTTAAAACCAACATTCTTTCCACTGTACCATGATGCCTCTCATCATCTACTATTTAGAATAATAATTTCTAACTTTCCTTATTTAGAAAAGAAAGAAACATCTCATGACCCATTTGGAGATTTTCTTGGCAAAGATACTGGAGTGATTTGCCATTTCCTTCTCTAGCTCACTTTACAGATGGGGAAACTGAGGCAAGCAAAGTTATTTGACTTGCCCAGGATCATGCAATTAGTAAGAATCTGAGAATAGAATTGAACTCAGGTCTTCCTGATTTCAGGTCTGGCATTCAATGAACTTTGCCACCTTGCTGCTCCAAAATTTCTACTTTATCTGGAATTGTAATAAAACCCTTGGATTGTCTTCCTCTGCCACTATCAAATCCTGATTTTTTTAAAAATTAAATTAAAACACATTAAAATCAATTTTATTTTGACACTTTCCCAATACTTTCTAAAGGTAATGTGATATTTTCTGGGGTATATGTGGACGGTGTCTCAATAACAGGCACTGGAATCACTCAGTTTAAGAGAGTGAATGATACATACCATGTGGGCTATCATACAGGAGACCAACTGTAGTTAGTTGTGGTTAGGTTTGGGGCAATCCTGCACATCATACCTATAGACTTGGTCCTGAACCTCCATGCATTCAGTCTGATTTCACCATCAAAATTTCCACATGGTGCTGTACACGGAAAGGGGTTGGAGTTGGCTGAGGGCCAGTCAGTATAGATGTCACACCACTAAAAAAGATGAGCTTAGAAACATGCCTGGAAGTTTCCGTTTTTATTTTAAGCAAATACAAGCTGAAGATTAACACTTGGCTGACCCCAGTTCCCAAATGCTAAATGTAATGTTTGGAGCAATATAACACCCTGACATGCCCCAGGTTCTTAGAATGGAGTAGTGTTTTCAAACATCTCTTGATTTTCTCAACCTTGGGGGCTTTTTCCGGATGAGTGTGATCTACTGACTGAAGAAATAATGATGTCCAAATTCCAGTCAAATGCCTTCTGATTCCCTCCTCCCACCCCCAATACTTTTTACCCAGCTACATAAAATGATGAGACCTTGATGCCTAGGTAGCCTCTTCTGGGTTTCTGAGCAGTTGATTAAAAATAATACTTTGGTATCATTTATTAAGTTTGCATAATCAACTGCCCAGGAAGCATTTAGAACAAACAACCACTTTGATGCCAAAAACCATGTGAGTAAGCAATCAGCTCAAATCATGGGAGAGACAATTAAATTTTCATGTATCATAAATGAAATATCCATTAGGGACCTTTTCCAGTGACCTCCAGGTTTAGCGATTCCTGGGACCGAAAGCCCCGTCCTCAGTCCTGTCCCCGTTCTGGCCCATGACACAGATTTCAGACACTGCAGAGGGAGAGAACCTGCAACAGTAAACAAATGTAACTAGTTTTGGAGAGCTGCTATTGACAGTAAAATTCTAATTTTACTCTCGCTCCCAGAACAGATGTACCTCAGAGTCCATAGACTGCAATACTTAACTGCAGCTACTCAGCTGTGACCTTCAGCCCCAGGCTCCCTGCAATAAAATTTTCATGCAACCATATGGAAGAATATTTTAATAGAGATTTACTGTCAGTAACTGTCCCAAAGGAGCAAATAAGGAAGCTGTAACATATTGCGTACAGTAAATCAAGGGGACTTCAATGGAAAAACGAAGCCTCCCTGAGGCTAGCATCTTTACAATTACAGGCAACACTTTGTACAAATATGTGTACAAAGGACTAGATATGCACTCAGTTAAGCAGCTTAAAATGGTTTCGATTTGGAAATATATTTATTTAGAATTTATTTATTGGATTTTATAAGTGGCAGGCACTTACCTGTCAGGGCTGAATGCATGTGTCTCCCTTCCCCAAGGCTTCTGGGACGGAAGTGAGTGGAGGTGACATGGAACTTGAAATCATTCCCACTGGGGGAGGTGGCAGGCCATAGAAATGCACAGGGCTGCCCCCTCTCCCCCCCATCTCAGACATTTCCTCACAGCTAAGGACAGATCTTAGGACCAGAGGATTAGCCCTGGAAGGGACCGCAGAGATCCTCTAGTCTAATGCCCTGGGCTTTACATGGCCTGTGTCCAAATAAGCCTAGGGAAACTGACTGGAAACTGAAAAATTCAAGTACTTCTTATTTGGGAAGTGTAGATACTCAAAATCCCAGGTGTGGTGCTGGATTCTGAGACAATCTGATAGAAATGTAAGCCCTGAAGGGAATTTAAATCATCTGGTCCAATTTCTTCATTTTAGGGATGAAGAAACTAAGACCCAGAGAAATGAAATGAATTCCCTATAGATATGTGGCAAAGTTAACACAAAACATTGAGACTGCAACATGTAGGAGAATGGGTACCCAGCTCACAGTTAGAGGATGCAGGCTGTGAGGAAGGACACTTTGGAGCTTGACCAGGGAGACTCTTAGGGAACTAGCATGTGGATGGGGTTTGGTTTTTTAATGTGTAAAATCCCCTCTAGATAATAACCCTATCTCCACAATTTATACTCTCATTAGGAGTTAGCTTCCCCAGAGGGCAGCTGCCACCCCAGGTTCTTGCTTCCTTTTAAGATTTTTTTCTGTTTCTCTGTCTCTGTCTCTCTCTGTCTTTCTGTGTGTGTCTCCGTTTCTGTCTCTCTGTTTCTTCCTTTCTCTTCTTTGTCTCTCTGTCTCTGTCTCTGTTTTTCTCTCTGTCTCTCTCTCTGTCTCTTCCTCTCTTTCTCTCTGTCTCTTTGTGTGTGTCTCCTCTGTCTGTCTGTCTCTGTTTCTGTCACTCTATTTCTGTCTCTGACACTGGTTTCTCCTCTCTGTCTCTCTCTGTCTCTCTGTCTCCATGTCTCCTCTTTGTCTCTGTCTATCTCTATTTCTGTCTCTCTGTGTATGAATGTGTGTCCTCTTTGTCTCTTTCTGTTTCTCTCTCTGTCTCTGCTTGTCTCTCTGTCTCCTTTCTGTCTCTGTATTTCTCTGTTTTTCTGTCTCTGTCTCTCTCTGTGTGTCTCTTCTCTGTGTCTGTATCTCTTTCTCTCCCTCCTTCCTTCCCTCTCCCTCTCTTTTTTCCTTATTCTCCCTCTTTCCCTTTTTCTTTTTCTCTCCCCTCTTCTTCCCTCCTTCCTTTGCCTCTCTTCCCTCTTTCCTTATCCTACCTCTCCTTCTCTCTCTCCTACCTATCTATCTCAACTATTGATTATCTATCTATTCACATGCATGTATACATACAGATATACATATTTATGGGGTCACATATATGTGTGTATATACATATGTAATATACATATTTACAGAGAGTGAGTTCTGTGTGAGCATGGATACTATTGCCTTTCTTTGTATCACTAGCTCTTAACACAGTGTCTGGCATATGTTGTTCAGTCATTTTAATTGTGACTGACTCTCCATTTGGGGTTTTCATGGCAGAGATACTGAAGTAGTTTGTCATTTGCTTTTTCAGATCATTTTACAGATGAAGGAACTGAGACAGAGTTAAGCGACTTGCCCAGGGTCATGCAGCTAGTGTCTAAAACCAGATTTGAATTTACAAAGATGAATTCATAATGAGTGCTTAATAAGTCCTTGTTAACTAGTGACTAACTGGCTAAACTGTATAATCCCAGGCAATTCATTTAATTTCTCTGGGCCTTAGTTTTCTCTTTTATAAAATGAGAGGATAGCTGATAATAGATTAGATTATCTCTAAGGGTCTTCCTAGTTATAAATCTACTATCTTGAATCCCAGATATCTCTATTTATTTATACATTTACTGTTTCCTCATATAATTCCTTCAAAGAAGGTAGTGACAAATATTTGTTGTCTGAAGACCTGAGATTATGACCTGCCCTTTCTAGCTATGTGTGACCTTCAGAACAATAAATAATCTCTGTCTGCCTCAGTGTCTTCACTTATAAAATGAGGCTGCCCTGCCCTGGATATCTTAATTGTAAAGAATGAATAAAATTATCAGCATTATAACTACAAATTATGATACAATGTAAGCTGCTATCAGACACGGCCTGGGATCATGAAAAGGGAACTGGTGTCCCAGGGACTAAATGGGTATTAGACAAGGGGGAATCAGCTAGTAAACAGGGCCTCTTCTTATCTTTTCCTTCCCCTTTTTTCATTTAAACACCATCAGTCCATAGAGAAGATCCCACAGTGAGCTAAGGAAGATGGAAACATGATAGAAAGTAAATAACTCAGTGCCTGCACCTCTCTCTGAGCATGAGTGCATGGCTGCTATCATTACACCATTTCCTTCCTTTGCTCTTGCCCTGACTATTAAGAGCATTTCTGAGATCAGATATTTGTTTCCTTGAGGGCAAACAATGCAGTCATTTCTCCCCTCCACTCAGCTGATGGAAACTCTAATATGAGGGGCAGTAATTCAGAGATAAATAGACTGAACACTATCTGTGACAGTTCATATTTTATCATGGGAGAGAAAGCCTGAAACCTAAAAACTCAGGCGTAGGAGGCGTATTATGGAAGCCTCCTCATGTGATGATATGTTCATGGTACATAATGAAATGAGAAAAAAAAAACTGCTTAGCATCCAAGTGAAGATCAAAATATCTAAGTGACCAAAAATAGGCAGCTGGACAGGTGATAAATCTTTATGTTTTCGTAAATGCCTGTGGGTTGTCGCATTTGACAAAGAGAGATCACAATGGAACAATTGTCATACCTGATAAATGAGTCTTGGGAATTTTTATTCTTCTGTTGCAGTGATTTTGGTTACTATGAAACAGAGGTAATATGTACACACACACACATACACATCCCAAACAGGTTCAGTTACACACTCAGAGCATCTTATGTTGAGTAATCAGAATTTGGCTGAGCATTATGAATAAATGCAAGAGAAAGATAGAGACATCTGTTCACATCATCAGGTTAATTTTTGAGTCATTCAACAGAGCTTTTTGGCCTTGTTTCTCCTTTCAGTTCAGCTCTCAATAGCTAGAACTCCTTCTCCTTTGAATTCATGGTTATGTTTCTTCTTTGCTTTTGTGAGATTATGCTGCATGAAATTACTTCAACACTATCTCTGTGTCACCCTGAGTGTCTATGTTCTTTGCTAGACAGAATATCTCCTAAAGAACAAGTGGCTCTGCTGTAAGATATCATGGCCAACTGAACAGAGAAAATCCCTTCTCTCCCCTAATGCCATCTGATCAAATAATGGAGGAGGAAGAAAGATCACACTTAAATCTCAAGTTTAGACTATAAATTCCTCTGATAGATTGCTAACTCCCTGAGGACAGAAACTGGATTTTGCCTCCTTTTGTATTCCTAGTGGGGTTAGCAAAGTGCCAAGCATATTGTAAATTTTAATACAGATTGATTGATTGATTGATTGATTGAATCAAGCTGCTCCCTACTTTGATCTCTTAACTAATCTATGTTGCTGGTAGACCTTACCTCACCCCACTTTCTATCACCTACATTTTGATCCAGAGAAGCTTGTCTCTACACCTTTTCACTAGGATGTGATGGAAGTTGGGGAAAAAAGGAGGCAAAGATGAGGAGTGAGACAATACCAGATATAGCCGATAGCCCATTTAATTAATTAAGTTTGGAAGGAACAACTAAAATTTCACCTATTACAAAATGGGCCCCTTGAATGCTAGGATCTTCTCTCTATGAATTATCTCCAACCTAATCTGTACATATCTTATTTTATATAGTTGTTTGTATGCTTTCTACTCCATTCCAGTGTAAGATCCCTAGAAAGATTTTTCCCTACTTTCTTAATATCCCCAATCTCTTAGCATACACAGTACCTGACAAATATTAAGCACTTAATAAATGCTTGCTGATTAACTGACTGACCTCGGGGGGCATTGTTAATCTTTATCTACCCAACAGTCAACACTCCTAATTTGAACAGGCAAAAACCTTTCATATTTCTTTAAGAGATGGGTAACATATCTTTTATGGTTTAACATACTAGTACTTCTTTACTTCTATTATTTTGTCCTATACTTTTTTATGAAGGTATAGGGAGGGACTGAAAGATCTCTTCCTTACTCCCCTCCCTCACATTAATTTTGTTGAGATTGCTTGATCAAGTCACTTCTTCCTTTACTGAGTATCATCTTTAAAATGAATGGCATTGGCAAGTTTATTCATTAGTGATCATAAGCAGTGGGATTAAACTCAAACAGAAATGGGGCCATTGATGAGAATCTTTGCAGGAGGAATACTGACTTAGAAAACTATACATAGTTCAAATATACATGTAAGTGTGTATCATTATATGTATTATACATGTGTATAATATACACACATATAACATGTTTTATTGATAGAATAGCACATTAAAATCAGATTGAAACTATAATTTAATCTGATTTGGGCCATACTCAGGAGTGTTGAGGACTGCATGCAGCCAGTGGTCTTGTGTTTGGCACCTCTGGTCTTAAATCCCCTGAAATCAGAGATCTTTAATCCCATATACTTGGGTGAAATAATGACAGAATTAAACCTCCCCATCTTCTTTACTTCCCAAATAATACCCAAACTGGAAGAATTCTTAGATATCAGTTTGTCTCTCATTTTACAGATGAAGAAACTGAGATTCAGAGAAGTGAATGGATTTATCCCAAGTGCCTTCTATAATCTGACCTTGCTTACCTAAGAAGTAATAGTGGCTAAATTTTATGCAGCTCTTTAAAGTTTTCTTAATATTTTACAGGTATTAATTCATTTGTGTATACTATTAACTCATTAACTAACAATATCCTTGCAAAGTAGTTATTATTACCCACATTTTATAAAAGAGGATGAGAAAAATTACATGATTTGGCCAGAATATGGAGACTGAATGGGCATCCAAGCATAGTATTTTACCTTTTGTTGTTATTATTGTTATTTGTTTGCTTGTTTTTCCCCTTTCTCATGGATTTTTTCCCCCTTTGATTTGATTTTTCTTGCACAACATGACAAACATGTAAATGTGTTTAAAAGAATTGTAATATTTAACCAAATCAATTTGCTTACTGTCTTGGGGAGGGAGATGGTAAGGAATAGAGGAAGAAAAAATTAGAACACAAAGTTTTACAAAAATGGTTGTTGAAAACTATATTTACATGTATTTGGAAAAACAAAATATTATTAAAAAGCAATTTGCCCACAGATAGGTACAATAAATAGATAAGGGTTCTGGACTTGGAATCAAGAAGAGCTAAGTTCAAATTTGACCACACAACCATACTAATTGTGTCTCCTTGAAAAATCATTTAACCTCTATTCACATTATTTCAATTATAAAATGTAAATAATTATATCACTTACCTTGCTGAGTTGTTGTGAAAATCAAATGAACTAATATCTGTAAAACACTTAGCCTAGCATCTGGCATATGGTAGGTACTATATGAATATTAGCTATTAGCAACTATTATTATTAAACCTAGTTTGGGCTGATTTCAAATCCAGGGCTATCTGCACTATTGTGCGATGCCCATCACAACTTTCCACAATAAACATTCCCTTTGAATCAGGCTGATTTCCCAAATGTCCTCTACACAGATCAAGTTCATTTTACCTTCTGTTTTGCTTCATGTTTTTTTTTTCCTCACTAGAAATGTCCAAATATGATTTGCCCAGAGGGAGCTGATAGTTCAACAGATAAAGCACTGAGCCTGGTGTCAGGAAAAACTGAGTTCAAATCCAGCTTCAGATATTTCCTAAATGTATGATCCTGGACAAGGAACTTAACCTCTGATTGCCTGACAAAATGGATCCACTGGAGAAGGAAATGACAATATCTTAGCTAAGAAAACCCCATATCACATGACAAAGGGGTTAGATATGACTGAACAACACCACAATCTACTCCATAATAATAGTCTCAACTTAGTATTTTCACCTTTTTTTGTGGTTGATTGCTTGACTTTTTTTTTCTTATTTTTTTCCTTTTTGATCTGGTTTTTATTGTGTAGCACGATAAATATGGAAATATGTAGAGAAGGATTGCACATGTTTAGCATATATTGGATTATTTGCTGTGTAGGGAAGGGAGTGGGGAAAGGAGGGAGGAAAATTTGGAATACAAGGTTTTGTAAGGGTGAATATTGAAAAACTATCTTTGCATGTATTCTGGAAATAAAAGGCTATTTTTTAACAAAAGATGATGGTCCCAACTATCTGAGAACTTCTATTGTACTAATAAAATCACACTTCTTAAGACATAGTCTTTCTCTAGTTATTTCCTATGTATTCATCTTGTTTCTCCAACAAAATGGCTGAGACAATATGTGGAGTGGAAATAGGCACTGAATTTAGAAGGCTATTTATTAGCTATGTGACTGAGAAAGCTGCTTCTAATCTCTGATGCTCAATTTCTTAATCGACAAAAGAGGAAAATAATACTTGTACTATGTTCCTCATTGGCTTATGGTAGAGATTAAGTGGGGTATTTATGTTAAGTATTCTGTAAAACTGCATTAAGCAAAGTAAGCTATTATCATAGGATCATAATTTAGATCTGCGAGGAGCCTCAGTGGGTATGTAGTCTCACTATTTTATAGAGTAGTAACCTGAGAGGTCTCTTTGCACCTTTGGCTGCACCATGATGATTATTAGCTGAGGGAATGAAGCTGGGGAGGCTGATTTGGACAGTGGTTTAAGAGCAGGACCTGGAATCAGTAAGACTCATCTTCCTAAATTCAAATCCAACCTCAAACACTTAGTAACTGTGTGATTCAGGGCAAGTCACTTAAACCTGCTTGCCTCAATTTCCTCATTTGTAAAATGATCTGAAGTAGAAAATAGTAAACCACTCCAGTATCTCTGCCACGAAAACTCTGAACAGGGTCACAAAGAACCAGACGTGACTGAAACTACTGAACAATGAAATTTGAGAAAAACTTCTTCCTTCTTTCCAAGAAGCACAATGAGAAGTTAATTTCTAATGTGACATTTCACCTTCTTAGGAGTTATTTTACAAACAGCAAGATCACAAGCCCTGAAAACTTCTATTAAAGTAGCATACTCCTAATCTGGATGTGATTGGTGGTGAAAATAGCCTGAAATAGCCAAATGTATCCAACGATGGAATCATCCATCCACCCATTCATCTCTCTATATATGCATACATTCACAACTACACATATGTATATATAGTCACTTAAGTACACATGTATAGGCAAGGTATATATTTGCATAGACATATGTAGACACATGTGTAGGCAAAAATCTCTATAGTTTCATATTAAATGTTGATGAAACTACACTAACATATTTTATACATAGACAAAAAATTTAAAATATATATATAGTTTTTATACATATATGCATATGCATTTATATACACATATGTGTTTATATATATGCCCCATATTCCAAAAATGATATATGCATATCATAATAAAATTTTAAAATCATATATATGTGTGTATTATTTTAAATTTTTAAATGGACATATATGTATATAGGTATATTTTTAGTTACTAATTCTAGGAACTGAGTACCTTTTCACTGGAAGTACTTGTGCCCAGGTTATATAACTACCAGACTGGGGTATCATAGAGAGTATTTTTGCCTTGTATAGGAACTAGACTGATTACATAATCTACAATGCCTATGCTAAATCCAAGACTCTTTGAAACTATAATTAATTGACTGAATAAAATCAATTGCTTTCAAAACAATTGGTTTGAAAAGTGTTCTTTTGTTTCATCTATAAAAAGTGGTTTTAAAAATCCATTTATATTCACATAAATAGTAACTTTGAAAACCAAGTTATTGACCAGTTGGGAAACTGACAATATGTAATCAATCTAGTAAGTGCCTGTTATGTTCTAGGCACTGTTCTAGATACTGTGGATAAAAGTGCAAAGTTACTAATGCTGGACCAAGGTCAACATGTCTTATAAACTAATTTGAATGTGTAGACACGATCATAAAGACTAAAAAAACTAATATTGTTCTAGGAATATGTATCTACAATTTAATTAACCCATAGATTTAACCAAGCTGGCTATTGCACCCATTTTAATACGTATTTATTCACCTATTAGTCTTGTCAATTTTCCCGCCTGTGATTTTTTTTTTAAAGCTCCAGTATATGAAGTGAAACAGAAGGATTTATTATTCCCAGGAGAGGCATAGAACACTACATTGCTGAGAGCCCCCTGCCAATGACTAATTGTTTCAAATGAAGCTCCAAATTGGAAGTCAGAAGAGGTGTTTTGAAAAGAGCACTGAACTGTGAGTTGGGAGAGCTGAGTTCTAATCCCAAGGATGCCATTTTTTTTGTTGTATGATTTGGGGCAAGTCCCTTAACCATCTCTGAATGCCAGTATTCTCATCTCTAAAATAAGAAGCCACAAAGGCACAGTAGCTAAAACATTAGGCCTAGAGTCAAGAAGAACTGAATTCATATGCCCAAAGGGTTATAAAACTGCATGGACTGTTTGATCTAACAATACCACTACAAAGTATATATCCCCAAAAGATCATTAAATGGAGAAAGGAACCTATGTAAACAAAAATATATTTATAGCAGCTGTTTTTGTGGTGGCAAAGAATTGGAAATTGAGTGGATGTCCATTTGTTGGGAAATAGCTGGATAAGTAGTGATATATGAATGTAATTGAATATTATTTGCTATAAGAAATGATGAGTGTCAGATTTCAGAAAAACCTGGAAAGATTTACATGAATTGTTGCTGAATGAAGTGAGCAGAATCAGGAAAACATTGTACACAGTAAAAGCAACATTGTTCCATAATCAACTTTGACAGACTTAACTCCTCTCAGCAATTCAGTGATCCAAGACAATTACAAAAGACTCATGGTGGAAAATCCTATCCATATCCAGGGAAAGAATTGTGGAGTCTCAATACAGGTTAAAACATACTTATTTTCATGTTTTTTTGTTTTTTCTTTCTATTGTTTTCACCTTTTATTATGATTTTTCTTTTACATGATTAATGTGAAAAATGTTTTAACATGATTGTACATGCATAACCTATATCAGATTGCTTGCTGTCTTGAGGAGGGGAGAGGAAAGGAAGAAAAAGAGAAAAAAAAATGAAACTCAAAATCTTACAAAAATGAATGTTGAAAACTATCTTTACATGTAGTTGGAAAAAAATAAAATGCTATTGAAGTGCAAAAACTTAAAAATTGTAAAACTTAAAAAAAAAAAAAGACCTAAGTTCAAATCTGGCCTCAGAGACTTACCAGCTCTATGATGCTTAGCAAGTCATATAAACTCTGTTTCCTCATATATAAAAAATGTAAATGAATAAGAACACTTTCCTCTCCAGGTTGTTGTGAGAACAAAGTGAGAGAATATTAGTAAAGTATTTAGTACACTGCCTGGCACATAGTAAATGCTTAATTGATGTATATTCTCTTCTACTTATTTGATGATTTTTAAGGTCCCTCCTGATTCTTAAGTTTCTATGAGTTCTTATGGCTAGGAATCCTATGCTTGTTTTCACAGGATGTCAAACATCCAAATAAATCCCATTTCCTTTGCTGAGTCAGTTTCCTCCTGTTCTATTGAATCAATTACCAAAGGTTCTATTTTTTATTCTTTTCTGTCACAATACTCTCACCCTTGATAGCTTCATTGTTTTTCTCTTCATTCCTGTCTCCTGCCTTCCCTGGCTTCTTTCAAGTCCCAGCTAAAATCTCACCTTTTATAGGAAACCTTTCAATCACTTTTAATTCTAGTGTTTTTCCTCTATTGATTATTTCCAGTTTATCTTGTGTATATACGTGTGTGTGTGTGTGTGTGTGTGTGTGTGTGTGTGTGTGTGTGTAATGTGCATGGTTGTTTACATGTTGTCCCCTCTATCAGGTCTTTGAGAATAAGGATTCTTTTTTGCCTTTCTTTTTTACTCTCAGAACTTATCACAGTGCCTGGCACATAGTAGGTACTTAATGAATTTATATTAAGTGACTATGTCTATACCTCTTCTGTGTGAATGATGCATAAATTTCTATCTACAATACTCATTCCTCTACCAACATATATTTATCCTGACACATATTACTCCTCTTCAGACATGAATTTCTATTTTCTTACTAGATATATTTATCTAAATATTCCTTTAACACTCAGAAGCAACATGTCCAAAGCAAAATTTATCATTTACCCTATAAAACCTGCCTTTCTTATAATTTTCCTATTTCATTATGGGTACTACTACTCTCCCAATCATTTAGACTTGAAGCTTCAGAATTTTTTCTTTTAGTTCCTATATCTAATCAGTTATTAAGTCTTTCACATTTTGACTTTACAATTATCTTTCACAATCATGTGAATTTTCTCTACCTTCATTCTTTTTTTGATTTGTTTTTTGTTTTGTTTTGTTTTTTTAGTTTAGTAAGGCAATTGAGGTTAAGTTACTTGCCCATAGCTAGAAAGTATTAGGTGACTGAGGCTAGATTTGTATTCAGGTCCTCCTGACTTCAATTCTGGTCCTCTATCCATTGCACCATCTAGCTCCTCCATCTGCCATCATTCAGGTTCAATATATTTCATCTATACCATATGTGAAAAACTTGTAGCCAATGAGCTTCTTGTGACTCACAATACTCCAGAGTACAGCCCAAGTGCATCAAAATGTAATTGGAAATAGTTAACAAAAAAATGCAATAAAACATAGATAACATCACATTTTTAAAACTAAGTTAATATATGGCCTAGAGAGATCCTTATGTACATATTTTGTATATATTTTGTTTTAGGCGCTGTTCTAGATACTGGGGATAAAAGTACAAAGTTACTAACAAGTAGTTGGACCAAAGTCAGCATGTTTTATAAACTGAATGTGTAGAGATGATCATAAAGACTAAAAAAACTAATATTGTTCTAGGAACATGTATCTACAATTTAATTAACCCACAGATTTCACTGGCTACTGCACCCATTTTAAACATTCAGTATCTGAATTCTATTTGAATTTGACATCACTAATCTAGGCTACTGCAGTAATCTATTCTTTGTTCTCTCAGTCTCTTAGTCTTTCCTTTCATAATAACAATTACTAGCATTTATAGCATTTTACATATTTGGTGCTAGTGCAGGAGAGTTCATTGCTCTGGATAAGGATCAACATGATGATCCCGGTTATTATTCCCTCCAGCCAATACCAGAATATACTCCTTGGCTTTCAAAGAGCTAGATACCTCTCTCTCCTGGTTCCCTCCTAACTCCTTCCCGAAATTTCATCTTTATCTCCTAAGATAAAGGGTTTAAGGTGAGAAAATTCAGCCATCAGACTCTTGGCTCAGAGAAAACTTCACTCCTCATCCTATCTTTGCTGAGAACCTTCTAGTTTTTTGGTATTACATGGATACCAGTGGAGTGTGGATGCCAATGGAACATGTCTATTATTTATCTAAGTATATGACTGGCCTATTCCTTGTCTAAACATATGATTTTCTGGTAATTTCTTTAATAATATTTCTGCAGAATTCTTTGTGGTTATTCTGCTGCAGACATGTTGATCATGTGTTTCTCCTGTCACTTTCTAGATGATCTACTATTTTAGTTCTTCAGAGATTATGAGATTCCAATACTTAAAGGCTTGCTACTAATTTAAAAATACTTTAGCCTAAGTATCCACATAGGACAAACTAAGTGGATGAAGGATACTTTATATCCAAATTACGATGTGCAATTGGTTGGACAATCTATAGAATTAATGAAACTGTATCAATACTTTGGACAGGCACTACAAATAGTAAATTAATCATATAATGAACAGGAAGAAAAGAGAGATTACATGGTTTATGAAAAAATTTGCAATGCTTTTGATGATGTGAAGATTTTCCTTGAAATAGAGACCCATTTTTAGTATTAGCATTCTTCTGGTGATGTTATTTGGCTCTTAGTTTTGTTTTTTTTTTCCATAAAAATTACAAAAGCAAAACTTAGTTATCTGTTGAAATAATCACAATTTCTGAAACAGACTGAATTAGTGCCATTTTATTCTTAGTTGGAAAAGATGCGAATATGAGTGCTTTGGGAGCCATAACTCATATGTGATTTATGGATAAATATAAATCATTGTATAAAAAAGCTGGATGTATTAAAATGAAATTTTGTCAGTTCTATTACCCTGGAGCTTCAATTTCCTGGTACTTATCTCACAGCTCAGCTCTATGAATGAGTTTCAGGTGAACTGCCTAGATTTTTTGGTTCAATTTTCTTGATTCTCAGTCACATAGAAAAGGACTATTAGATGATAACCAACAGTTTTCTGTACTTGAATTAGTTCTGGGCCTTAATTCTGTATTTTTTAAAAAAGGAAACACTAATAATGGTTGTTCTCCACCTTGGCTTACATATATATTTAGGCTATATTTATAGGGACATTTGCTTGCATATTTGCCCTTGTTATGAGAGAAAAGTCTTCATGTTTTCTTTTCAAAGTTCTGACAGAACTTTCCATAGAAAGATATTAATTAAATCCAGAGTAGTAACATCGATAATTATTGCCTATTTTTTTATAGTTCATGGAAATACAGATTTGAGAGATAGATGATACCTTATTAACCTCTAAGTCCTACCCATACATGAAAGGACTCCCTACCATAACATTCTCATAAATAAATGTTTTTTCATCCTTTTCTGGAAGTCCTCAAAAGAGGAAAACACACGTCCTCTCAAAGAGGCCCATTCTGCTTTTGGGCATCTCTAATTATTAGGAAGTTTTTTTCCTGTTAACAAGCCTAAATTTGTTTCCTTAGCTTTCTCTACCCTTTGATCCTTGTTCTGCCTTCTGGGGCCAAATAACAGTTGAGTCCTTTCTTTATATAACAATCCTTCAAATACTTATAGATCACTATTATGGTCCCTGAATCTTCTCTTCTCCTATTAAAATTCCTAATGTCTTTCCATATGACCCAGATTAATGACTTTTTACCAGCTTGGGAACCTCTTTTGGATACCTCCAGCTTAAAATCATAGTGTCCTGAACTAAGCAAAATATTCCAAGTAAGGACTAATAAGGATAGAGTGGGAATATCACCTCCCTATTCCTGGAAGCTGTGCTCTCTCCTAATGCAACATAAAATTACATTAGCTTTCTTTTTAGCTTCTACATCACACTGTTGACTCATATTGAGCTTGATAAATCCTCCAGATTTTTTGGAAGCAAGTGCCTTCTCTCTAAGTCATCTCCAGTTAATACTTCTGAAACTGATCTTTTGTATATAAAATGGAAGACTACATTTATCCCTATTGAGTTTCATATTGTCGAGTTCAGCCCAATGTTCTGAGAGTTTGTCAACATCCTTTTGAATTCTGCTTCTGTTATCCAGTATGTTAATCATCTCTCTCAAGCTTTGTGTCATCTATAAATTTCACAAGCATATTATCTCTGTCTTTATCCTTTGTTGTTTTTGAGTCATTTCAGTTATATGGGATTCTTATGACCCCATTTAGGGGTTTCTTAGCAAAGATACTGATTGTTTGCTATTTTCTGCTTTAGCTCATTTTACAGGTAGGGCACTGAGGCAAACAGAGTTAAATGACTTTCCCAGGACAATATAACTAGTGAGTGTCTGAGACCAGATTTGAACTAAGGAAGAGTCTTGATGACTTCAGGTTCAATGCTCTATTGGCTGTATAACCTATCTGCCCCAATTTTATCCTAATCACTAATAAAATTGTTAAACAACACAGGGACATCCAAATATCCCTAGAGTATTATAGTAAAGACCTCCTGAAATGCTGACATGGATCCATTCACAATTAACTATTTTTGGAGTCCAGCCAGCCAACTAGTTCTGTATTCATTGGATTGTATTACTATATCATTGAAACTATTATATATATATATATATACATATATATATATATATATTATATATCCTCCACAAGGATACTATACAATACTTTTTCTAAAACTTAATTAAGATCTAGAAAAATTTTATTCACAGTATTTCTCCTATACACTATTTTAGCAGTACTCTTGCTATTGTTATGCTACTGTATTGTTATTATTAACATCAAGAGCATGTGTAACCCCAAAAGAAGGAGGTTATATTAAGTGTAATAGGACTGCCTGAGTGCTAGAATGATGGCATCCATTAAATATTGAGTCAAAGGAAATTATCTAGGCTTTAGATAGATCTTCTGAGGAGAATTTATAGAAAGATGAGAATAGAAAACCCTTTAAGATTATGAGTTATAGAACAACTGTTGATTTGAAGTGGTAGGGGAAATTTCCTCATTTTGAAGTCCCTATTCCAAAAAGAATGTCAGGGCCAGTTGAAACAAACAAATAAACAAATAAAATGAACAAAAAGCCCAAAGGATAAAAATGAATGACTGAATTGTAATCTGCACTAATTGAAGGACTACCTTTATCTCTGGGACTACAAGTCCATCAAAGTATAAAAAATAATGCTAAAATCTTGCTTTTAAAATGACTGATATGCAGATAACAATTGACCCATCATAATCCTATACTGTGTTTTTTACTGTCTCTTCTAGCTGTCAGAACTTGGTTCTGTTTTAAGATCTAAGAACTGATAAGGAAGCATTAAGCTCTACGTCTTAGGTCATAGTGAAATGTTAACTTCAATTTCAAGGTGAAACTCATCTTCAGTGAAACTCTTGGACCACCCTCCACTCAGGTTCAAAATCTATATTCCCTGGATTTTAGTATTAAGATGTTATTTATCTTGTAACTTTTCCAGAAATTAGGAGACTTAAGGAGATCCATTTTAAGGAGTTAGGATGGTGTCCAATATAAGCAATGAGTGCCTGGAAAATGGTCTATTTTAAGTACAGATCTATAAAACCATACAATCCCATTATTCCTGTACTATTTGTATACCTGATGCTTTCTCATAAGCTTCAGTGAATTAGACTTTTTTGCTGTGGAGAGGATTGGGAAACAGCTTTTAAATTTTAATAACTATAACTGGTTTATTTTTGAGATTGATGGTGAAACAGTAATGGTTGTATTGGGTACCTTAAGCCACACTAGACCACCAAAACATAATTAAAAGGTTATATTTAAACAAGTTTTAGTATATTATTCATCTTAATCTGAGCCTAGCTGTACTCAAGAATAGAATATTGTGTTTGGAGATTTTAAAAGTCTTTTTCTTTTTTTGTCTTAGTATTTGACAGTTTCTGCTTAGATGAGAGCTAAAAACTGAAATACCACAAGAAATGGCATGTTTGTAAATGACAAAGACAGAATGGAAGAGAGGTTATGAAAAAATCACTTCTGGAAATCTCTTGAGAAAAAGTCCAGTGTTAAAGTTTTATCTAATAGACTTGGCTCTGACCTATTAGTTGATAGGACCTTTCCCTCTATTCTCTGAATCTAAATACTGCTATACGGCCATGTGGCATATTCAAAATTTGGATATGTAGGGTTAAATATATTTTCACATTGTCACAAAATCTCACAGTAAAGAAGGACCTCAGAGGCATCTTGTAAAATTTCTACCTGCACTACTCTGATGTAAATTTCATCACCTTTTGTTATTCAGTCACTCAGCTGTTTCATAATTCCATTTTGTGTTTTCTTGGCACAGATACATGAGTGGTTTGCTATTTTTTAAAGCTGGCTCATTTTACAGATGAAGAAACTGAGGTAAAGAGGGTTAGGTAATTTGACCAAGGTCATCTAGCTGGTAAATGTTTGAGACATGATTTGAACTCAGGAAGATGAATTTTCTTAACCTCAGACCTAGCAGTCTACCTGTTATACCATTTACCCACCCCTCATCCCTTAATATCTGGACTATTTTTATATTTTCCTAGTGAGCCTGCCTGCCATTAGTCTTTCCCCACTCCAAACCATCTCCCATTCAGCCAACTAAAGTAATTTTTCTAAAATTCAGTACTGATCCCCAAATCAATAAACTCTAGTAGCTTCCTTTTACCTGTAGGATCCAATACAAAATGTTCTGTTTGGCATTTCATGACTTATCTCCTTCCTGCCTTTCCAGTTTTCTTATATCCTGCTCTCTAGTATGTACTGTTTGGTGTAGTGATGCTGGCCTCCTGGCCATTACACAAACAAGACAGTCCATCTTTCTGTTCTGGGCATTCTCTCTTTCCTGTGCCTGGAATGGTATCCTTCCATCACACCAATTACCGATCTCCCTGGATTCTTTTATATCCCAACTAATATCTTACCTTTTATAGGAAGCCTTCCCTAACCTCTCTTAATTTCAGATCTTCCCTCTTTTGTTTCCTATTTATCCTGTACATAGCTTGCTTTGTATGTATTTATTTTTATATTGTCTCCTCCTATTAGATTTAAGCAAGGACTTTTTGCCTTTTCTTGTGTCCTCAGCACATACCCTAATGAACATAGTATTCACTTAATGAATTTTGATTGATTATAACATTACACTATTATAGCAATTTGACATGGTTTTTTTTTTTCATTTGTCTATCACTTGTTTGAATGCCTTCAATAACAAAGAATCTACTCCTACCTCCTGAATTATCCCATTGTACTTTTCAATAGTTCTCATTAAGAAGTTTTTCCCTCTAGATCAAACATACATCTTTGACATTTCTGCTTATTTCTCATAGTTTTAAATCCTAGTTCAAACAAAAGCAAGTCTAATCTCTTGTGTAACAGGTCTTCGAATATTTGAAGATAGCGATCATTTCCTGCCTACATCTTCTCTTTCCTGACTAAAGCTTAGTTTTAAAAACCAAAAAAAAAAAAAAAAAACCCTCATTTTTTTTCACCAGATAATTTTTATCTTATCATAATCAACATTCTAAAATCAAAATCAAAATAACTGGATTTTATATAAGCTTTTTTGGAAGCAAAATCACCCAAAATAAAGTTTTTGTAAGATAATAGGAACAAATATAGGCAAAAGCTTATCCACCAAAAATTACTAGGACAATCCAAGCATTTTCCTTTCCTGAAAGATGAGGAAGCTAACTGATACTGTGTCTAGTGAACATCTGGATTAAAAGTAAAAATGAAATCAATGATGCAAACGCTTTGTTTTCATCAAACATTTAAATATATAGGTATATCGGTTGATAAACTGAATGTTTTTTTTAAACTTTTCATCTATTTGATATCATCTTGAATTATTCTAAGAAGTCCAATTTACCCTTCTTCTCCTCTTAGCCAAACCTTTTGAAAAGTCTTATGCTATTATAAAATCTAGTTTCTTCAAATTAGTTAGAGAATATAATATTCTAATTAAGTATTCTGGTTAATGAAGATCAACCATCTGTACAAAGATGACTGATTTTGAAAGAATAAGATAAATACCATAAAAATTAAGCTGGACATATTATAATTCTTAGTGAGCATGAAGAGAAATTTTGGAATACTGTAATGCTTTACTTCAACATCTTCAATATGGATGCGACTTCTTATTGGACAATGCAATAGTAAAAAACAAACCTTGTATAGTCCATATGGCAAACCATAGATGTTGCCTTTTAAAATATGTCCTTAACATTAACTTTAAAAATATTAACTTAAAACATATATGAATGTGAGTGTTGATAATAGCCAGAACCTCAGGACATATGCCTGTCAGTCAATCATTTAGTAATCCACCCTCATCACTGCTTTGGAGCATATTATCATCAATTTAGAATTGAAAAAGATCTGAGAGGTTATATAGCCCAACTCTCCCACTTTCAAGATGAAAAACCTGAATTTTAAAAAGATTAATCCTCCAGTGTTCTCATCTATAACTACAGGTGAACTATGATATGTCTTTCATGTCACCTTCCCCACATACTGGCTTATTCCTTTGTTTCCCAACACAGATCATTATTTCAGTTATTCAAACCTTAATAGTCATGATTAAATAAGTGATTTAATTAGAGCACCACACAGAAAAAAAACCCCAAGAAAACCTGAATCATTAATATCATAAAACAAGATATATGCAAACAGTCCATAGACATCTTAATTTTATCTCCACAGCAATACCCTTTTCCAGGTTCCAATCTGCTTTCTCTCCCTCTAAAGTAGTATGAGAATGGAAATGAATTGACCACAATTTCAATAACATGGAATAGACTTTTTTAGCTTCCTTGTGAGTTGGTCATAGTTAATTTACAGCAATACAGAAGGTACTTTAAAAGTGTTTCATTCAACATAATTGGAAATCCATGTATAATCACTGGAGACATTAGTAGTTGAAACTACAAGAACAAATAGGAAAATAGAATTCCTCCTCCAGGATCCCAGGATATCTCTTTAGCTGCTTTCTCAAAATCTGTCCTATGACCTGGCTCAATCTGTAGTCAGTCTCTGCAATCTCAACATTCAAAGATGACACTGCTCAAAGTCTCCAGAGGCCAATGACCAAGAGCTGCTGCTGTCATAAAACTATCTCGCATCTCAATTTTTTTCCCTTCAAGTTCTATGCATAGGGATCTCAGTTCTAAGTCCTGGTTGCCCTATAAATCCTTCCATCTTGTTAATCACACCTCAGCTCTTCTACCTCCAGCCCAGTTTCCACCCTCAGGGACCTGAAAGAAAGAACATTTCTATATTTTATTTCTCATAAAAGGAGAGTGGAACACATACACACATCTTATCATTAATGCTTTCAGATTACTTAGATCCCAGCTTCCTTTATTCACTCGGTCTCATTGACAGAACAATAAAAGCTCTCACAATTGCTCTGAATGGTTGAATTTCTATAAGATATTTCCCATTAGGATTATATATATATTACATATAAGCATTTTCAGACAAAAGTCAAAGTGAAAAGTAAATACACTAATTACTACTGCTACTAATACTAATAATAACTAACATATATCACTCACTGTGTGCTAATGTTTTATGATAATTATCTACTTTGATTTTTACAACAACCCTAGGGAATAGGTGCTACACTACTCCCATTTTGCAAATGAGGAGTTTGAAAAATAGCATAGATTCTGCCCAAGGTCACACTGCTAGTGTCTGAGGCTAAATTTGAACTCAGATCTTCCTGACTCCAGGTCTAGAATTCTATCCATTTAGGTTGAACAAATATAATAAAGATAACAATCCATTTATTTAGTGTTATACCAATCAAACTCCCCAAAACTATCTTATTGACCTAGAAAAAATAACAATAAAATTCATCAGGGAGAACAAAAGGTCAAGAATCTCAAGGGAATTAATGAAAAAAAAAATGAATGTGGTCTAGTTGTACCTGATCTAAAACTATATTATAAAGCAGCAGTTATCAAAACCATTTGGTACTAAGAAATAGACTAGTTGATCAGTGGAATAGGTTAGGTTCACAGGACAAAATAGTCAATAACTATAGCAATCTAGTATTTGACAAACCCAAAGTCTCCAGCATTGGGGATAAGAATTCACTACTTGACAAAAACTGCTGGGAAAATTAGAAACTAGTATGGAAGAAATTAGGTATTGACCCACACCTAACACCGTATATCAAGATAAGGTCAAAATGGGTTCATGATCTAGACATAAAGAATGATATTATAAACAAATTAGAAGAACATAGGATAGTTTACTTCTCAGATCTGTGGAGGAGGAAGGAATTTGTGACCGAAGAAGAACCAGAGATCATTATTGATCATAAAATAGATAATTTTGATTATATTAAATTTAAAAATTTTATACAAACAAAACTAATGCAGACAAGATTGGAAGGGAAGCAATAAAATAAGAAAACAGTTTTACATTCAAAGGTTCTGATAAAAGCCTCATTTCTAAAAAATGTAGAGAATTGACTCAAATTTATAAAAATTCAAGCCATTCCCCTATTGAAAAATAGTCAAAGGATATAAACAGATAGTTTCCAGATGAAGAAATTGAAAGTATTTGTAGTCATATGAAAAGATGCTCCAAATCACTATTGATCAGAGAAATGCAAGTTAAGACAACTCTGAGATATCACTACACACCTCTCAGATTGGCTAAAATGACAGGAAAAGATAATGACAAATATTGGAGGGGATGAGGGAAAACTGGGATCCTGATACATTGTTGGTAGAATTGTGAACGGATCCAACCATTCTGGAGAGCAATTTGGAACTATGCTGAAAAAGTTGTCAAATTGTGCATATCCTTTGACACAGCAGTGCTTCTACTGGGCTTATAACCTAAAGAGATCTTAAAGGAGTGAAAGGAACCCACATGTGCAAAAGTGTTTGTGGCAGCCCTTTTCATAGTGGCTAGAAACTGGAAACTGAATGGATGCCCATCAATTGGAGAATGGCTGAATAAATTATGGTATATGAATGTTATGGAATATTATCATTCTGTAAGAAACGATCAGCAGGATGATTTCAGAAAAGGCCTGGAGAGACTTACATGAACTGATGCTAAGTGAAGTGAGCAGAACCAGGAGATCATTATATATAGCAACAAGAAGTATATACAACGATCAATTCTGATGGATTTGGCTCTCTTCAACAATGAGATGATCCAAACCAGTTCCAATTGTTCAGTGATGAAGAAAATCATCTACACCCATAGAGAGAAGTGTGGGAGCAAAGTGTGGAACATAACATAGCATTCTCACTCTTTCTGTTATTATTTGCTTGCATTTTCCTTTTTTTCTCAGTTTTATTTTTCCTTCTTGATCCAATTTTTCTTGTGCAGCAAGATAACTGTGTGTGTGTGTGTGTGTGTGTGTGTGTGTGTGTATGTAGGATTTAACATATATTTTAACATATTTAGCATGTACTGGACTACCTGCTATTTAGGGAAGGGGGTGGGGGAAGGAGGGGAAAATTTGGAACAGAAGGCTTTGTAAGGATCAGTGTTGAAAAATTACCCATGCATATGTTTTGTAAATAAAAAGCTTTAATTAAAATAATTAATTAATTAAAAAATAGAATTCGATCTACTGTAACACCTCACTGCTCCAAAGCAAATCATACTCCCCTTACCACACCTCCCATTATACTTTCAAATCTATTCTTGCATTCACCCCCTCAAAACATTCCAGGGAAGTCAAAAGAAAAAGGACATTTTACAGATGGGGAAACGGAGACAAAAGGCAGCTAAGTGACCTTTCAGAGTCTACCCAGTGTATGCAGAATAGAATTGCATGTGGGAAGTGTTCTTTACATGAGAGCCAATATTTCCTAGGCTGAAGGATAGTGATTGTCTTGATCGTTAACAACTTAGTGCCATAGGAACACTAAAATGAAAATGTCCATTTCATGCCAACAGGGAGCCCACCTTTCTCTAAAGAGAATGAGTGAGTTAGAATTCAATGCATTGACAGCCATCATGAAACAGCAAGCAAGGACCTCCTCCCAGCATATCTCCCACCATGTGTCCTTCTTCTCCCCCCCGCTGCCCCTGCCAAGGAGGGGAAGTGGAGATTAGGAGAGTGCCACAAAAGCTGACTCAATATTTATGTTTTTATGTGAGATGATTTGGGTTATTAGCATCAGTGGACACATTCTGTTTCCCCTGTGCAGCAACAGCAGGTGATTTCCCCTCCCCCACTAAAAATATCTGGCCCACGACCAATTCCAAAATTAAACATTTGTTTGCCAGACATGCACAGCTGTAATTGGTCCACTGCTGGTTTGCTGCATAACATGCCACCTGCTAGCTCCTTTTCCAGAGAAGAGGACGGGAAGAACTGAATGAAGACTCAGATCAGGGAACAATTAAGAAGCTCTCTCTCTTTTGCTACCTTCTCTCATCCTCCTGTGTTCACCCCAAAGATGTTGCAGGAACACAGAGAAATTTGCCTTCACATAACAGTTGGGGCAGATATAATATTTTGCTACTTGCCAAATGGCAGAAGGAAAACATATTGGTTCTTCCCAAAGGTTAGGCTTCTTTGGGTAGAGGGAGGGAGTCATTTACAATATGACTGGGTTAAATCAACTTCTGTTATGACAATTATCTATGTGATGGGAGGAATAAACCACCCCTCATTCCAAAAAAGATGAATGTTAGATGAGTAATTAGTCATCACACAGGTTTTCTGCCTAGAGTAAAAAAAAGAAATTCTGAAAATGATTGAAGTTTTGCTAAAAATGAATAAACCCAAACTAAGAAGCTTTTAGAAAGTTCTGTTATGGTTTCACTTTCACTAGTATTTTTTTAAGTTGCCAGAGGTAATTTCTTTCTATCATATAATCCATTGTTTTCTAAGAGAAATTTCATAAAGAAGTTGGGGTTTT